>NC_053112.1:43062547-43433797 GCF_010015445.1 Perca fluviatilis | reverse complement strand
ATGGGCATCGTTTGGATTTGAATAATTCTTATTCCAATTTCGATTCTTCCTTTCGATTCCGGTTCTTATCGATTCCGATTCTTTGAGGGGTGGAGTTGAAACGGGTCACATGCTTATTTCACAAATAAGGTTTTATTTTGATTCAATGGTGGTTTGCAGTTTTCCAGTGCTTTTTCAATGTAAAATAAAGCCACTCTAGAGCGCCGCTTACTGTGCTCCAAGGCTGCAACACAACAAGCGCCTGGCCGTTTCGGAAACCAAAACTTGCGCATATTAAATTTGGAACCCATGATCAGATTTGAAACCAAATTCTCCAAACGATTCCAATAAAGAAACTATTCCGATGGAATCGTAATTTTTTTAAAACGATTCCAAGTAGGAATCGGTTCTCGATGCCCAACCCTACTTATTTGTGTCATTAATTCCCCTTTCTTTCTCTTTCCGCCAACACCATTTATGCTTTTGAATTTTTCCTCCCTTCCTCCTCCTATCTTCTCTCTAACCTGCGTCACTTTCTTTCCCCACTCCTTGACCACATCTTCATGCCTGCCTCCTTCCTTCCTCGCTCTCACTCTGTTCCTTGTCCCTTATGTCTTCCCTGCTGTCTTTGCAGTCCCTGGATGAAGACTGTACGCTGGAGGAGGAAGACGAGGGACTGATACAGGAGGAAGATGAAATTGATCAGTTCAACGATGACACTTTCGGAGCTGGGGCCATCGGTGAGTCATGTCAATAGGGGTGTTGGAAAAAAATTGATTCATAACTTCCAAAAATTAAAATTGAATGAATAAAAATATTTTTCTTTAAAAATGGATGCTTTACCTGGCCTAATCACACGGCATATTACTTTAAACTAGAGGTCGACCGATTAATCGACAGATTTTTTTGGCTTTTTTTACATAATCGGCATCGGCCAATATCAAGCCGATTAATAGGCATGCGCATCTGCGGGCAGCCTGGTGGTGTTGTTGTTGTTGTTGTGGAACACGTGTTCGACGCACACTGCCCCTAGAGTCAATTACCAGCAGAGTGAGCAGACCTCATCCAGTGCCTAAGGAAGGAACTGTTCCTCGGAGAAAACGGTAAGGATTAAATTCTTATAAGTCGTATATATTTAATGAAAAACGTATGACATGTTACTGCCAACTTCGAGAAAAAACATGGGCGACATGACGTTCGGCTACTTTGGATATTGATAGCTGTCGTGTCATGCTGTCATGTTACAATAATTAAGCTAGAATTTTGCAATCACAGACAGTGGATCTGAGACTTTTATTATTTGTTTGGTTTGTGTGTCTATATTTGAGAGGGTTGTCAACTCAATGCAGAGAAAGAAGTTTTAGTTAAAAGAGACCACCGCACCATAGGCTAGTGAAGGACTGGCTTTTCTTTGCTAGCGTCGTTGCTAGGGTTGGTACAGTGTAGACCCGCTGCTAATATGGCACCTGTGCCTAGCGACCAGTATTACCGGACCGAATAGCACACGGATTTCTGTACCTCATTGGCGCCACTGATATGCCTGCGTTGCTCTCTGATGCTCCGAAAACGAATGTTAGAATAACAGAAACCTCGCAGCATGTGACGCTAGTTAACATTACACTCGTCAGCAGCTAACGTTAGCCTACCGTTAGCTAGCAGGTGGATTAAACACGATTAAAATGCTGACAGCTAAACGGTGTAAAGTGTGATTTATTTCACTGTATAGGATCCAACAGCAGTATGTTAAGCAGTGTGCTGCTGCCGTTGTTTAGCTACTTGTCTGAAAAGTAGCTAAAGTTGTTTTTCCCCCTTAATTAGGTTTTGTCCATTTGGCTTTGTCTGTCAACAAACAAAACAAACCAAAAATACATGTTTCAGGACAGTTTTTGGGAAGATGATAGAAACTTTTAAGCCTTGTATCACTTACAATGCACTGAATTATTAGCTGATTTATAAAACAAATGTTAGATTTTATATCTATACCTATCTATAAAATGACTTGAAGAAGATACTATACAAAAATACTAACTTAACCTTGTATTTTCCCCCTTTTTTAGTCATTAAGTCTGATGGCTGAAAAGAAAACCACCCCTTTATGGCAGTGCTTCACCCAGCCAACACCAAAACAAAGAAATGCTGCTGGTTGCTACTGTCAGCACTACTATTGTTAAAATGGTCAATTTATTTTATTGTTCTCAGCTGTTTAATAAATGCTGCTAAGTGCACTAAACTTTCTTTTAATTGAAAAGTTTATTTGACAAAGTAAAATTTATTTTCTTTCTTTCTTCTTACCCGTTTTGTTTATTTACCTTAAAACTTCAAATAATAGCCCGGGCTTCTATTTACCCAAATCGCCGAAATGCACCGGCTTGTATTTGAAACAGGCGTCTATAAGAGACAGGCATTTAATTGACAATAGGAGGTTACCACATTATATAATTTTTTTTTAATTCGTATTATTCGTATTTAATATTTATAATTAATTCGAATGTGTTTAACAAATCATTTAATGTAAGAATTGTCTTTGGCTATTGGCAGCATAAAAAAAACACATAAAAAACGAAACGATGTGACAGCAATGGGCAGAACAATATAAATTACTGCTAAACGAATGTGTTTAACAAATCATTTAATGTAAGAAAGTTCTTATATTATTGGCAGTGTAAAAAAAGAAACTATGTGACAGCAATGGGCAGAACAATATCTACCGCTAAAATCCATCATATATGAACTTGTTGCCCGAAACACATCAACAAGAAAGAACGCTACCCTGTAAAACAACTGCAATTATGTGATAGAAAATTACTCTATTCATCACTATCATCATCCCCGCGATCCTCAATGACAAGTTCATTGGCAAATTCCTCCTCCACGTCGCTCTCCTCCACTTCTCCCTCTCCAGCCTCCGCTAACTCTGCCTGCCTTGCTTGCACTAACAGCTCCCGCCCAGATGCGCACGGTTCTCCCTCTTTGAAACAATGGATAAGGTGATCCTCGCTTCAATCAGAAGCTACTGTCAGGCCACATACCTAAGGATAACATCCCGAAGTTAATGAAATATATTATCTCCTCTTTCTCCCTCACACACACACACACACACACACAGCACGTGCTGCGCACAAGCATTCCTTAAAGGAATTTTTCAGCTGCTCCGTATCTAGCTTTTCCCACGCTTGAAGTACCCAGGACACCAACAAGCGGCGAGCTGGGGCCCTCATATTTCCTCGAGCGGTGTACTCCTTGTCCACATCCCCTGCCATCCAGTTGTCATAGGACTCGTGCAGGCTGGCTTTGAACGCACCTCTTGCATCCACCGTTGTAGAGCCCACCATATCAAACCACACCGCTGTTTCGTCCATGGCTATAATGTTTTTCGGCTGTATTTTCTTTGACTTAATAATCCGCGTTGTGTATGTTATAAAATTCACCAGTTTCTCAGTGAAGTGCTTTGCGTCTTTCTGGGCTACAGTTGTGCGTCTTCTGACTGAAAAGTCGTTGCGCTTCAGGAATTTGTCCAGCCAGCCAGCGCTCGCAGTAAATCTCTCCTCATCCCTGCTGTCACTCACTGTTGCATACACTTCTTTTGCCTTGGCCCTGATCATTTTACGTGAGCCTCTGAGATGCTTTGCCCGCATGCTGTGGATCCACTCACACACGCTCACCTCCAGCTCTTCACTGACCTTCTTCCTCCCTCCACCTCGCAGTCTGGCCCTTTTTGTCGTCTTCCTCGGACAGACGTTGCAGTTCTGCTTTATGTTTACGCCATTCTCGCACTCTCTTAGGATCAATCGAGAAATGTCTTGACAACTGTCAGCTTAAATGTCAAATCATACTTTTTTCTTTTTGTCTCCATGGTGGTATTGAGAGAATTAAGAAAAACTGAAGACTTTGTTATGTTGCCATAGTGATGAGTCGTTTATGAACGGTTGCGTCTGTCACGTGAAGTCAAATCAAAACATAGAACAAACGATCTGACGGGTTTTAAAAGATCAAATACAACCCGACACGAGAAGAAAAAAGAAAAAGAAAAGACCAGGCCTCTATTTGAGACCGGCCTTTATTTACCCAAATCTGTTGTCACACCAGGCGTTTAAAAGAGACAGGCGTCTATTTGGGACTCGGCTATTATTTGAAGTTTTACGGTATATAATGTTTTTAAATTATACATGTTTAATGTAACTATACAAGTGCAGATTGGTGTTCAAGTGTTCAATAAATGTTTTTGTTGAGAAATTGTTTTTATCTTAAGTACTTATTAGTGTTAAATTTTATCTTTCAAATAGAGGTTAAAAACAAGCAAATATCGGCCAAAAATAATCGGCAGCATATATCGGCCATCGGCCGACCCTGATTTCAAAAGATCTGCATCGGCGATGAGAAAACCCATATGGGTCGACCTCTACTTTAAACATGCTCATTTTGAGTTGGAGTACACAGTCAAGGCTCGACAGTGCGACTAAAAATAGATGTGTGCCAACTGTAAAATATATTTAGGAGCACATGCGAATAACGTTAGGGTATTTTCGTACTTGCTGTTTTTTGCAGATTTGAACTATGGCTACATTTAGTTTTGTTGTCTTTCTGTCTTTACTGGACCGCATACAGCGTGTCTCAGAGCGGCTGCTCTCGGCTCGTCATTATATTATGTTGCAGCGCGCCTGCAGCGAGCGTTGTCTGCGTGGTGTTTTTAAAAAGTAACCACAGTTGCGACCGCTTTATCGCCATTGCTGTCCCTGTTAACTGAACAAGTAGCAGAGCATGTTACAGAGGCGACGTCTCTCTGCCGTGCCCTGTACAGGTAAAGCCATTGTTTTTTCTATGGGGGGAGTGGTGGAGACAGAGGAACGCTGCCCTTGGCATTGCGCACCGCTCGGAATTGCTGCCAAGGTCATATTATTTCACCTCGGACCTCGTTGCCGCTGACTTTTCAAGCCGTGACTAAAACCCGAAGCAACAACGTGTACCTGCGCAACACTTTGTCTCTGTGCTCTGCACCCTACCTCGCAGTTTTGCCTCTGCTCATGTGTAGGCGGTTTCACAGCGACAGTGAAACTGTATTTAACAATATGAAGGTTAAACTGCAATTAATCTCCATTTCACATGCATGCCGAACCCTGGGAGTTTCACCACTGCTGTATATTCAGTGTACTGATCAGTATAAAATGTATTTTAAAACAGAAAACATTACACTTCATAATGTTTTGTATTTCATAATATATATTGTAAAAAATGTGCTACAATTATCACTGTTCACCAACAGTAATAGAAGTTACCTTATGTAAGTCACTCTATTAGCTGACTGGAGTGAATTCTCCAAAGGTCTGTCTGGATTTAGTGGGACATTTGTTGTACAATGACAATAAATGAAACTTGAACCATGTACATTTTACATTAAGCTACTTGTTCTATTCAAATAAATGAAATCCCTTTTCTTGTAAATGACTCCTCGTATTCCTTTTTATGAAAGAAAAACACATTATTTGATACATTTTCATTGCGCCCCTGAAATTCTTTATGTGCTCCTAAATTTTTCTACTTAGTAGCATGTTAGTGTTGAGCCCTGACAGTTGCAGATCAAATATAACTTTTTACTTAGGCAATGCAAGTTGAGCATGAACAAATGATTTGTCTTTTGCCTTTGCATGTTTGTTATTGCAATCAGTTTATAAAACTTGTTAAAATATAAAAACTTGTACTGTATATCTTCAATGTAAATGGACTGTATTTAGCGTTTTTCTAGTCTTAACGACTACTTACAGTGGTTTTAAATTGTCACCATTCACTCACACATTCAAACACTGGTGGTCGAGGCTGCTCATTCATTCACACTCTGATGGAGCAGCATTGGGAGCAATTCAGAGTTAAGTGTCTTGCCCAAGGACAATTTGACATGGGACTGCAGGGCCAGTGATCAAACCAACAAGCTTCCAATTGGTAGATGATGGTAGAAGCTCTACCAGCTGAACCCCAGTCACCCCTCTTGTATCGTGTATATGTATCGTATAGGCTGTTGTTACGGTGGCTAAGCTAATCTGGGCTCGTAGAACAAAAAAACGCAGCTACTATGGCTCGTGGTTTCCGTGTCCGCTTGAGGCTCTCCGCCTCTCCTTTCTTCTTCCAACACTCATGCAGTGGCTGGTTTTAAAGCAGCGTCACAAACTCCCCCTCTCATCTGTCAAGTGTCAGTATTAGGTTTGCACTAGTGTTAATTTTGTCACCTATTTTTAATTTAGTCTTAGTCTTATGCCACATGTCCTTGTTAGTTTTAGTCATATTTAGTCATTCACATATCTTTTTTTGTTGGTCAAGTTTTAGTCGACTAAAAGTCTCGTCATTTTAGTCTAGTTTTAGTCAAAAGAGAACTCAATATAGCTTATGTCAAGTTTTAGTCAAAACATTTTAGTCTTTTTAAATAAATTATTTCTGAGATTATTTCTGATAACCATTTCAGTCAAATAGTTATATAAAAATAAATTATATAATGTTAGATAAATATCGAGCCTCTTCCTTATTTCACCAGTAAATTCCTGTTAAACGACAAAAACAACCACTGCATGGGAAAAGGATATTTTACATTAACTTTGAATGCAGCACGAAGCTGGGGAGGCATATTTCAAGTGAACGCAACATATGTTTTGTTTTTCAGACAATGGCAGCTACAGACTGTCGTACTTCTCGGTGTTGGAATCCTACACAGTGAAATGCAGAAAGAGAGATTTTATCTTAGTTTTTATTTTATGCAAAACATTTTAGTCTCGTCTTTTTTCGTCAACAATAATGCATGTTAATTTAGTCTTAGTCAGCGTTTTTGGACATTGGCGCAGTCTCGTCATTGTCTCGTCTTGGAAGAAGTCATGGAAAAAAAGGTTGTTGACGAACATATTTAGTCTCGTCTTGTCTGACGAAATTAACACTAGTTTGCACCGATGCAATGAAGACCAAGTACTTACATTTTGGTAGTCGCCGATACGGAGTACCGATTTCAAGGATAATAGTCTTCCCTGAGCTATTGTCAATAAAATAAATCATATAATTCTGACATCAAAATACTGAGTGAAGTTTAGAAAGAATGAAGAACGCAAAGTCTGATGACGTCATTCACATGCATATTAAGTAGCCATGTGGTTTTCAATTCAATTTTATTTATAGTATCAAATCATAACATGAGTTATCTCAAGACACTTTACAGATAGAGTAGGTCTAGACCACTCTATAATATACAAAGACTGAACAATTCCAGTAATTCCCCCAAGAGCAAGCATGTTAGTGCGTCAGTGGCGAGGAAAAACTCCCTTTTAGGAAGAAACCTCGGTAGTGAGAAAAACTTCCTTTTAAGGGAGAAACCTCGGACAGACCCAGGCTCTTGGTAGGCGGTGCCAGTTGGTTGGTGTGATGAACAGCGGCAATAATAGTCACAATAAAGATAATGGAACAGTGACTAGAAATTAGGGATGCACCGAATATTCGTTTTTCAGACGAAATACTTTTATCACCAAAACAATACGGCCGAAATGTTGTGATGACGCAAACAGAAACCGCGACCTGCACGTGTGTCAGCACCCGATCCGTTCCACCTGCACGATCCGTTCTGAATGCGTTGTGGTACGAGGATTTACGACACTTCCCGATCTGTTCCCACGCTAGCCTCCAGCTGAAGTTAGTTTAGCTAATAGTTAATTCGGCGGACCGCTAGGTGATTATAGCGGGCTGCCGTTAGCCTCCACCAGGAAGGTAACGTTAGTTTAGCTAACAGCTAATTCGGCTAACCGCTAGCTGAGACAGCATGTAAACTTTAAAAGACCCTCAAAATAAAACTTGAAAATAAATGCACTGGCACTGACAGCGAGAGACTGTTCAGTGCAGCAGCACATGTTCTCAATGAGAAGAGGAACAGACTTCACTGTGATAAAGCAGAGAAGCTACTCTTCATCAAGAAAAACCTGCCACTTTACCTGAAGAAGTAGAATGAGCTTGTCTAGTGTAGAGTCCGGATCGGGCCGAATTTTTCTGTCCGAGCCTGGCCCGCGTCCAACCGAGCCGTGTCCGAGCCCGACCCGAGCCCGACACAGTTAAAATCTCATCTTTTTTCCTCTCATAGCTACTAATGACACATGTAGGCTACGTTTATTTGTGTGGAAAGCCCTTTTTTATTAAGCAACTGTAGGAAGGCATTCGGAAATGTCAACAGATGAGCGCATCAGCGCATACGGGGCAACAAGCGCACGTTAATAAGCTGTTAAAATGTTCAATGTTAATGTTCTGTTTTAAACAAATTTAATGTTAACCTTTCCTGATCGCTTTGTTTCCGACCGTGATCAGAAAACCAGGGGAGACTCATTACCTCCAGGGCTGACGTTATAACATGAATAACCACTTAACTCTGCTCCGGTTACATCTACAACACGTCTGCTTCCTCTTTTTCTATCTCTTTTCTGCCCACTTACCACACACACACACTCACACACATACACACACACACACACACACACACACAAACCCACACGCACTGAGCTCTCTTAAAAGGAGCCGCAGCACCATTTTACAACAAATTCCTTATCGCGCTGATATGACCGAGCCCGACCCGACCATAATTTCTAAATATCTGTCCGAACCCGGCCCGGCCTGTCGGGTACCGTCGGGACCCGTCGGCCTCAGGTCAGGTATCCATGCCTTAGTCTAGTGTTTAAATATTTATTACCCACTTTGCACATCTGCAGTTGAGCAATTCTTCGTGCATTTGTTGTTGTTAAAGTTCTACAGTTAACATATGGGCTATGGCAGTCTTTGTTTTGATGCACTATAGAGAGCCGAAGTCCCGCCCTTCTACTTCCGGCCAATGGGACCTATCTTTCGAAAAAGTATTAACTAGAGTCAATGGAGAGATAATAATTATTTTTTGATCCCGTTTGAATTGAGCCATGGATTACAAATATGATGTACGTCAATTTAAAACATTATTTTTTAACCGAAGAAAGTCTGTTTGTTGTTAAACTGTTGAAGTATAAGACTGTGAAAATACGTAATTAGAAAGACTACATACTTCATGGATGAAGTCTCACTGAAGCTACGATGTCTGTGTGTGTCGTACCGGGGATGTAACGTTACTCTAATGAGCAGAGGATCTTGCTTGTTCTTTTGCTTATCTGCTGAAAACACTTCACTGGATAAAACCCAGCAGTTAAGATAACGTTACATGTGTTGTTTAACAGAGCTAAGCTAGCTAGCTAGCAAGCAAGCCGATCATCAAGCTAGATGAGGTAGATTGTGTGAGACGGGAGATGTAGTTCACTAAGCGGTTTGACACAAAACTAAGTGGTACTATGTTAAACCTACGGCTAACAGACTTTCTTCGGTTGAAAACTTGTCTTTTAAATTGACGAACATCATATTTGTAATCCATGTCTCAATTCAAACGGGATCAAAAAATAATTTGCCTCTCCCCGTTCACTACCATTCATATTTTTTCCGAGTTTAGGTCCCATGAGGTCCACCGGAAGGGGCGTGACTTCGGCTCTCTTATGTTCAAGGCCTACAGAGAAAATATTGTATCTTTTAAGCAGTTGCACTTGTTCTGAATGCACTTTCTTGTAGTAGTACAGAGAAAAATTTTAAATGCACTTGACCTAAGTGCACTTTGTTTTGTTTTTTTATGATAGAACATTTAATTTTAAAAACTTTCTGCAGGCCAGTAGGCCTGTATATTATTATTTAATGTACAAATGAGTGGGGTCTAGTTAAACATTTAAGTTTGAATTTTATTTTATTCTGTGCATTGTTGCAATGTGCTAAATAAATATTTGCATAATTTGCAATAGATTTATTCTTTGAAACTTTAATATTAATTTATACAATTGCAATGCCTTGATTTTAGTAAAGTTAGTAAACATTCATAGCCATAAATGCAATGGTACTAATAATTGGCATAATTTCTTTCGGTTTTTCGGTCTTGGTTTCCTCTTTTTCGGTTTCGGCCAAGAATTTTCATTTCGGTGCATCCCTACTACAAATAGTAGTTGTAGTAGTTCATGGCATAGCAGGGCGTTACAAGACATAGCAGGACGTAGCAGGGCAATGCAGGGTGTAACAGGGCATAGCAGGGCGCGCAGCAGGACCACGGCAACAGGCTGCAACCATGATTTATGGGCCACCCTAATACAAGGAAACCTGCTGGGCGTAAAAAAATCAAGGACTACGGGGAATAAGATCCCCAGAGCTAGGTTAGTAACGAGCATTTCTGGGACATGTATGCACACAGATGGAAAGAGAGAGGAAAGAGAAGCTCAATGTGTCAAAGGAAGTCCCCCGGCAGTCTAAAACTATAACAGCATAATAAAGAGAGACAGGTTAAGGAGAGGAGCCTAGTCGGGCTAGAACTCTCCCCCGCCGGATCGGGCTGTACTGGCCTGCCTCCCTCTACTTTGATTATATCATTGATTACATGGTAGATTAATCTGACGACTATCAAGAGAAGCAGAGAAGAGAAGGGGTCCCGCGTCTGCAGACACACACCCTCCCACGCCGGTCTGGCTGAACGCTGCAACTCCACACTCCCTAACTATAAGCTTTATTGAAGAGGAGAGTTTTAAGTTTACTCTTAAATGTTGTGACGGTGTCTGCCCCCCGAACCCAGACTGGAAGCTGGTTCCACAGGAGAGGAGCCTGATAGCTGAAGGCGCTGGCTCCCATTCTACTTTTAGAGACTCTAGGAACCACAAGTAACTCTGCATTCTGTCAGTGCAGTGCTCTAGTGGGGCAATAATGTACTATGAGCTCTTCAAGATATGATGGTGCTTGACCATATAGAGCTTTGTAGGTCAGGTCAGAGGAAGGATTTTAAATTCAATCCTGGATTTTACAGGAAGCCAATGCGGAGAAGCTAATACAGGAGAAATATGATATCTTTTCTTAGTTCTTGTCAGAACACACGCTGCAACATTCTGGATAAGCTGGAGAGTCTTAAGGGTTTTATTTGAGCGTCCTGATAGTAAGGAATTACAGTAGTCCAGCCTGGAAGTAACAAATGCATGGACTAGTTTTTCAGCATCATGTTGAGACAGGATGTTCCTAAGGTGATATTTAGAAATGATGGTCGGGTCGGGCTCGGTCATATCAGCGCGATAAGGAATTTGTTGTAAAATGGTGCTGCGGGTCCTTTTTAAGAGAGCTCAGTGCGTGTGGGTTTGTGCGTGTGTGTGTGAGTGTGTGTGTGTGGTAAGTGGGCAGAAAAGAGATAGAAAAAGAGGAAGCAGACGTGTTGTAGATGTAAGGTGAAAAAAGGCTGTTCTTGAGGTTTGTTTTAAGTAGGCGTTAAAGGATATATCCTGATCAAAAATAACAACTAGATTTCTGACAGTAGTGCTGGAGGCAAGGGCAATACCATCTAGAGTAGCTATATCTTTAGATAATGAGGTTCGGAGGTGTTTAGGGCCCAGCACAATCACTTCAGTTTTGTCTGGGTTTAACATCAGAAAATTGTAAGTCATCCATGATTTTATATTTTTTATGCATGCTTGGAGTTTAGTTAACTGACTGGTTTCGTCTGGCTTAATTGATAGGTATAATTGGGTGTCAACAATGAAAGTTAATTTAGTGTTTCCTAATAATATTGCCTAGAGGAAGCATATATAAGGTGAATAGAATTGGTCCAAGCAATGAGCCTTGTGGAACGCCATGGCTAACTTCAGTGTGCCTGGAGGATTCTTCGTTAACATTAACAAATTGAGATCAATCAGATAAATAGGACTTAAACCAGCTTTGTGCGATTCCTTTAATGCCAACTAAGTGTTCCAGTCTCTGTAACAGGATGGTATGGTCAATAGTGTTGAATGTAGCACTAAGATCTAGTAAAAGAAGTATGAAGACAAGTCCTTTGTCTGAAGCAGTTAGAAGGTCGTTAGTAATTTTCACCATTGCCGTCTCTGTTTATAAATTTATGTATGTAGTCTCAGGGCTCCAGACTAACTTTTTTCACTAGGAGCACAGTGGCCCCAACTGAAAGTTTTAGGGGCACAACCAGAAAATTTAGGGGCACACACTGTAAATCAACATGCTAACCAAATATTCAAATTTCTACTAATTTCCATTGTATTACTAATAAATACTTTGATAATAGATGCAGAAATGACAATGTGCTGTTTCAAATTCAGTGTCACTTTTGAAGATGCAACATATAAGGTAAACTGACAGCCCCATCGCTGTCATGACAGTAAAAAAAAAAAATATACATATATTTTTTTATTGTATTTGTAGATTATTTTTTAGCCTGTTTTATTTTCATCATGACCATTTTTGACCATAATTGCTCTTTAATGTTTCATGTAAAGCACTTTGAATTGCCTTGTTGCTGAAAAGTGCTGTAGAAATAAAGTTGCCTGTCAGTCAGTCACCAGGGCATAGATACCACTGTTGTGACTGGCTGCTCGTCTCCGAGGAAGCGTAACGTCAACAGCACCGCCACTGCTTTCGGCTCACCGTTAATATCATATCGCAGCAAACGCTGTCTGTGAAGTTATAACCACACTTGAAACCACTTTATCGGCATTGCCGTGACTCACTGTGACTTAACTGCAGAGCCGACGTAGTTTGCATCGTGTGCAGCTCTGCGTGAGTGTGTGTGTTTGTGTCAGAGCTCTGCTCTCTGTCAATTTTCAGAGAGGACAGATAAGCTTGCGCTTACGCGCTCTCAGGTACCGAAATTTCAATGTTTAACGTGTAAAAAAAAGGGGGCAAATGTACTTAATTTAATGTGCGACTGGATGTAAAATTCAGTCGTACACATGGTTGCAAAATACAACCATTTGGTCGCAGTCTGGAGCCCTGAGTCTATATATCCCTATTTTAACTTGCACTACTTTGTCTTAGATTTTCATTAAGTTTTACTTGTGATGTTCTGTTTTAAACAAATTTAATTAGCATTGTTGGTTGGAGTCTGAGACTCAAGATTTTCAGTGACGACTGCTTCTGTAATTGTAGTACATCTGACAATAAATAACTTGAAACTTGTAACTAGATCCTGAAATTAGAAAATGTTAACATGCTTTAATGTTCAAAAACACTTTATTTTCTCATACTGCCCATGGCTGCCACATATTTACACTCTGTCTGAGATGCTCTGTTGGAGTGCCAGTCTCTTTAAGCCCACATCCAGAAAAAGCCCAGTCTTCTCTGATTGGTCAGCGTTTCCTGATCTCCGGATTCTCCGCATCTGTGCTCTGCCTCTGTATAGTGTATAGTCCATTGCAGCCTGAGACTGAGCGCAACAGAGTATATAGCAGCACTTTCCACCATAAAAAAATCACCAGTAAATGCTTCTATGCCAAAAACTACACGTGTTCCTGAAGGAATGTGACCCGAAATCTGGGAGAATTAGAAGATTAAAAGATTACAGCTTTCCCTGGTGTTGGCATGTAGCTGCATGTGGCACGGTGTGTAACATAAACACTGCAGTAGTGCCTGCCTGGAGCAGATGATCATGTATAGAAAACCGGCTTGGTATAATATGATACTGAGCCTAGAGTTAAAAAAAATAAAATGGAAACCGCTTAGAACAGTGGGAAATCTGAGGTATTTCTTTCTTTTACCTCATTATTTGAAGCTTTGGCCACATTTAACATGAACACCAGTTAATATAACATTATACATATGACAGAAGATACAGACAAATTCGTCAGCTGTATGGGCGGAGTTAGCAATGGCTTTCAGCTTGTGTATCCTTGCTTATAGCTCCTTAGAGATCCTCGCTCTTTGGGGCAGGAATAAAAGCTTTATGACAGCCTTCACTAAGGCGGACCAGAACGACTTCCGGTTCAGCTGTTCCTCACCATCTTTTACTGTAATTGTTGGTTTATGGATAGAAAAGTGCATATGCCCTGAGTTTCATGACCGAACAAACAAACAAACCAGCAGACAAGGCACTACCTAACAGGGCTGTCACAATGTTGATGAATGCTTCAAATGTCTGTCTTCATATTATGTGATATCATCACCCTTTAAAAAAATAAAATAAAATCCTTGGCAGTTTCGTCAATATAAATACATGTAGACAGCAGGTTAATCTAACAAGGGCATAAATTAATGATAAAATAATAATCGGTCCCTGAGGCTTATAGCATCATTATGTCACGACCGAAAAACGCTCAAAAACAATCCTACGCAGCCACTGGTAGTGGGCGGGTTAGGGTTTTTTAATACCTGCATTAATAACTTACTTGATTTGTCACTTTTTGACCCCCCCCCCCGCCCGAACCCATGATATTTTCTAGTAAGCTTACCCAAATCCTTCAACCCGCAGATCACTGACAGTGTAACACTGGAACTTCATTTTACAAATAGTATAACTACTAATAATATTAATGTAGCCTAATCTTGATCTGCAACTATGCAGAAATACAGGGTTTAAACAGAATGACTAGACATGCAAAAAATAATAATAATAATAATACATTTCATTTATAGGTTCCTTTCTGGACAATCAAGGTCACCTTAAGCCTGGTTCACACGGGACGATTTTAAAATTGTCGGCCAATTTTCCAATCCTGAGAGACCCCACACATGGTGATAAAAAATCACTGGTCTAACAGTTTTGGTTGTACAGTGTGTGGTGCGCAGCACACGGCAAAATCAACACATCACACACGAACCAATTTGACTCCCGAGCATTCCCAGGTCAGACGGGAAATCTCGCAAAATCCCTCGAGATCAAACGTGACTTCAGAGTAAACAATCATTGCGGACGAAGAGGATGCAGTGGCGATAGTTTGTATTGTGTTTTTAACCGAAAAGAAACGTTATCAAAAGAAAAGGCGATGGTCAAAGAAGACAACGCGAGCATGGACTATACTTGCTACATCATGATATGGAGGTGATTTGTTTTTTTCTCATAGAAATGTCGTTAGGTATTACACAGATTAATAAACGTTCATATATTCATTTCCATTTACTCTGGTGGACTGCAGTTGTGGATGTAGTTATGCCCATCGACTTTATTTATTTTACACAGGCTGCGTGCTCGTTTGTCCCCGGGGGACACCACACACGAGGAGAAATCGGGCCAAATAAATCCAACATGTTGGATATCCCCAATTTGAGATCGGAGCGGTCCCGACGTCCTTCCGAGCAGACGAGAGCAGTCTTAACACACCACACACGGCAGGAATATCTGATCAGATTATTTTACGATAATCGGGGCATCCTTAAGATTGTCGGGAGGGGTGAATCGGGGCTAAAATCGGCCTAATTATCCTGCCGTCTGTACCAGGCTTTACAAGACAATAAAATAGTAATAATAGTAAAAACAAACCGAACATTACTAAGTACAGATGAGTGTGGAAAAAAAAAATGTGTTTTTCAAACGGGTTTTGAAAAGGGAAAGCGGGTTAATGTCTGGAAGGGAATTCCAGAGGCGAGGGGCTGAGATGCTGAAGGCTATAAACCCCATGGTGGTCAAACGGGCAGGAGGTGTAGTGAGGTGAATAGATTAAGAGCTCCTGAGAGTACGGGACGGTGTGTTGATATGAAGGTCAGTGAGATACAGACGAGCGAGGAAAAAAAGTTGCACAGCATTCCAATGTTGATGTACATTTGAATGTCAACGTTATGAATGAAGCTTTGAACGATTCGGTACAGCCCTATCTGTCACCTTTTTATAAACACGCTACTGAGATTGTGAAATCACCCTTGAGACAATTTGTCATAGTTATAAGCCAAAAAACATCTGTCTCTAGAACTATACGTAAAATCGCAGCACAGATGATTCATCGGCATCAGATAAACAACCACTCTTGTCTGCCTTCTCTCCTCTTCCAGATGACGACTGGCAGGAGGAACACAAACGCCTCGCTCAGCTCGATGAGAGGGACGGGTTAGGACTGGGGTTAGGAGGAGAGATGGGAGGAGAATCAAATTCCGGAGGAGCTGAGGACTCATCCTCCACCCATCTTCCTTCCTCTACGGGCCATCTCCCCCAACCATCTTCCATCCCTTCACTCAAATTCTCCTCGTCTTCCTCTGGACCCCCTCCACCAGGTCAGTGATGTAATTAGAGGAATGCTGTAGTACTATAGTGACAGTGGATAGACGGGAAAGGGGGGATGACATGCAGCAAAGGGCCGTAGGTCGGATTTAAACACGTACCCCTTACAAAGGACTCAGCCTACATGGGGTGCACACTGTACTGGGTGAGATAGAGGTCCGTTCCCCCCTCCCAGCAACGAAATCTGACTCGACTCGGGAATCCTGTTCATTTCTCTGTGAGATTGCAGTATTCCTTACTTTACTGGTGATTTTCAGGTTTTCGGATGGTTTGTATTACTTCATTAACTTTTTAGAGTTTAAAATCAGGTTTGGCAAGAGGCCAAATTGATTGGATAACTGAACAGTATTGCTGGTCACATTTTTTTCTTGACTAGTTGTTTTAAGATATAATATTTTGAGCAATAATATACCTGGAAAGAAATGCACCTGTTTGGAAAATCCAAAGTAAATCTGTCTTTTTAGATGTGGAGGATCGAGGAGGGGAAGGCGACTTGGCGGAGTCCCTGGCCAGACTCATCCTGGAAGCTGACCCGGCCATTGCTGGGGTCGGGGCAGCTGAGAGACCTGGTCCATCCCCCAGCTCTTCAGGATCCAGCCTGTCTGCTCTGCAGGGCCTAGACCTACCCAGAGTCCTGCCCTCCATCCTGCATCCCACTCAACCACACCAGCATCCCCATCACCTGCAGCACCAGCTGCCTCCTGGGCCCTCTACCTCAGGTGAGAATTACTGCAATAATTATTTTTCTATTAGTGTTATCAGTTACCGATTAGAAAGCCAACTTAATCATCGTCCATTACCAACCTTCTCACGTAACTAATGATGATGTGAAAATTGACGTGAGTATTTTCCAAGTTAGTAGGAGGCTTTTATCTGCATTCTAATTACATTACATTAGTATACAGTTCAGGTGCATATTAAGTGGTTTGGGTGCCTTCTGTAAGTTATTTCGGGGTACAATGGTTCTGGAAAAGGCTGCATGCAGCAATGTAGGAGCCCAAGCAATCGACCTGTTTTCAACGGTCATGTTTTGAATGGGATCTGCACTAGTTACTTGAGAAAAATCAATAACAACGAAGCATTCAAATACAGATTTGGACGCCAATTACCTCTAATTTTCACTTAAATTGTTGCCCATTCAAAGATTCCTCACACTCAGTGAATACAACAATTCCAGTGTTTCCTCTATGTTGATTTGACTGTGGCGGCCCCCCACGGCAAAGTTTCTGTCCCCCACGATATCAGAAATAGGTCTGCATTGTTAGAGTGCATGTTGGAGAATAGTCACTTGGAAGAAAAAGGGAGAAAGGAAAAAGAGACGCTGTCCGGATGATATGCCAGTTGAGATCGTGTGTGTACATCCTTGAGAACTGTAAGTCGTATAACTTATGTTGTCAGTTCATTTAAGCCTGGTGTTGCAAATTTAAATTAAGTTATGGTGACTTTCGTTGTTTGTGTTCTTCACCTGCTAGCTCAATTGCATGGCTGTTGATTCGATATAATAGCGATTGCTCAACGCCCTTGCTCACGTTTGTATTTTAGGTGCATTATGTACATGCTGAGTTAGTTACACTGCATTAAGATAATGTAATTAATAGTGGGTTTATTGTTGTTTGCTACATCATGCTTAGCCTATATGTCAAGATCAAAGTTGGCCTATATAATAACTCAAAAAATACGGGGTGTTTGGACCTGCCCCCACTGCTAAAAAAAAATCCTAAAGGAAACACTGAATTCACCATAGGCTGGGCTAGTGCTGTTTGAAGTGCGCCTGACTGAAGCCGGAAGAAACCAGAGGTTTAATTGCACTTTAGAATATAGTTTATTAACATATAAAATAAAATAAAATAAAACATGCCTTTACAATATTCAGCACAATGTTTTTGTTTTTTTGCATGATTACACATTCACATTATCAGATGCTCCACTGGTCAACAGCAGTAGTGCCCTCTACTGGCAAAAGAAAATATAGCCTTGCTTTCCTTGTACAGTCATCTTACAATTACGTTTTCCTTGTTTATGTCTGCAAAATCAACAAATGCAAACTAAGTGAATAGTCAGTTTTGGTAACATTACTTTTTATTTTGTGAAGGACCTAAAACTTCTTAAAAGCATGTGTAAAGTGTCTTTCGCTATACATTAAGAAATATTTTTAATCCTTTTTTTAAAATATTTTTCATATGGGGCAATGGCCGCAAAAGACGACACGGTTGATTGTTGTTTTCGTATAGCAGCTACAACACAGCTAATGCTAGTGCTGTTAACAGCAGTCGATCTAACAGTACTACTTTTAACTTGCAGGCTGTGTGTGTGGACATGAGCCTGAGTCTGCATTTTTATACTCTGTGTGGTCGCTAAATGGTACCTGTTCAGGTGATCCTGTCCTGCTTGCCACCAACTGCCAGCATATTTTGCAGACCGGCTCAATCTGCTCCTCGTCGCTTTTGTGAATGTCCACCATCACTTTTGTTGCCCTCGGCTCCACATTCACCATCAAAGACTTTTCCCGCGTCCGTATGTGTTTCCCCCTAACGTTACCTGAACCAAACCATATCTCTAACTATAATTATGGATGGGGCGCTGCATATTTTAACAGCAATGAAACACTAAACACAGGAGGGGGAACACACTTCCACACAACACTGGCAAGAGACAAACGTTCACAATAGGAAGTGGGCGTGTCTGGCAATCCGAAAAGCCAGACGCTGGCAGTTGTGTTATCGGGTAAATCGACCTGAATTTTATTGTGATCCCATTTTGAGATTGTTTTATCGCCCAGCCCTAATTCACCATGCTTTGTGTTCAGTCTTAACAGTGCAGTGGTGTCATTGTTAAGCCAAGAATAAATATTTTGTTTTGTCACAATGTGATTAATGTTACATTGCTACAAATTTACCTTCAGACACACTACTACAGACACTGCTTTGTGACAGTGTGGTTTACCCTGCTGTATTTGCCCTGTTTAATTTAAATATCTACTACTCCAGGTCTTCCTCCTGGCCCTTCTCCCTCGTCTTTGCTCAGCTACCAACAGCAGCAACACTTGCTGCGCAGAGGGACTGCTCCTATGGCCCAGGTTAGTTTTTTAACTGACTCTGTGTATTATTCTATAGTATTTTGTTAAAGCCATATTTATTCCCTATATATTTATATTCCCGGATTGTGCAAAGGGACAATTTAACGAGAAGCAACTTGCTATTATGTTTATTTAAACTTTTTTTTTCAGGACCTTTTTTTTTTTCTCATAATCTCTAGATGAACTCTCACAGTATCTGGGAGAACAGTATGGGGTTTGGGCCGGTCAGTGTCACCCCCGGACTGGTTACACACATGGAGGTAGGGGACACTCCCTCTTCTCCTTCTTCAAAACACTGGGTATCCATATCTAGTTGAACAGCTTATCCTTAGGTTGCTTAAAAATTGTATAGGGCATAACTTAAAACGGATTCAAAATTACCCTAATAGGACATTTTACACATTACACTAACAAAGTTAATAAATGAAGTTGAAAATGCTACTCTCCTCTGCATTGCTAAATTATTGCATAATGGCCACCATCTAAATCCATGTACCTGTAATTGTAATATGATGGGGATGTACAAAATACCCTGCAATTGTAATACAGTATGATGGAGATGTACAAAATAACCCCCAACAATTGTTTAAGATTAACAGGGAGTACAGATTCCTGCAACCATTTTTTTCATTAAAGCCCCTGCAACTCGGCCAATTTTGGCATCCGTAGTCACAAAAAGCTGTTGATATTAATTTATATTAAGTAATTTATGGTCCAAAAAAAAAAAAAACTTAATCCCATTTTGAAATATTACTAAACTTTTCTTTTCAATATGTTCATCACGATGTGTATCAACTGAATATAGACAACAAATATTTCTCCTAATCTTTGTACATGATGAAAGGGCTTGACTAAGCTGTTGATTCATCATCTGTATTTTTCTAATAGGTTATTCACCCTCTTCTTCCTCTTCAGGATAGTCCACTAATGTCTATAATCAAGGAGGTGGGCCTTCCTAAACGACCTCCTCAAAGCAGGAATGATGAAGGACGGGATTTGTCAGAAAGGGTCCCACCTCCACGCTCTTCTTCCCCTGTGATTGGCTCCCCTCCGGTGAGGGCAGTGCCTATTGGGACCCCACCCAAACAGCCTATGAGCCATGCCCTGAATCATCAGGTGAATAACAGACAACTGTTCTTGTCATTCTACTGTGCTTCTTTACTGATTTGTATATTTTTTCACCATCATACCCCCCTTTTCACGATTGTTAAGTTGGTCGGTAATGGTGTTTTTCCATTGGCACTTTTTAAACCATAGATTGTATTAAAGCTGACACAAATGCTTTGAAGCTTCGCTCGTTGCCATGATAATCAACGTCAAAATCAATATTTAAATGCTTTGTTCTTTTCCTTTTTATACATATAAATGCTAAATGATACATACATGTGGCATTACCACAGAAATCCAGTAGCCCATGAAATAAGGAATAGTAATCCCACATTATTTAGTTATGCATCAAAATTTAATTATAACGAGTTCTCATCAAAATTAATTATAACTAGTTCTCAGACTAGGCACTGTTTGGGGTGTGTTTGTAGGGGCGGTGGTGCATGTGTGTTGGCCTAGGTGTGGCGCTGTCCCGGCTACTGAAATTGATTGACAGACAGACAGACAGACAGACAGACAGATGGAAAAACATGTCACGGCCTGCCTCACTTCATCCTGGCGCCTTGCCTGTATAGGAGTTAAATTGCTGCTGATGAAAACCCAACATTTCCTGATGTTGCTGCTTCATAATAATAGCTTTTAACTAACAAACTAATGTGACTTTTTTCGTGAAGAAATTATAGGAACAAAAGTTTTGAAATTTTTTTTAAATGTCATTGACTCAACAAGCAGATTACATTTAAAGACACACCTTTAAGCAGTAGCCCTGTTGTAATGGAGATGTAAATCCCTGCTGTGCTGTCTGAAGCGCAGTCAAGCCAAGCCAGCACTGCTCAAAAAAGCCCCCCATTGTTTTTGCTGTATGCCAATTTGGAATGCCATTTGTCCTAGTAGAAGCCAAATGTTTTTAAATACACTTGATGGACCACCTACCACAGTCTTTCTTTTATACTACCGCAGGATGTCCTAGTCAGACATGTTCCAAGTTTAAACATGTAGGCTTAACCGATAAAATATATTCAGTAGCAGTCATTTATTTGAAGTTTTTAATAGTCAAAGAGATTTATGTATCATATCATCATAGTACGACTAGCAGTCTTATTAGTTGTAGTAGTTACCATGCATCATATTGTGATATTACTTAACATGTAGTTTGCTTTGTTTCTGTTAACCCTGTGTGTGTGTGTGTGTGTGTGTGTGTGTGTGTGTGTGTGTGTGTGTGTGTGTGTGTGTGTGTGTGTGTGTGTGTGTGTGTGTGTGTGTGTGTGTGTGTGTGTGTGTGTGTGTGTGTGTGTGTGTGTAGATCCACCACCCCACGGCGGTTCATGTGAGAGCCCCAGTCCAACACAGATACCCTCCTCCTTTTCCTGAGCGTGTGTCACCCAACACCCTACTCAATATAGCTGTGAGTTTTTCCTCTCCTCCATCCTTCCCTCTGGTTTTTAAGCTTTGTATGAACATTAAATCAAAGAGCATCAGTGTTTCCTCTACCATTGTTTTGGGGGGGCGGCACTCCCTCCCAACCCCCCCCCCCACCCCGAAAGAACATTTTATATATTAATAATAGGCCCCTCCTCCTAGGGGGCATCCCTAGGGTTCCTTTTAAGTTTAATGGCACAATACAAGTCAATTAATATAATATATTTAATATAATATAATTTGTGTTTCTGTGATTTCCTCCGTGAATAGCTTAAACATAGGGTCTGCAAACCTGTTTTATTATTAACACATAAGGTTTGTCTCTGTATTTAAGGAGATGTCCTAATTTGCTGTCTGTTTTGCAGTCCAACAAATGTTATATACTTAATACGGACAACGTTTCTAAAATGGTAAATTGCGCTTATCGCATCATGGTCAAAGCTTTTCATGGCGTTCATGTTGTGATGGGATATAAAGCTTTTTTAAATTTTATATTAGTTGCTGCTCATCTAAGTCTTGGCAAGAAAGTAACAATTTTCATATTTCATTTTTATTTTAAGAAATAAAGACGAGAGAGACAAACCAGCTTTCATTTTCATTACTCCAGAGTATGAAGTTTCTATGTGCTGTTTTTGTTCAGAACTCTCCGCTGTGTCGCGGTCCGTTCCCTCCTGGAGTTGGTCCTGTCCTGTCACAGATTCAACGGGCTCAGCTGCTCAACTCTCAGGTTGGTACAGCAGATGGTCTTTTTAGATTGCTGCAGAAACACATAACTTGCAACTCTGGTCATAGGTAATATCTTGAAAATAAGATAGTCTAACTGTAATGAAGCTTTCAGAAATGTGGTTGCTACCAAAGTAATAACGCTCATGTGGCATATTGCGTATGCGGGATCTCACACACACATACACACATACACACACACACACACACACACACACACACACACACACACACACACACTCACAAGTCAGGAAACTGCTTCACTTATAAATGAAATGAATCATTCTCACTAGGTAATCTCCTCTTCCTCCCCCTCCTCTCTTCCCAGGTGGCTGGTTTTCCTCATGGTGGTCCAGCGCCTCCTTTGTTACCAGGTGGTGGTTTTAGGCCATTCTTTGGGGGCCCTCCTCCTCCACTTGGTCATAGAATGGGTCCGCCACCCCCTCATGGCCCCCCCAACCACACGCCACCTATCCGACACAACACCACACACCTTCACCCCCAGCACCGCCGCATGCTCACCCAACGCATGCAGAACCGGGGAGGGTAAGCAAGTGTGTATGTTTGTGTACATATGAACAATGAGTTTCTAAGAGCTGCAAGGTTACACAGTACTGTGGTCCGGGATCACTAATGTCTAGTTCACACTACAGGACTTAAGCCATGAGTTTTTACTTGCCAGTTTTTGGAGCTCCCTGACAAAAGCCCTAGATTAGACGCAAATCGGCGTTGGCTCAATGCTCGCAAATCGGCGCTCAAGCACTTTGTATGTACTGTTCAAAGAAGCAAGCCAAGGAGGCTTGCTGATGCCTAGAAGACGCATTCCAGATATTTAGCAGGCTATATATCTTGACCTATTGGGGTGTCTGCTGGCTACAGCCAATGAGAGCAAAAGAAATGAAGTGTTTCCCACACAGACTAATTTGTGGCGGTGCGCCATACAATCGACACCGGCCGCATTTTGTTATTCATTTTTATTTTTTTTACGCTATTTAAAACATGCAGTGTATTTGTTCAGCAGCATTTCCTTTCCCTGCTCTCCTCCGTCTCTCTGTCGCTCACGCGACTTTCGCACACACACACACACACACACACACACAGCCCCTCCCCTCCGTGCACACAGCGTCTGTCTCCATCAAAACGAGAGAAGACGGCTGGTGAAATTCACACGTTCATGAAAGGTTGGTATCTCGTGGACACCTTTACACAATCTCACATTAAAAAGTCAAAAACTGAGGAGGACACGCAGTTGGATGCTGTCCTTTCTCTCCCTGACCCTGTCTTTCACTGGTTGAAGCCTGAAAATAATTAATAACATAACTAATCACACTGGTCGGATACCTCCGGTTCAGGCTGGTCCTTATCCTCAACATGTGCCTTTTTCAGTCGTGGAAAATACTTTTCAATACTGATCTGGATTAGGCCTGTCACGATAGTCAATAAATCAATTAATCGCACGATAAAAAAAATGAGCTCGATAATTTTTCCGGCCGCGATAATTTCCATTTGCATGCTTGTTTGTTTTTCTCGTCTCTCTCTACCAAAGAGACTAGAGGACCACTCTCAGTTCCTTAGCGTAACGAGGAGTGAACCCTCTTGTCAGTCGCGTGGTCTTTGTGGGGGCGGGACTCCTGGCGGAGAGAAAGACAGAGACAGAAAACGCTAGTTGAGAGTTGGGGCAGGGTTTCCTGCAGCACTTTGCAGTTAAGGCGCCGTCAAAAAACTAAAAAGTATATGAGCGATATCAACCGTGTTACTCTGCGTCCCGTTTTCTCCATTTCATTTCAAACCACACAGCTGACAACCTGTAGGTGGAGGCGGTGGAGACACACCTGCAGAGGAGCAGAAGCCGCACCTTCGCCAAAATGAAGACTGAAAAACAATTTTGGTACAAACATTTACTCGCCCTGTGGCAGATAGATACAATTTATTAATTATATATTATTTAAATTTAATATTTAGTGTTAAATAATTGTAAAATGTAGTACAGAGTCTGTAGTCTATCGCACAAACACTCGAGGAATGCAGCAAACTTTTGACAGCCAGCAGGCTATGAATTGCCTGGGAGAACACACACTAAAGGAGATCAAAGACATATTGTGGATATTTAAAATGTCTTCCAGTTCCAGTGTTAAATATTCTTTAGAAATAAAAGTGTATTGATCTTTGAAAAAGTGTACCTGCATTATTATGCCATTATCATTAGATGTAAATTGGTCTCTTAACGACAATGTTATCGTTTATCGCAATAATTTCTGGGACAATTTATCGTCCAGCAAAATTTGTTATCGTGACAGGCCTAATCTGGATTGAAGCAGCAAACATTCAGTGTAAGAGTAAAAAATTACATAACATTATTTATAATACGTTTATTTGATTCACATCTGCTATAGTTTTTTTAACCTCGACAACCCAACTGCATTTTACCACAAACTTGCGACTAGTTAACTTTCTAAAGCAGGTGCAGTCGCTTGTTTGCTAAGAGTCGGGTCGGTGATTGTGTAAAGGTGTTCACGAGATAGATGCCAACCTTTCATGAACGTGTGAATTTCGCCATCAGTCTTCTCTCCTTGATGGAGACAGACGCTGTGTGCACGGTGGGCTCGATGGTGTTTTAAGCGCACCGTCACACAATAGTCTATGTGTGGGAAACACTGCGACCAGTGTAATTAGTTATGTTATTAATCAACCGTGTCGTCTTTTGGGTGCCATTTTCAAAACTGGTCCAGATCCCTCAAGGACCTCAGGCACAACAATATCCACCACTAGGTGGTGCTATAGCAGAGATAAGTGTTTGGCCTTATAACTCCCAAACCGTACATCACACATTAAAATACACATTTCCACGCATTCCCTGATTTCAGCTGAATCTCAATTAGAAAACCTTACATCCACGTGTTCTTTGAATCGAGCTGAATCTGATGATATAGGCCACGGCCATTTATGCTATGAATGTTTTTCACAATATCGCGCAATGTGCATAACCAACTTTTTTATTTTTTTAATTATGGATACTTTCTCCTTCGGATAAAACTTGCGCAATAGCTACGCTCATCTCATCCGTGGAAGCTGCCATGTTGTTTAGACTAAGTCGCTTCTCATTGCGTCACACCTAAACCCACCTCAAAACCAAAGCTGATTGGTCGGTCGTTTGGCTCCAAATTTTCTCTATCTCAAGATGCCAGACTGATCTGCGAGTGGAAAACTGGAGCTTGCGAGATCAGGACGGTCTCACGAGTAGGGTTGGGTACTTTTTACAGTCAAACTGGGAAAACAACAAATACAGTGGGATTAAGAAGGCTAGTCTAAACCTAACTGCTACAGGGCTCTACAGTGTAGTGTAATACAAGGATAACCAGAGCTTTTCACATCTTGACTTTTGCAGACCAGAGTAGCTGGAGATATTAGCTGAAGCCTAAAAGTATTGCCAGCCAAGAATATTCTGAGTAGTGCACAGGAGGAAGAGAAGGAGGGAAATGAAGAAGGAGAAGGCAGTAAACGGGAGAGACCAGGCGGGTCAGAGCAGGAGAAGACCACAGAAGAAGATGCAGAAATAAGTGAAAGAAAAAAGCGAAAGGAAGAATTGACTGTGAGGGATGAAGAGGAGGTTGCAGATTCAGAGAGAGGGACAGAGGCAGAGAGTGATCAGAAGGAGGCAGATGAAGATGACAGGGAGGAAGAGGCCTGCAGTTACCCCTGGACCATATGGTTTGTTTTTATTCTCCCTTTATAAATTGCAGTACAGTAGCATAACATGTCATGTCACTCAGTAAAATTACATGTTTTCAGTTTTTGGCTATTTCCATTCGGTTGTATATGTTATAGGGTTAGATATGTAAAGATTTACATGTATACATATATTATCTAATGATATTTTACAGTTTCTCTATCATAGCAGTTGTTTGACCTTTTGTTTGATCATATTTACTGATAAGACACATTCACAGGCTCTCGGTTCATGCTCTTTTTTTTTTTTTTTTTTTTTTCCTGTGGAGTACACTACCAACAATTCCTGTCTGGAAGGCACAAGGACTCTGGGGAAGAAGCTAAGTTAGGAGCATTCATTAATGGGACATGAATGCACACAGAAAGGAGAGATAGGATCTCTTTTCCTAGTTCTTGTCAGTACACATGCTGCTGCATTCTGGATCAATTGGAGAGTCTGGAGAGGAATAACAATAGTCCAGCCTCAAAGTAACAAATGCATGAACTAGTTTTTCTGCATTGTTTTGTTGAAGTTTGTTTTATGTGGCACTAAAGGATATATCCTGATTAAAGATAACACCTTATTGTGGTGGAAATTGTAAGTCATACAGGTTTATATGTCCTTAACATTCAAAGCCCTAAAGGATTTTTGACAACCTCTGGTCCGTCTGGTTTTATTTTCTAAGAAAGCTTGTAAAACATCAACCCTGTTGTCCACGGTCAATCTATGAACACCTTTTTTTTTTTATATATATATATATATTTGTGCTGCAGTGAGGTCACTTGAATGTTAAAGGTTGTAGGACCTTAAAGACAAATAAAATGGAACATGAATCTCACAGATATGTATTGATATCACACACAGCAACAAAAGCTAAGCCAATCTCCTGTCTAAAACACTTCTCATATGTCTTGGGAGTCAAACTGTGAAGAAATAAACATTATACTGTAACTTATACAGTTGACAAAATATCTACATAAAAAAAAAAAAAGTCCAGACGCTTTTGCCCTCATGACATTCAGCTATGTCAATACTCAAAATAATAATGTCATATTTATTGATATCACACACAGCAATGCTTCACAAGCATTTGTGTAGTTCTCCTATATATTTGGAGTCATTCAGTGCAAAAATAAACATAATGAACATTATAACTCTTATAAAGGACAAACTATTTACATTTCTTTAAAAAAGGCCCAAATGTATACCAAAACTCAAAACAGTGAGGTCATTCTTCTCTGTAGAACGGTTTAGAACGGTAATAGATGATCTTTGGTCACATCTTACTATTCTGACTGAGTGATCTCTCCTCACAATAAACAATCTTTGTTCTCCCTCGGATGCCTTATAGAGAGCCGAAGTCACGCCCCTTCCGGTGGACCTCATGGGACCTTAACTCAGAAAAAATATGAACAGTAGTGAACGGGGAGAAGCAAATTATTTTTTGATCCCGTTTGAATTGAGCCATGGATTACAAATATGTTCGTCAATTTAAAAGAATTTTTCAACCGAAAAAAAGTCTGTTAGCCGTAGGATTGTCATATGACCACTTAGTTTTGTGTGAAACCGCTTCGTGAACTACATCTCCCGTCTCACACAATCTACCTCACCTAGCTTGATGCTTGGTTTGCTCGCTAGCTTAGCTCTGTTAAACAACACATGTAACGTTAACTTTACTGCTGTGTTTTATCCAGTGAAGTGTTTTCAGCAGATAAGCAAAAGAACAAGCGAGATCCTCTGCTCATTTGAGTAACGTTACATCCCCGGTACGATACACTCTGTAGCTTCAGCGAGACTTCATCCATGAAGTGTGTAGTCTTTCTAATTACGTATTTTCACAGTCTTATACTTCAACAGTTTAACAATAAACTGAGACTTTCTTCGGTTGAAAAATAATGTTTGAAATTGACGAACATCATATTTGTAATCCATGGCTCAATTTAAACGGGATCAAAAAATAAATCTCTCCATTGACTCTCGTTCATATTTTTTCCGAATTAAGGTCCCATGGACCGGAAGTAGAAGGGCGTGACTTCGTCTCTCTATATGGGCGTAATGTGTGACAGACCTGCCTTCCATTGGTTGACAAAACCTCAACAAGCTCTCACAAAGCATCAAGCCAGCAACAACCGAAAAATTTATAACTTATGGAGATCAAGTGGATAAATCTTGAATGTAAGAGTTTTATTGCTCAAGGACCCTAAAAAAAAAGGCACAAGTTCCAGGCTGGATAGAAAACCTCAAAAAATACAAAGATACCACCTTGACGGCCAGAGTGTTAGCTTTTAGCTGCAAAAAGAACGGTATGTCTTTAGCTCTTATTGCTATAAAATGATTAAAATATGAATAAGAGATGCAGTTTTTCCTCATATACGATATTCTCGGTCTCTTAATGTAAGTATCCAGATGCACATTTTGTAGTGCAACTTTTGAATGTTTTAGTTTCACCATCAATAACATCTACCGTCGCATAATTACGTCATAGCCAAGTGCAGTCGGATTCGCATGTGCCACGGTTGTCTTTTCCTGAGTCCTTATGAATTCTCCTTTACATGTTTCCTTGGCATCCGTCCGTTAACGTTTTCCATCGAGGTTGAGGAAAAGTCGTTAGAAAAAATACATAAAGGGTCATGTTTTTGACTATTTAACCGCAGCCCATGTCATCTTTGTCTTTTTAACCTCCCGTTAGGGACCGTGGCAGGACTGGATTGGACCGGCGCAGCAGGGACCCCTATAGTAACCTTATGACTCAAAAAGAGAAGGAATGGGTAACCAAGATCCAGATGATGCAGCTGCAAAGTACTGACCCTTACCTGGATGACTACTACTATCAGGTTGGTTTTTATATACATTGGCTTCAGCAAGTATTCAGACCTCCACACTGTTTTCACACTTTGTATTGTAGATGTAATTTTAAATGGCTAAAATTTCCATTTTTTTTTTTTAGAAATGTATTAAAAATAAAAAAAATTAAATGTCTACATAAGTATTCCGAGCTTTTGCTGTGGCACTCCAAATTGTGGTCAGGTGTAGCCTTTGTGCAAAGTGAATTGTTTGGACATAATGCATATGTGTATGTAGATCCAGCAATTCACCTGCATATCGGGACTAAAACCAAGCAACAAAGTCCAAGGAACTCTCTGTAGACCTCTGCGATAAAATTGTGGCATGGCATAGATCACGGCAGACGTATAAAACCATTTTAAAAACTTTTGAGTGTTTCCAGGAGCACAGTCGCCTCAATAATTGTGAAATGAAAGTTTGGAACCACCAGGACTCTTCTTCTTCAAGGAGGTCTCGGTATGCTTGTTTGGCCTGCTTTTGGTGCTTATCTGAGTGTGATTGTTGCATCCACACCTGCCCAAACGAACCGCACCAAGGGGGGGGGGGGAGCAAACTTCAGCCAAACTAAATGTGAAAGTATGAAAGTCCCCTTACATTGGCAGGGCCATGGTCAGTTAGTGTGATTTGTTTCTGTAACTGGAGATCAGTAAGATTCATAATTATGTTTAAAGGGGTGATAGAATGATTATATAGGGTATTTCCTTACCAAATTCACTTCTGAGACTTTTTTTTTATGCGAGAAATCAACTATATAAAGCTGAAATATGGGCCGTTTTTACGAAAATGGATGGCTAATTGCAAATTTGGTAAAACTGTGTGTCGGAGTTCAGCTGCCTGTGTTGCTGCCTCGCCGCCCGGCCTGCTGTGAGCTCGATTGAGCTCCGGCAGCCCACAGCACCTTATACCCGCGCAAAGTCACCGTTTGGGCTAATGGACTAGCTACCAAACGCCGCTGCCCTGACAGAGCTCCAGGGCCTGCATCTCCTCTCTTCCTGCTAGCTAAATGGCCCGTGTGTGAGAGTGAGAGCACGGTCAGCGACCTTGTTACACCAGCAATCTCTTACCACATGTTACACACATGTCATGCCACTTAGCTATACAACATATACCTAAATGTCTTATAAAGCTAACAACGGTGTCCGATTTCAAGTTAATGAATATTTGTAATTCATTCGTTAGCTGCGACTGTCCCTTCAATCCTATGTGTACAGATTGTGGCTAGTTAGCTTCATTTTTGGTCGTAATTCGAGTATATTTACAGTTTGAATTTCGTCACGCCACTTATACAACATCTAACTAAATGTTTTATAAAGCTAACAACGGTGTCCGATTTCAAGTTAATGAATATTTGTGAGCTGTAAGGGTTTCGTTAGCTGCGACTGTCCCTTCAATCTGTGTGTACAGATTGCGGCTAGTTAGCTTCATTTTTGGTCGTAATTCGAGTATATTTACAGTTTGAATTTCGTCACGCCACTTATACAACATCTAACTAAATGTTTTATAAAGCTAACAACGGTGTACGATTTCAAGTTAATGAATATTTGTGAGCTGTAACCGTACTGCCGCCGACTTGAGCTTCTAAAGATACCGGAAGTCATTCATTTTCAATGGAAGCTGGCTTCTCTCAGCTGCAAGGAGCGTCAAATCGTTTCGGAAGCGCTTTGGCTAGCGTCCAGAGCGTCAATCAGAAAGTTGAACTTTGGTCAACTTTATGGTAATGGCCTATGACCCGGTTCAGCGGCAAGCAGCGGCAAACGGCAGCAACCAATCGGAATATAGACGTCCTTCGTGCTGGCTGATCCCAGAGAAACATACGATGTAAACTTTTGTTCCTACCAAGACATTAGTTCCATGAAAATGGAGGAAAATCTTATAATCGCCGTTGCTGGGTTCCCCTATCATTTATGATATGACATTGTTTGTGTATAGGGACCAGTTAACGTTACCTGCCGGTCACATGGTCTCTAAACAGTCTGCTCACGGTGAAGTCCTGCACGGATCAACAGTTGGCAGCTGCTCGCTCTGCCTGCATTCTGCTGCGGTTCAGCGGCTAACTAGCGAGCTAACTGCTAACAGACACCACCGCGACCAACAATGTATCATTATATATAATCATTATATATGCAATTTATAAAAGGTTTCTAGTGTCAATGGATTGGCCGTGCAGTGGCTGCTTGTGCTTTTTCTTCAATCGTGTGTTGAACATGATCGAAGAATGCTGCTACGTCAGAGCGGCCAAAGCGTCAATAAGCTTCCCCGTACTTTTTGACAAGCGTCCTCGACAGGGCGGCCAGAGCTTCTTTGCAGCTCAAGTCGGCGGCGGTGTGTACGTACAGTAAGGGTTTCGTTAGCTGAGACTGTCCCTTCAATCCTATGTGTACAGATTGCGGCTAGTTAGCTTCATTTTTGGTCGTAATTCGAGTATATTTACGGTTTGAATTTCGTCACGCCACTTATACAACATCTAACTAAATGTTTTATTAAGCTAACAACGGTGTCCGATTTCAAGTTAATAAATTTTTTGTGAATTCCAGAGGAATTCTAAGAGGAGGCTAGCTAGCTCTCCTTTGATGGAGCTCCATCCAGCCGCAAGCTCTATCAATGAGACTCACGGACAAGCGGCGTTTATTTCCCCAATCGTTTGTTTAAATAACTCAACACATTATAATTACACACATTAAAAGAGTAACTGGAACCTGTGGTAAGTCTTATATTTTAGATTCTTCAAAGTAGCCACCCTTTGCTTTTTTGATAACTTTGCAAACCCTTGGTGTTCTCTCAATGAGCTTCATGAGGTAGTCACCTGAAATGGTTTTCACTTCACAGGTGTGCTTTGTCAGGGTTAATTAGTGGAATTTTTCCCCTTATTAATAAAAAAGCAAAGGGTGGATACTTTGAAGAATCTAAAATATAAGACATGTTTTCAGTTATTTCACACTTTTTTGTTAAGTACATAATTCCATATGTGTTCATTCATAGTTTTGATGCCTTCAGTGAGAATCTACAATGTAAATAGTCATGAAAATAAAAAGCAAACGCATTGAATGAGAAGGTGTGTCCAAACTTTTGGCCTGTACTGTATTTACATAGGCTACACAACTGACGTGGGCGTGACCGTTTTACAGGGTAAAATCGGTTTTGCATTCTATCACCCCTTTAATATGTATGTTTACACCAGGCCTGTTCTGCAGTGCTTTGTTCTCTTTTTAAGTTTATATATATATATATATATATATATATATATATATATATATATATATATATATATATATATATATATATATATATATATATATATATATATAAGGGGCTTTACTCGACATTCAGAACAAGCAGAGGATGAAGTCACACTCCCACTGTGTCTGTCGTAATCTGAGCTACTCTGTTCTTTGTTTTTATAGCGGGGCCCAGCCATTCATGCACGATAGTGTATAAGGCTGAATCTCATTTCTCATCTTACCCCTTACCCCTACCCCTTCGTCTTACCCCTAGCTCTTGTCCCTCGAAACCAAGGGGTAGGGGGTGAAAACCTACCCCTATGAAATGAGATGCCACTTGGTTACATCTGTCAAAGTCTGTTTGCAATAAATATTTCTATACACAATGCATGGTGTGTTGTGTATATATGTTTCAGTTATCACTGTTTTGAATGTCATTGATGTTCAGAAACACTTTCTTTGTTAACAAAAATCTCTATTTCCTAAAAAGTAAACATAACTTACATGTCACACACATAAAAAAGGCACTCAAATGTATAAAACTAAAAAAGACACTCAGGACCACAAACAAACAAAAAACTAGCTACAGCTATTCTGAAATTCCAGACCCCAGTCTGATGCCTGTTGGCCAGTAACCTTTCCCTCCAACCCCATTTCTTTCATTAGTGTCCTGTATCATAACCAACAACAATGTACAGGTACATGAACAGGAATGAATTACAAATGATTACTGCTCGTTTTCAGCCCGAAAGTGGCGTCCCTGTGTGATACAGGACGGTATATGTAAAGCATGTGTCTCAAAAGCAAGTAGTGTTATGCACTGATCATACCTGTCAAGTATCCCGTTTTGGCCGGGAAAGTCCCGTATTTTACCCTTCTTTCCCGCCGTCCTCCCGTATTAGTATTTTCCCGTAAATCTCCCGTATTTTAACCTGCGTTATTAAAAAATAATACCCCGGGTCCGAGCGGAGTAAAAAAAAAAAAAAATTCCCAATCTGAGCTCTGTCACTAGCCTCGCGATAACTGCCACCTGCAGTAGCCTACTACAGGTACTGTAGATGGCAGTTGTCGCGAGTTTAGTGTGTGAGGTCAGATAATGAGTGACAACGCAGGGAAAAAAAAAAAAAAACAGACGGATGATGGACGCTTCGACAGAGACGGTGCACTGCCAAAACTTATGAAGGCTTTACTATGCATTCCCCATAGCAATGCAAGTTGAGAAAGGGTGTTTAGCATGGTATGAAAGATTGTTACAGAGAATAGGATGACGTTAGACAACAGAACTGTTTGCGCTCTACTCTTGTGTAAACCACTCTGTAAACCACTCTGGCCCAGCCCACAAATACACTCCTTCCAAAACAATCTTAAAGAATGCAAAGTCTGCAACAAATTTATACAATAACTCACTAAAAGAGTAAAGAAAAGTTATGTGAAATGAAAAGAAAAACTGTAAAAGAAAAGCAATATGAAATGAAAAGAATGTGTGGAATGAAAATAAAATGTAAAGACAAGCAATGATATAAATTGTAAATGTTTTCAGCATTCTGCATCAAGTGGTGATTTTAGCTTTCTTGTACACCTGTCTTAAAATGTAAGGGATACTGGAGCTTGGTTGGGGTGGTGGGACTGCTTGCGGTGGGCGCCGAAAAATTTCCCTTATTTTCAAATCCAAAACTTGACAGGTATGGCACTGATATGAAATGAAATTCGCTGCTAATGGAGTTTAGTTAACACTGTAGACATGCATGGAGTCCATTCACCGCAGAGAAATGCGGGACTGTTGTGCAAATCAGCAATGTAACGTTAGCGTTAGCATAGCAAGCTAGCGATTTTTAAAAACGTTTCGGTTACAAATATAGTAGCAAAAATATAATTACAGGACTGTGTAGAGCACAAAACAAGACTTTCGTAATTTTTTTAATTAATTCTTTAAGCCGAAAATACTTGCATTTATGGATCTCTGGTCGACCTGGCAGCCATTGTTCCTTGTTGCGCAACGTATCTTGATACCCCTGGTTGGCCAAGTAAGCGTGCGTCCTTGCTTGGTTTCAAGGGGTATCTAGCCCTTCCCCTTAGCCCTACCCAGTGCTTAATTTGTAAAGTGGGAGGTCCCGGAGCGCAAAGAGGGGGTGGATCCGGTGACTCAAAACAGGGGAGGTAACTGAACAAAAAAATGACACTGCCTACGTAGCTTCTCTGACTAAAGAAACCTAAACAATGCTGTGTGTACATCAGGGCAATGTTTATTTTTATTTTAGAACACGCACTGCATCGGTGTGAAATGTAAAAAAAAGAAAAGCAGCAATTATCCATCAGACTATTAAATTAACAAAAAAAAACACTGTGGTCTGCACATTCTTGATCGGCAGAAACGTTTTTTGCTTGTTTGGGATCCGACTGGCCAGTGTATTTGAAAAAGTTAAGCAAACTTGGTTGTCTTTTTGACATTTTTCCCTTGACTGAAACGAATCTATAACGGCAATCTCAAGCAGCACAAGCGCTTGTGTCACTTGAAGTGCAGCGCCGCACTATTGAAGTGCCTCCCCTCCCTCCGTCCCTCTGCCCCCTCCGTCTTACCCTGAAAATTCACCTCAAAACGCATCGAAAATGCAAACACAAGATTTTTGTGGAACTTCAATGGGGAATAAAGACTAACAAGACCGATAACAACATTGAACACTACACAAACAGTAGTTTTATTTTTTTAATTTAGGCGATTCATTTTTCCTGGTGACACAGGAGGTGCCGGATCCAATAAAAAAGGTTCCGGATTCAACGTCGGAGGTGCCGGAACATGTTCCGGCGTGTTCCGGCTCAAATTAAGCCCTGGCCCTACCCTTAGATCAAAATGAGTATTGGGACAGCCCTTACTCTCACGTGAACGTGCAAAAGGAAGGGGGAAGGGGAAGGGGTAAGACAGAGAAATGAGACGCAGCCTAAGTCACCAACCATTAGGGTATAAGTTGAATTTCATTAAATAAACCACCAAATGTAAACAGTATTTTTTTTTTTTTTCAAAAAATAAACTCTAAATGCACTGTTTCAAATTTTTATGCACAACAGAGTTTCAAACATTTTATAGGTTGTAAAGAACTGAAAATGGTCATTTGTTGAATTTGCAGCATTAGGAGGTCATATTTACTGAAATCAAAATCTATTTCAATCAAACACTTCTTAACAGGTTAACATGTTAACACAGGGCTCCAGACTAACTTTTTGCCTTGGTTGCACTGGTGCGCCTAACTTTTTTATTTAGGTGCACCAACACAAAATTTTGGTGCACCCAAAATTTTTCCTTGCGTTGCTGTTAATGCTGAATCGCTATACACAATAAATAGCTCTGTATTTTTTTACAAAGTGGGCTAAATGTTGAGTTTTAAGTCAAAGCCACTTTTCACAAGCTCTTTTATTAAAACCGATTGTGATTAAAATAAAATGCAAAGACAGGGTTTCCTTTACCAGTTTGAAAATATACAGCTGCGACATGTAGATGAAATTTTTATGAAATAAATAGCCTAGGATATATTTAAAAAAGGTATATCTCTGAGAAAGCTCCTTCACTTGTTTTCAACATCAATAACCTACGGATTAAAAGAGAGAGACGACGCCCGGGTTCTACTCCGACCTGCGGCCCTTTCCTGCATGTTATTCCCACCCCCCCTCTCTCCTTTCATGTCTTCAGCTTTCCTATCAAAATATATATATACTACTCACAGAGTGACTGCTGACTCATTATGAATGGGTCCAGCACGGGTCGAATGCGCTTTGGCGGGTCAGCGGCGTTACACACGTCTTGTGTAGGCTATGAAATGTCTGTATCGTCACTGCGCTGCATTTTTATGAACTATGATATTCTGGCCATGGATCACATCTCTCGCCCAGGTCCAGCAGGCTCCGTCTCACATGCTATTACTCAACGAACTGAAGTTAGTTGCATTCAATAACTTCTAATGTATTTTTCGTCGTGGCGGCTGCAATAACGGAGTTACCAGCGGAAACACTGGTACCAATACAGGTTTCCCTCTCATACTTAACAATCTACAGCTGTGTTAATAACAATTAAAACTGTAGACAAATGTCAGCAGTTTGGACCGGCGGCGCTGTGTCTCTCCATGTCGGAGGTGAGCCGTGTGTGAGTGAATGGGGCGGGGCTGCGCGGAGGAGAGCTCCAGGCACGGCTTTACAGAAGGAATGGGTCATGTAACGCAACATTACCATACAACCATATCGATATAAACGACATCGCTTCGTTCGTGGAGAGGCAGTGGCTGCGAGGACGTTAGGTGCACCGGTGCGACCTAGGAAAAATCTTAGTCGCACCCTTACAAATTTTGGTTTGAGACCAAATTGGTCGCACTCTAGAGCCCTGTAACATAGGACCCCTTCTTTGTTATCACCTTCACAATTCTTGCATCCATTGAACTTGTGAGTTTATGGAGAGTTTCTGCTTGAATTTCTTTGCGGGAGTTCAGAATAGCTTCCCAGAGCTGCTGTTTTGATGCAAACTGCCTCTCACCCTCATAGATCTTTTGCTTGAGGATGCTCCAAAGGTTCTCAATAGGGTTGAGGTCAGGGGAGGATGGTTGCAGTGGGCCCAGAAATACATGAAGACTAATTTTCAAACAGTCTTGTTTACTGATGAGTGCCGTGCAACCCTGGATGGTCCAGATGGCTGTAGAAGTGCATAGGCCCTTTGAGCAAAACTAGCCCGATGTCAACAACCAATGATTATTTCCGTCTAGCTGCCATTGTGTGTGTCTGGGAGTGGGAGTTTGTGACGCAGCACAGGATTTACATGCTGAAGTGGAGACTATAATATCCGCGGTCTGGAAGTTTTTCCCAGTGGAAAAAAAAAAAGATTTGAAAGTACTTAAAAAGTGCTTGAATTTTACAAACCCTAAAATAAAATACTGTGTGTGTGTGTGTGTGTGTGTGTGTGTGTGTGTGTGTGTGTGTGTGTGTGTGTGTGTGTGTGTGTGTGTGTGTGTGTGTGTGTGTGTGTGTGTGTGTGTGTGTAGAACTACTATGAAAAGATGGAGAAACGTCAGGAAAGAGAGAGAGACAGCAGCAAGAAGGAACACACCACCAAACTGATCACTCCACAGGTGGCCAAGGTTGAACACACCTACAGACCAGGTAAATGACAACAGAACAGATGAGAATCTGCACTCCATAGTACGTGATCAACAGGGGTCTCATTTATAAAACTCTACAGGGGATTTGTATCAAAAGTGGCGTATGGTCGAAACAGGACGTGCATACGGACAGAAATATTCTGATTTGAGCATGCACGTCCAATGCCGGTTTCTCTTTTTTTGTAAATCACAATCAACTCTAATTGTGGCGCGGCTTTGGCAGGTTCATATCACGCCTAGGGTTGGGTATTGTTTAGCTTTTTTTTTTGATACCTGTGCTAAAATGATACTTTTAAAACCGTGCCGATGCCTAAACTGTGCCTAAACGGATACACAAAATAAATTGTTTGTTTGTTTATTGCTAGGGCCATATGGTAAAAATTAAAGGCTTTATTAAAAATATAATAACATAATAACTTCTTTCACCGTTAAACTGCTGTTAAACAACAAAAACGACCACTAGATGGTTGTTTTTCCGACAATGGCAGCTGCAGACTGTTGGAATCCTCTACAGTAAAATACAGTCACACTTTACACCGTTTAGTTGTCAGCATTTAAACGTGTTTAATCCAGCTACTAGCTAACTGTAGGCTAATGTTACCTGCTGCCAAGTGTTGCTGCTAACGTCCGTTTTGGAGCATCAGAGAGCAGCTCAAGCATTTAAGTGGCACCGAAATGAAGCACCAAAATCCGCGTTGCTATATGGTCGTTTAGGCACCGGTGCCATATTAGCACCTGGTTTTGGTACCCAACCCCAGTCACGCCCATAGTTGCATGTGTGTGTGTGTGTATGTGTATATATATATATATATATATATATATATATATATAGTGTCAGTAAAATACAGACATCATGAGCAGAGAGGAAAACAAAATAAAGGAATTTCACTGAATGTGAAATTGTAGAAAAATGGGCATTACTAATGCCAAAAAAACTGTAGTGACAACATGTTGCAGACGCAGTTAATGCCACAGCCTCAGAAGGTCGAGCCGTGGCTGAAATTAAAACAAAATGGTCCGATATTAAAGTTATATATATATATATATATATATATATATATATATTCTCTCAACCCATTTCCCCATGCATTTGTGTCTAATAGACTGATTTGACCAAAATTCTTTGAAATTGGCCTATTGACCGCACAAAACACTTAGCAGCCTTTTATCTGTTTCTTGCAGTGCAATTAACACAACGTAACATTATTATTAAGTAAAATGAACAACAAACCTCAATATTACTTAGTTACCAAAAAAATGTGCTTTCTGTTGTGCAGAGAGTGGTGAAGAGACGATATACTGTATATACCTTAAGCCATACATTCTGAAAATGGTTTTTCGCTCGCCAAAATTTAGCCTAACTTTGTAGCATTGTTTAGCAACAGGCTAGCATGACATAGATCCTAAGATTGTCTTGTTTTATATGATACCAGTATCTCCACTCGTAAAACCTTTAAAACTTGTTCAAAATGAAGCCCGCTTCAGCCTCTTAAAAGACAGATCTTGGGATTTCATTAATCTGGAGATCCCTAGGGAATGTTGACATGTGTTTGTCGACAGTTCAGTTTGCAGGCTCTCTCGGTAAGCTGACGGTCTCCAGCGTCAACAACCCTCGCAAGATGATTGATGCTGTGGTGACAACCCGCACAGATGATGAGGTCTGTTTGCATGTTTCTTTTCTTGTACACAATGGTCTCTTTAAATTGACTTGACTTTGCTAAATTGAGTAACAGTAGAGGATGTGTAGGATATTTTCAGTGTTTACAATTGAACACTTCCTGAAGCTGCTTCACAGTTGCAGTCACAAACCCTTCTCTTTCACTGTAAAGCTTTGAGGCAGCTGTAGGAGGTGCTGAGTTTAAAGGGGAACTGTTATATAGCATTTTTAGGTTCATACTTGTATTGTGTGTTTGTACACGTTTACATGGTTTAATGCTAAAAAAAACCCACAATTTTTATAATACTGCCCATACAGTGAATACAGGCGCAGCAAGCCTGTATTCATCCTTGCATGAGACGCTCTGTAGGGGCTCCTGTCTCTTTAAGCCCCCCTACCAAAAAAGTCCAGTCTGCTTTGATTGGCCAGAGTGTTTCCTGGAATCTGCTTTGCACTCTGCAGCCTCCACTGTTGCTTTACTATTTGAAGTTGGAGCTACTGCAACAGAGCATATAACAGGACTTTGTACCGTGAAAAATCACCAATAAAGGCTTCTGTTGGAGCCATTTCACCACTTTGTTTGTATGCTTCCATGTTGGTTATGTCAAGGTGCAGTTTTATGTTTGAGCACTGGGTGGAGCATGGCCTTTGGGAAGGCATAAAGCTCATCAGCCACAGGTACACAGGTGTGGAAAACGGGGAATGCCATGCTCCACCCAGTGCTCAAACATAAAACTGCACCTTGACATAACCAATATGGAAGCATACAAACAAAGTGGTGAAATGGCTCCAACACAAACTAAATACTACACAACCAGAAATTGAGGAGAAATGACCAACATTGGCTGCCAAGATTACAGTTACATGGCGTTAGCATGCAGTTACTAAAATATTTAGCAGTAGGCAGAGGTGTATAAAGTACTAGAGACCCATACTTGAGTAAAAGTACAAGTGCTCTATCAAAAAAGTGGCTTGAGTTGAAGTGCTCTTTAAGCACCCCACTTAAGTGGAAGTACTAAAGTATTCAAATTACGTTTGTACGTTTTTGTACTTAAGTATTGCAAGTAGTTTATTTTAAAATCTACTCCTCATCCTCTACTCCTAAGTATTGTGTTATTAAAGAAAGCAGTAACATTTTGAATATCATATTGTTGGAGTTGAACTTTTTACTTGGTATTAAGATGGTGCATTACAGGCTTACAAGCTGTACATTGCTGGATATATGAAGGAAGTTTCTGAAATAAACCCAAAAAGGTACATTAATGTCACAGCTGTTATAACTACTATTATCTGCTATAACAGTGGGTTATTAATCACTTATTAACAAATACTGAAATAAAATGTGTGATGCAGTGGAAAGTTAGCAAGCTAGCAACATACAGATAAACTAGCAGCTTCACATCACAGGGTGAAACTGTCAACATTCAGGACTCACTGCAGACTGGAACAACTCAGGAATAGCTTAATCTGCTGCAACAATAACTAAATAGAGTACAAATTTACATCATCTCTGACTTCTGAACAGGCGACCGTAATGAAAAGAAACGTGACGCGATCTCTGGGATTTCTTACGTAACTAACGTAGCTGTAACTACACACACTGTAACCTACACAGTCTCCATGTGAGGCATTCATAACAGTAAAGAGTAAAGATGCAGCACATAAAAAATGTATCTGAGTAAAAGTATTAAACTCATCAAAAATATGTACTAAAGTGGAAGAAAAAAATAATACTCCAGTAGAGTACAGATACAGCTTTTTAGTACTTCAGTACAGTAGTGAAGTAGTTCTACTTTGTTACTATACAGCTCTGGCAGTAGGCTAACGTTAGATTGTAATGGAACAAACGAAGCAGCACTTTCTACCGTAAAAAATCGCAGACCAAACGCTACTCAATCGGACATGTTTCAGCAGTAATGCAACCCGGAATTGGGGAGAATTTAACATTGGCAGCCAAGATGACATCTTTTGCTGCCATTAGCATGTAGCTAATATAGTTAGCAGTGGACACTAATAGAATATAGCAGCAATTTCTACAGTAAAAAATTGCAGATAAAAGCTTTTACACCAAATACTACATAACACATAAATAATGTGACCCGGAATTGGGGAGAATTTAACGACACTGGCAGCCAAGATGACATATTTTACTGCCGTTAGCATGTAGCTACATGCGACAATGTTAACACTGCAGTATCTTAAAAAAACACTTCAGTAGTTCCTGCCTGGAGCAGATGACCAATCATAGAAGGCCAGTTTAGAGTTGCGTAACACTTAGCCTATATCCTTGCCTATATCATTTAGGTCAGATATCCATTGCCTTGGGTTTTCTTTGTGTTGACGTTCTAAATTCCAGTGGATTTATGAGGACTATGGTTGGGGGGTGGGGGAGAGTTTAGAATTTGTGAAAACCCTCTGCTGCACATTTCACTAATTGTTTGCCTGGCTTTGGACAGAAAAGCCTGTCAGCTGCCTCGTGCTTCCTTTGTTGTAAATAAAACAGAACCACAAAAAAAACATTTTGTGGTTCTTAAAAGTAAGAAATCCATAGGGCAGTGAAAAAAAGCAGTTTGAAGACAGCACAGTAGTGTGTAGTGCCATAATGTTCTATTTTACTCTTTCTGGAATATTTCCTTTTGTTATTAATGCCGTACCTGTTTTTTAATCAAAGTATTTTTTGACTGTCTACCTCCAGGAAAAAAGAGAGAAGCAGGTTTGGAATAAGAGGCGACAGATCCTCTACACTGTGGAGAAGGTAGGTCAAGGAAGCTGTACATGTCAAGCACATTTTCAAAATGCAGGAAAGACTCTTGGATCCTAAATGTTTTCATGACTCTTTTTGTACTTCCCTCCATCTATCTCTGTCTTCAAGATGTACAGTTTGCTGCTGGAGGTTCAAGACTTTGAGAAACGTTTTGTCCAGGTGCCAGAGGAGGACAGGGAGGCTCTTCTAGAGCAGCATAAAACCAACACCTTGCAGCTGTGCAACTCTCTGCGGGAGAAGGAGTGGGACGATAGGTAGGAGGGAAGGATGGATACAGTACAACTAATAACTGCGTACAAAACATAATTTAGTGTATGGGATAATAAGAGATAATTAAAATGCCCAATACTGTATATGCCTATCTCCACACTATTATTTTCTTTCTCCTGATTAAGAGTGAGTGATGAGCAGTGTGTGATGATCATGTCAGTGAGGAAGGGCAAGCGGCTCATCTCCAGGCTCCTCCCTTTCCTGCCCTCACCCCAAGCTGCCGCCATTGTCATGGCGATTTCTCGCAACCTTCCTGCCCTGGCCAAGAAGGACAAGCAGGACCAGGTAAACCATTTCACAATGCAAGCTCTCAGAATAGTTTTTTCTTTATTTCGGCTAAGGCGCAGTAAAAAAACAAAACAGGTGCTGCGCCTTAAGGCCTTTCCACACCAGGGATGGTTTTTTTTTGTGCAATTCACTGTTATTTTTGTAACTGTTTTCATTTCTAAGCTTTCGCACTGTGAATAAAGGCATCAGATTGAATAAAGGCATCAGATTATAATACAACAACATAGAGGCTGTAGTCCAAACCATAGAACAAAGCAGTGTTTCCCATACATTGATTTATTTGGGCGGTGATGGCGCAGTGAATATAACACATGCCTTTGGTGTGGGAGGTCTGGGTTCAATTTCCACTGCGATACATAAACCAATGTGTCCCTGAGCAAGATGCTAACCACTACAGAGGCGTGCGGCCTCTGACATATATAAGCAATTGTAAGTCGCTTTGGACAAAAGCGTTGGCTAAATGACATGTAATAATGTAATGTAATGTGTGGCAGTGGTAAGGAAAACCCTGTCGTTTTTCGATCCCTGTCTAGTTTAGCTGGTTGAAGGCTGGCTACTGTTACAATTCCAAACGGTTTTCCCATTTTCTCATTAAAAGACCGAAGCTAATCTAATTAGACAGACGGTAAACATTGTATATGTTAAAAAGACAATTAAATGATTACATATATTGAGCCTTGAAAGCCAGGAATTTTACTCTTACGGTTTTTTTGTGTAACGTTACATCTAGCATTGGCTATGATTCAAAACGCCATGGTGTTGCATCAGATGAAATAAGATCTATTAATGCAATTTTAACACTTGACAGTACACAGTATACGGTTCAAGTCTACAGACAACGGTTTCCTCGTTAAGAGACATTAAATGTTTGTCTTGTTCTGCAGTTTCTCATTGAATATCATTCATGTGAATAAAGAATTCTTTTGCATAATGAAATAGACCCAGTTTAATAAACTATGCGATTGTCAGAGTTTTATAGCTACCTGCACTTACCAGTAGCTTTCTTTCATCCTCTGCCCTCCTGTTCAGGTGCTGTGCTGGTTAGTGGAGCCGATTTCTGCTGTGATCCAGTCACTGTCAAGCTCTGCCCTTACAGACTTGCTCCAGGAGCTTCAGGGCAATGAGGGCCAACTGGCCACAGTATTGCACAACAAGGTACAGACACACACACACACACACACACACACACACACACACACACACACACACACACAACATTGATAATTTATAGTAATCAAATACTATTACAAACTTTTCAAGTTGAACTTTTTGATTTCCCCTTCAGAACACAAGACAAACTAATCTAAAATTTGATTAAATGCACAGCCCTACCCTGACATCTCTAAACTGCAATTGGGTTGTGTTTACTGGAGGAAATGTGGTTCACAAAGTAAGATGCCTTTAACTCCTCAACCATATTGTTAAAGGTTCAGTAAGTGATGCTGCGCAAAGATTGTTGATATTTGAACAACTGCCAAACAAATACAACCCCCCCTTCAAAAGCTCCACCCCCCAGATTAACGGACAGCCGGCCAGCACATTCACATACCTGCCTCCCCCCCTTTGTTTTCCATTTACAGAGCCAGGGCTGTGTCCTTCCCCCACCTGATTTTTTTTTTTTTTTTTTTTTTTTTTTTTTTTCAGCGCACACAGAAAATAGAGAACTAGGTGACTGTGAGGAAATATTCACTGAATTTGACAAAAAGTGTATTGGATTAGCATCACTTACCATACCCTTGAACTCATTTATGGGGTCTTTGTAATAGAGATGGTAAACATGGAGCTTGGTTGATTTTCACTTTTGTCCTCTGGCCAGAGGGGTGAGTTGGCAGAGGGAACAAGTATTTTACTTGGAGCCACTTTATCTAAACTAACTTTGGTCATCTGCAGTTCAAATGAGGTCTGATGCTCATCACCCATGTTGGAAAGCAGTTCCTGAACAACACAGCAAGTCATCCACCCTGGCTCCAGGTTCTTGGAGTGCTAATAAAAGAACAATCCAGTGGGCACGGTTTGATTAGGGCCGTATCTCTGTAGTTTGCTCCATTCAGCTTTCCCTCAACTAGGCTTGTGCCGATTGGCGATCAGATCGTATATCGACGATTGAAGGAAGGATCGGTGATTGGTATTTCCTATGCTTATATTTAAGCGACTATAACAATCGTACTATCAGTTATAATATCTAGAATCTGCGCCCTGCTGTTTATTTTCTGGTGGAGCAGTATGTCCGCCAACTATGCCATGTTAATCAGCCGAAGTGACGAATTAATCTTTCGAACATTCACCCAGCCTCCCTGGCTTCCCGGCTGCTGTCGGGATGGGAGCTACAGTGCCTTGCGAAAGTATTCGGCCCCCTTGAACGTTTCGACCTTTTGCCACATTTCAGGCCTCAAACATAAAGATATAAAACTGTAATTTTTTGTGAAGAATCAACAACAAGTGGGTCCCAATTATGAAGTGGAATGAAATTCATTGGCTATTTCAAACTTTTTTAACAAATAAAAAACTGAAAAAGTGGGCGTGCAAAATTATTCAGCCCCTTTACTTTCAGTGCAGCAAACTCTCTCCAGAAGTTCAGTGAGGATCTCTGAATGATCCAATGTTGACCTAAATGACTAATGATGATAAATAGAATCCAGCTGTGTGTAATCAAGTCTCCGTATAAATGCACCTGCTCTGTGATAGTCTCAGAGGTCCGTGTAAAGCGCAGAGAGCATCATGAAGAACAAGGAACGCACCAGGCAGGTCCGAGATACTGTTGTGGAGAAGTTTGAAGCCGGATTTGGATACAAAAAGATTTCGCAAGCTTTAAACATCCCAAGGAGCACTGTGCAAGCGATAATATTGAAATGGAAGGAGTATCAGACCACTACAAATCTACGAAGACCCGGCCGTCCCTCTAAACTTTCAGCTCATACAATGAGAAGACTGATCAGAGATGCAGCCAAGAGGCCCATGATCACTCTGGATGAACTGCAGAGATCTACAGCTGAGGTGGGAGACTCTGTCCATAGGACAACAATCAGTCGTATACTGCACAAATCTGGCCTTTATGGAAGAGTGGCAAGAAGAAAGCCATTTCTTAAAGATGTCCATAAAAAGTGTCGTTTTAAAGTTTGCCAAAAGCCACCTGGGAGACCAAACATGTGGAAGAAGGTGCTGTGGTCAGATGAAACCAAAATCTAACTTTTTGGCAACAATGCAAAACGTTATGTTTGGCGTAAAAGCAACACAGCTCATCACCCTGAACACACCATCCCCACTGTCAAACATGGTGGTGGCAGCATCATGGTTTGGGCCTGCTTTTCTTCAGCAGGGACAGGGAAGATGGTTAAAATGGATGGGAAGATGGATGGAGCCAAATACAGGACCATTCTGGAAGAAAACCTGATGGAGTCTGCAAAAGACCTGAGACTTGGGACGGAGATTTGTCTTCCAACAAGACAATGATCCAAAACATAAAGCAAAATCTACAATGGAATGGTTCACAAATAAACATATCCAGGTGTTAGAATGGCCAAGTCAAAGTCCAGACCTGAATCCAATCGAGAATCTGTGGAAAGAACTGAAAACTGCTGTTCAGAAACGCTCTCCATCCAAGCTCGCTGAGCTCGAGCTGTTTTGCAAGGAGGAATGGGCAAAAATGTCAGTCTCCGATGTGCAAAACTGATAGAGACATACCCCAAGCGACTTACAGCTGTAATCGCAGCAAAAGGTGGCGACAAAGTACAAGTAATTTTAAGGGGGCTGAATAATTTTGCACGCCCAATATTTCAGTTTTTTATTTGTTTAAAAGGTTTGAAATATCCAATAAATTTCGTTCCACTTCATGATTGTGTCCCACTTGTTGTTGATTCTTCACAAAAAATTACAGTTTTATATCTTTATGTTTGAGGCCTGAAATGTGGCAAAAGGTCGAAAAGTTCAAGGGGGCCGAATACTTTCGCAAGGCACTGTACATTAGGTCAGCCCACACCGAATAACATTACTGGGGTTTACAGCAGCTAACGTTAAAGATCGAGTTTCCTTGGTGTGGAGCTTCGCCTCCAACACGACAATGAAACTACAGTCATTACATTTACAAGTATCACTTTAGGAGGCAGAGGATTAGCTAAATTTGACGCACAGATCAACCGAAAGCCAGAGAGCAAGAGAAGCAATTGCTAAGTGCTGAACTAAGTACCTTCCACATCATTGCTCCTTGTTTTTGCTTGGTTGTTCAACCTTATATAGACAGGTGTGGATGCCTTTCAAAATCATGTCCAACCAATTACTTTTACCACAGGTTGATTCCAATAAAGGTGTAGGTACATCTCAAAGATAATAAAAGGAAATGGGAGGCACAAGAGAAACAAACTCGCGTTACACACACCTTTGTTTGTTTCTGTCTAGTTTGGTGTGACACTGCTGTATCTGATCCTGAGTGAAGGAGAGAGGATGCAAAGTTCCGACCCTAACTGTCAACTCATGGACGACAATCGATGGTAAGCTGTTTGCGTGTCAGTGATGTCAATTACTTTCTTGTGTAGTCTCATGGAGTCAATGTCAATTGATACATTTAATACAATGGAAGTGTATCCAGTGTTCCATAAGATGCACAAAAATGCGTATTGTTCACGGCAGTTTACTAATTTGTGCGGTAAGAAGAAAATCAATACCACGGCAGCTCTAGTCATAATGACGCATCCTAAAATGACTCCGTGCCCAAGACAAAACCCTGTCATGAGTCATTTTTCGTTTCTTTTCTCTTCATGCTGCTTTGAATATGTCTCTTTTTCTTTCCACTTCAGCTGTTTGCATATTAATCCACACTGAACTCCTCTTTTTACGTCCAGGACGGAGTTGGTGTTTTCAGTGACGAGGGAGTTGCTCAGCGTGCCGACCTCATCGCTCTCTTCTCCCCTCTTCACCCCTCCCAACCTGCTCTCCCTCTTCTCACGCTACGTTGATCGGCAGAGGCTGGAGCTGTTACAGGACAAGCTACAGTGAGTTACATCAGCACACAAAAAGTGTCATGTTGCATTTTGTTAGCTGCTTTGCGTGGACAAGCTAGCACAAAGAAAACAAGCTGGTTATACTGAAAACAGCATTCAGAGTTAATCCTTTTTAAATTTTATTTAAGTGTCTGTGTTTATGTAAGATATTTATGTTGTAATGTACATAAAGATCATGTTGATGTAAACCGCTAAGATGATTCGGGAACAATTGAATGAACATGTTCTTTCATTGTTGTAGGAGCACAAGTATAAAAATAAAAACTAATAGTTTGTTCATTGCCTTTCTCAGGATCTCTTCTTTGTCCTGATAGAAGTTACAACAGACATCAACACAACCCCCTGCCCACCGGATGCAGACCTGTGTGTGTGTGTGTGTGTGTGTGTGTGTGTGTGTGTGTGTGTGTGTGTGTGTGTGTGTGTGTGTGTGTGTGTGTGTGTGTGTGTGTGTGTGTGTGTGTGTGTGTGTGTGTGTGTGTGTGTGTAATAATGATGATGAATTTTAATACAGCAGAATCTCTTTTGTGTTTAGCTTCTGGTGTTTGCTTGTCTGTGTGAATGAACGGCAGTGACGGCGCATGAGAGATGGACTGTATGATGATGATCTGCATTTTTAAATATCTTGTTTACGATTATGCCTGTGATGAACCTTCAAATTAAAAAGTATTTCTATTTCTAGTGTTTTAGTCTGATCTTACACTGCTAGAACCAAACGTGTGAAACATTATGTAATCCACCTACAACATTGTCAAACTCACAATGGACAGTTAAAAATATACAGTACAGGCCAAAAGTTTGGAAACACCTTCTCATTCAATGTGTTTCTTTATTTTCATGACTATTTACATTGTAGATTCTCACTGAAGGCATCAAAACTATGAATGAACACATACGGAATTATCTACTTAACAAAAAAGTGTGAAATAACTGAAAACATGTCTTATATTTTAGATTCTTCAAAGTAGCCATCCTTTGCTTTTTTTGATAGCGCTGAAAACCCTTGGTGTTCTCTCAATGAGCTTCATGAGGTAGTCACCTGAAATGGTTTTACCTTCACAGGTGTGCTTTGTCAGGGTTCATTAGTGGAAGTTTTTCCCTTAATAAAAAAGCAAAGGGTGGCTACTTTGAAGAATCTAAAATATAAGACATGTTTTCAGTTATTTCACACTTACTTCACAAATTAAAAAGCAATTGCTGACATTAGGAGAAACTCATAAGAGGTCAAAACAGGAGGGTATACATCAAAAGGGCAACACATCGGTGGTAGAAAGGTTTAAGAACGGGATCAAGAACATTAGACATTTTCAAATCAGATTTGTCTGATATTGACTGAGTGATAGTGTGAGGTCATCTGCTGTCACTCTGGAGTGAAATTAGTCCGTGTAAACAAGAGGTTTACTTTTCAGATCAGCCTGAAAAATTGTTACAATATAGCCTTAATTGGACATTTCCAGAGCCTTTAATTTTGAAATCCTACATCAGATTTGTCTGATATTGACTGAGTGACCGTCTGAGATGGTGTGCTATCAATCTGAAGTGAGATGAAACAGGTTTCCTTTTCAGATCAGCCTGAATAAGAGTTAAAATATAGCCTTCAAGGGCTTTAATTTTAAAATCCTATATCCGATGTGAATTCTTTAAAATGTCACTTTGGGGTGGTGAAATTAGTCTCTGGAAAAGATAGGTTGTCTTTGAACACAAATTAAAAATGCTGTTTTAATGCCTTTGGCAGCATCCATAAGGGGGGATACTAACTTCCCAGGTGGTGTTATAGTAGGAGGTGTAGTGCACAAACTTATGGTTTATGCGGTGATATATTACTTTTTGTGTCCGAACATAGCAGATCAATACCCTGTCTAGTCGGGATCATTGACTCTTTCTCGAAATGTTCAGGTTATAGGGGAAATTGGTCCAAGTCAGAAGCGTTACCTTCAGTGCCCCATAAAAGCCTTGCAATCAGGTGCATTTCGGTGGTCGGTACATTATTTAATTAAATATGTTGTGATGTTAATAGATGGGAGACTCTCAAAAGCAGGGAAGGTCAATGTTTTAAAATGGTTTGTGTTCCAAAGCTGAACTACTTTGTCCAATATCTTCTTCTGGAGGTTCCCTTGTCATAATGGTTTGACAGGATAACAAAGACATTTACCGAAAATGTTGTATTATTACTTTGCTTTTTACTTTAGGCACTGGTCACTTCCTACTGAGAGAGCCCCACCCTGGTATTGTATCTGTTTTTTCCCCATTATCACCCTTGCGATGCCTGTCTGTTAAACTGTATGGTAAGGCAAAAACACATCCGATAATCTCTTGCTTAAATGTCGTTTGAACTGGATCCATATCTAAATACTTCATGTTTGGCGAAATCAACAATAACATTATTTTCTCTATGAAAGACATTGACAAATACGAAAACTAAGGACATTTAGGCTACTCGATAATTTCATTTTAGTTAGTTTTGCAAACAGACATTACAGTTGTTAGTTATCGTTGTTTTTGTAACGCCTCGTTTTATTTTTTCGGTTAACGACAATGTTTTTTCCCACCTTTTTGTTGTTTCGTTCATTTTCGTTAACGATTATAACCTTGATGTGTGTGTGTCTGTGTATCACAGAAGTGGTTTTGAGTACTTTGTCAGGTGTTTATATGTCTGCAAAGATTGTGTGTGTGTGTGTGTGTGTGCGCGCGCGCGCGTGCGTGCGTTTTTTGTAAAAGGAGGCTGACCCACTCAACACTCACTATAAACCAAATCTACCTACGGGTGTAAATAAAGTTGCCTTGACGGTGTCAAATAATGTTCAATATTATCTAAAACATTGTTTTATTCCGTAACACACAAATTGGTAACTAAAACTTAAGAAAAAAAACTAAACCTTCTAGCAACAAAAAGTTAGTCAAATTAAAATAACCTTGATTTATCATTATCTATACAGGTCTGGTAAGTATCTCCACATTGGCTTAGTGCCTCTTCTGTGGTGCTTCTCTTTGCCTTAATACTTAAAGACCAGACTCCAGATGTGTTATACATGTTTCAAACTGCCCCCGAGTCCCATAGTATTGATCAGGAAACCCACAGTCAAGATCTCTACAGGAAACTAGTGCAGCCACTGAGCTGAAAAAATAAGAACACACTGAAGCCCACGACTGACCAAACTTCACCTGCAGCCTCCCTCTGCTGAGCCTGTGACGAAGGACGGCCTCTTCAGGCAGGTAAAACTAGGCTCGTTCGAGATGAAGTGCGCCTCGCCTGTAAAGTAGACGAGAGCAGGCGGCAGCAGCAGGGGGCGGTGACAAAAGTCCGCTCTCAAGTCGGACAGTTTTCCAGCTGACTCCAGCAGCCTTCAGGCTGAACAGGAAGTGACAGAAACACGGTGGTCCGATTCCGATTTAATAAAATGTTATCAGACCCCTATATCAGCTCCTACACAGTCTCCAGTTGTTTTTATTATGACAAAGTAGCTGTCAAAATTCTCTACATGCGATCTGTTGCTGATTTTAATAAACAACAGACTGTAGATGATCCGTAATCTGAACAGATTTAGTCTCTCTGACTTTTAAACACAACTATCAGCCACACAACATGTGTTCTGTACAGAATAAGCTTTTAAATCAGACAAATCACAGTTAAAATCCCTCCGATTGAAAATCAATAAAAAGTTTATATAAAACGTCGTCATGTTGAGTCGATTCTGAACCAATCAGCTGTTTGATCAGCTGAGAGGCCGGCGTTTCCCAGCATGCCCTGGGTCCACCTGCGTCCGCCTGGCTCTTGCAGTTGGTGAAAAGCAACTGCGCTACCTGCGTCTCAGAACTGCGGCCGCCTTGGTCTCGTGAGATTATCGTTGCCCACGTGTGCATGACGTCAGAGCAAGTCGGGATCAAGTCGGACACAAATCTAACCGGCATGCATTGGGCGCCGATCGCCGGTGATCGATTCTGCGCAGATCTGGCTCATCTCGAACGAGCCTACTGTCTGCTTGAGAATCAGCCAATCAGGAGCGGCGCTGCGCTCTGCTATTCGCTGAAGAACACTGCTTAAAAAGTTTCGGTTTCGGGGAAGTTTGGAAGAGAAAGGTGGCGTCGAAAGATAGATAAAGAAGATAGCGTTGCTGTACTTATTTCTAAGTTCCTAGATTCGTGTGCGCAGTAAGTAATACTGATGTTTGTTATTCGTTTTTATCTCATAATAATGTTACACTGTTTATTGCGATGCAATAATGTCGTGGCACGTTGCTGCTTGTTATTGTATAAGGGCGGAGCCTCGCACTGTGGAGGACTAAAAATGACAAGGAAAAATAAATAAATAAAAGTAGAAATAAATAAATAAATGCAGAAATATAGTGAAAAGAAATACATTTTGGTAACATAAATGGCTATTTCTGTATTTTTACATGTATTTATTTATTTATGCATTTCTATATGTATTTATGTATTTATACATTTATTTATATATTTATGTATTTATAAATTTATTTATTTATACATTTATTTATTTCTGTATTTCCACATTTCTACATTTATTTATTTCTGTATTTCCACATTTCCACATTTATTTTTCCCTGCGCCTGTATGCTAATTCAGTGGGGGGTGCCAACATCAGTCTGAAGGACTGGTTAGAGCGATGTGATCGAATCTACTACTACTGCCTTGATTTCACTGGTACAAGGAAGCCTACTCTGCTGCTTATGTGCAGGTTGAACACCCATTTACAGCATAGTGTATATTAATGATAAACAACTAGATTTTCAAAACTGGAGGAATATATAACCGCCATAAACGATATTTTGAGATAAAATTGTGATAAAATAACTTCCGCATCTATCTATCACTGACCGGAAGTGACGTAACGCGAGGGAGTCTGGTCAAGTTCATGCTCAAATTACAATGGACGTGGATGAAGAAACCGAGCTCTCCAACGTTGGCGAGCATGCCTATGATGATAATTATGAGCCTCCTAGGCGAGATAGAGGTCAGGGGGAGATTAGGGGGAGATCAGGGGGAGGAACAATGGGCAGAAGAGAGAAGTAGAGTTGCGAACCAGTGGCGAATAGGGCAAGTGACTTGGTGAGTTACTGTGTAGTACTGTGGCTAATGCTGGTTCATCTAGGCTAGTACATGGGTGTTATACAATAAATCTGCTTTAGCAAACATACTTTCGACCTTGTTTTAGATTAAACATACATGTAGATTGTCTTAATTTAAGCCAGCAACGTTTTGTCTTGTGATATTCTACAACCTAAGATTTTAACGCTGAGACAGGGACTGTGGAGTCCATCCCATCCATGGATGTATTAAGAGAAGCAGGTTAGCACTAGCACATAATCGTTTTGTTGGCTAGGTGCTTGTGCGGACATTGTGAGGCTATGGCGTCGGCGGTGGACAGCATGTGTTGTCGAGAGGTGGATGCCTACTGGGCACTAGTTGAGGGTTTAGTCCCGGCACGGACATTACCTGCCTGACGCTCCATCCCGGCTTTGATGCCTGCTGCCTCAACCCGTTCTCGCTGCAGGTAGCACACCTCAACTTCAGGCAGGAGTATGGCCCTCTCCAAGCCAACAGACCAGAGTAGGTTTAGATGAGAGTAATTTATAACACTATTATATTATTATACACTTATAGTCGTCAGTTTTCTACACAAATAACAAACTATATCAAAATAATTAATGTACATTCTGTAACTACTTATATATAGCCATATTCTACTGCACTTCATACTATTCCTCCTGCACATACAGTACACTTATTATACTTACGTTACCGTTTCTGCACTACAATGGTACTGTTACCACACTGCACATATCTGTCTATGTGGTTCATACTGAATATCCATATTTATTCCGTTTTTCTTATAATATATTCTGTTAATACCCTGCATATATCTATATTCTTACTATGTTACTCCTACTACATGGCACATATCTGTACATGTTGTTCATTACTTACACTTAGTTATACATATTTGATTTTTTTTCACTTCTGGTTGGACGCAAACTGCATTTTGTTGTCTTGTACTTGTACTCTGCACAATGACAATAAAGTATAATCTAATCTAATCTAATGTGCTTTATTGATGCTGAGGGATTAGCAGATTTTTAAACTCTGATGTGCATACATACCTTTATGGAATAGAATAACTGAACATTTTACATCAAATAAGTCTATCACTCTTGATCATATTGACTATGTTAACAGGATTATCAATATCAACATTGCACCCCTATCATTCTCTAGGCAATTCCGATACACAGCCTACAGGCAGGTGGTCCGATAGACATATGGGTTTCTGGGCAGGGAGATCAGGAAGGTGATACCAGCTTGTGTTGTGGCCGCAATCAGGAGGCAGTTTCCAGAGGAAGGGAGGCAATCAATAAATATATTTTGTTTTCACAAAATGAACACAATCACAAAGTGTCTTGTTGTATAAAATGTATTCATAATTTCATTGATAGTAACTAGGAGTGTTGGGCAAGTTACTTCCAAAATGCAGTTCATTATAGATTACTAGTTGCTGTCATTTCAGAGTAATTAGTTATATTACAATATTACTGTCTCTGAATTGTAATGCTTTACACTACTTTTGCATTACTTTTAGAAGTTTGACTTGGCAGGTAGCTTGTGAATTTCAATACCAGATCAATAAAGTCTCATCTTTATCAACTTTAATACATCATAACAAGAGTTATCTCAAGACACTCTAGTCACAAATAGAGTAGGTCTAGACCACACTATAATTTACAGGGACCCAACAATTCTAGTAATTCCCCCAAGAGCAAGCATTCAGAGTGACAGTGGCGAGGAAAACCTCCCTCAGGAAGAAACCTGGGACAGACCCAGGCTCTTGGTAGGCGGTGTCTGACGGGGCCGGTTGGGGGTGTGATGAACAGTGGCAATAATAGTCACAATAAAGATAATTGAACTACAACTATAAATAGTAGTTGCAGTAGTTCATGGCGTAGCAGGGCGTTACAGGATATAGCAGGGAACTGCACGGCGTAGCAGGGTGTAGCAGGACCACGGCGACAGCTGCAGCCATGATTTAGGGGCTACCCTAGTCCAAGGAAAACTGCTAGGCAAAAAAAAAAGAGAGTGGTCACAACACATGCACAACCTAAAACAGTCCAGTATGAAATGTCTTCTTCCTACCATTAGAAGTAATTTGTAAATGTTTATGTGTCATATACAGCTAATGATAGATACAAGTTACACTACCTGATGAGCATTGCAGACATGTGATGTTGCACTGTGACCCACGATGAAGCACTAATGGTCCAGGATTCTGTAGAGAGAAGCCCTCTGTCTCTTCAAAATCTACAGTGCTAGGTGCATCTATCCCTTCATTACTGGCTGCACTCTCTGCCAAAATCTGAAAAACACGGAGGTTCAAAATCACTCACAAAAATAGGATACAAGCTTAGTTACCAACTGGATCAGTAATAATAATAAAAAAAAGAGAAATAAAACCAAAGCAACAATGCACATTAATTGCAACGATACACCACATGCTGAACATATAATAATTATGAATTGCAGAATTCTAACTTATTAATTATTAAAAAAAAAGTTTCAAAATTAATTCTTAAACATAAACAATGTTACACATTGTGCTCTTGCACAATACATACATACAATGGTTTCCAATTGAGACATGTAAGGCTTGCAAAGCAACACCTCCGTTAATGTGCAGCGCTCTAAACAAACACACGTGCAGTGCGATATGGAGGACTAAAAATGACAGAAGGAAAAATAAATAAATAAAAGTAGAAATAAATAAATAAATGCAGAAATATAGTGAAAATAAATACATTTTGGTAACATAAATGGTTATTTCTGTATTTTTACATGTATTTATTTACATGTATTTATTTACATAAATATATGTATTTATTTATGTATTTATACATTTATTTATATATTTATGTATTTATTTATTTCTGTATTTCCACATTTCTACATTTCTACATTTCTACATTTATTTATTTCTGTATTTCCACATTTCTACATTTATTTATTTCTGTATTTCCACATTTATTTTTCCCTGCGCCTGTATGCTAATTGAGTGGGGGGTGCCAACATCAGTCTGAAGAAGGATTGGTTAGCTGGGGGCCGTGTCGCTAACCAGACAGAAGCAAACAGTCCATCTATCCATCTCTGGACGCAGGCTACCTATGAATGCTGCAGCTAGTGTGTATGATTGTAATACAATCTATGGTAATGAGTCGGGGGTGCTTAAAGAGCAATGTGCAGGTTGAATTCATAACTGAATTAATACGTAATGTTGTCTGAAGAGGTCTTTTAAAAACACATAAGTAGAAATTGCTATGTTACACAAACCCTAAAGCAGAAATTTTGATGAAAGGGTGCCCATTTTTAAGCTAGGCTCTGAAGTAGCCTTTCCCGCTAGCAACGCGTCATATGACGTAGGCAGAGGCAAACAATAGGTTGTGCTCCCGCTTGCTTCTCACTCTACAGTGGTGAGAGAGAGCAAGATATATGGTAAATTTGGGTCTTTGGGTCTTTGGGGGCTTTCGGTCTGCCAGACCTCTTCCTGTCAGAGTTTCCCCCAGTTTCTAAGTGCCTTTTGATGGTGAAGAATACTGTACTCACTGACACCTTGACTTTCTTCGCAATTTCTCTTTAGGAAAGACCAACATTCTTAAGTGTTATGATGGTCTGTCTCTCTTCCATTGTTAATTGCCTTTTTCCTGCCATTTTATAGCAACACACTAATTTCTGCAGTACAAAAGTGTTCAAATAATGCTCACGAGGGTACGGTACCACAGTGTGTTCCAACAATACTTTTATACAAACAGAGGGGGTTGTAAGTAATTCAGACAAGTTGGAACACCTGTGGGAATTGGTAGCACCAACTTTCAAAGCTTGAAATTTCTCCATTGCTGCAGAACAGCTTTATGTTGTTTACCCATTTCTTGTTCCCTGAAAAAGGCCTTTTTGTAAAATACTGAAATGTACATTATTTTTCATTTTTGGGTAACCTTACTTTTTTTTAAACCTCACGCAGTTCACCACTTACCTTTTTACCATTTCAAGCTATTCATTGGACTTGAACTGCTAAAATTTCAATAAAAAACAAAAAAATTGGGGTGTTCTAAAACTTTTGACCAGTAGTGTGTGTGTGTATGTATATATGTGTGTGTGTGTGTGTGTATATATATATATATATGTATATACAGTGCCTTGCGAAAGTATTCGGCCCCCTTGAACGTTTCGACCTTTTGCCACATTTCAGGCCTCAAACATAAAGATATAAAACTGTAATTTTTTGTGAAGAATCAACAACAAGTGGGTCCCAATTATGAAGTGGAACGAAATTCATTGGCTATTTCAAACTTTTTTAACAAATAAAAAACTGAAAAAGTGGGCGTGCAAAATTATTCAGCCCCTTTACTTTCAGTGCAGCAAACTCTCTCCAGAAGTTCAGTGAGGATCTCTGAATGATCCAATGTTGACCTAAATGACTAATGATGATAAATAGAATCCAGCTGTGTGTAATCAAGTCTCCGTATAAATGCACCTGCTCTGTGATAATCTCAGAGGTCCGTTTAAAGCGCAGAGAGCATCATGAAGAACAAGGAACACACCAGGCAGGTCTGAGATACTGTTGTGGAGAAGTTTAAAGCCGGATTTGGATACAAAAAGATTTCCCAAGCTTTAAACATCCCAAGGAGCACTGTGCAAGCGATAATATTGAAATGGAAGGAGTATCAGACCACTACAAATCTACGAAGACCCGGCCGTCCCTCTAAACTTTCAGCTCATACAATGAGAAGACTGATCAGAGATGCAGCCAAGAGGCCCATGATCACTCTGGATGAAATGCAGAGATCTACAGCTGAGGTGGGAGACTCTGTCCATAGGACAACAATCAGTCGTATACTGCACAAATCTGGCCTTTATGGAAGAGTGGCAAGAAGAAAGCCATTTCTTAAAGATATCCATAAAAAGTGTTGTTTAAAGTTTGCCAAAAGACACCTGGGAGACACACCAAACATGTGGAAGAAGGTGCTGTGGTCAGATGAAACCAAAATCGAACTTTTTGGCAACAATGCAAAACGTTATGTTTGGCGTAAAAGCAACACAGCTCATCACCCTGAACACACCATCCCCACTGTCAAACATGGTGGTGGCAGCATCATGGTTTAGGCCTGCTTTTCTTCAGCAGGGACAGGGAAGATGGTTAAAATTGATGGGAAGATGGATGGAGCCAGTTACAGGACCATTCTGGAAGAAAACCTGATGGAGTCTGCAAAAGACCTGAGACTGGGACGGAGATTTGTCTTCCAACAAGACAATGATCCAAAACATAAAGCAAAATCTACAATGGAATGGTTCACAAATAAACATATCCAGGTGTTAGAATGGCCAAGTCAAAGTCCAGACCTGAATCCAATCGAGAATCTGTGGAAAGAACTGAAAACTGCTGTTCACAAACGCTCTCCATCCAACCTCACTGAGCTCGAGCTGTTTTGCAAGGAGGAATGGGCAAAAATGTCAGTCTCTCGATGTGCAAAACTGATAGAGACATACCCCAAGCGACTTACAGCTGTGATCGCAGCAAAAGGTGGCGCTACAAAGTATTAACTTAAGGGGGCTGAATAATTTTGCACGCCCAATATTTCAGTTTTTTATTTGTTTAAAAGGTTTGAAATATCCAATAAATTTCGTTCCACTTCATGATTGTGTCCCACTTGTTGTTGTTTCTTCACAAAAAAATACAGTTTTTATATCTTTATGTTTGAGGCCTGAAATGTGGCAAAAGGTCGAAAAGTTCAAGGGGGCCGAATACTTTCGCAAGGCACTGTATATAGTATATATATATAGTATGTATGTATGTATGTATGTATATATATATGTATATGTGTGTATATATGTACATATATGTGTATATATATGTATGTATATATTTATGTGTGTATATATATATATGTGTATATATATGTGTGTGTGTGTGTGTGTGTGTGTATATATATATGTATATGTACATACATACATACATACATACATACATACACACACACACAGCCCCTTTACAAGTCTCACAGCCTATGGAGAGAGAGAGAGGGGTGGGGGGATAAATCAGACCCTAAGAACTATGTGATGTTCGTGGCAATGTATACTAGACTTTCTTGAGGAACACTACATCTTAAGTAAAAGTCAGATTGTCTTCCTCCCAAAACACCGCACCACCAACCATCTATATACCCCTCACACTCTAATTAACAAACATGTACACCAGACAAATAATGGTAGATAAGATAAAATATATATTTACTTTTTTGTTGATTTCAAGAAAGCTTTCAACTATTTGGCAGAGGCTCCTTTTACAGACTTCTACACTGGGGTATAAGGGGCAAAATGTATGATCTGGTTAAATCAGTGTATTTGGAAAGTATGTGTGCTGTTAAAATTGGAGACAAACAAACTGAATTCTTCACCCAGAGAAGAGGTATTCGGCAGGGTTGCAATTTAAGTCCGACCTAATTTAATGTGCATATTAATGAGCTTGCTGTTGAGCTGGATCAATGTGCTGCTCATGGCCTCTCCCTCGATAGAGAGGTGAAGTCTCTGTTTTATGCTGATGACCATGTTCTACTGTCTCCTACTGAACACGGACTCCAACAACAGCTGGACATAAGCCGCATTTCGACTGCAGAACCCTTTCCCCGGAACTAGGAACATTTCGAGGAACTGGTTACATTCTTAATGTTAATAATCACATTCAACCACGAAGGTACAAACTCAGAACATCAAGAATCGCTTAGAAGTACACCAGCTTTAAATAAGCCGAACTACAAGTGCGTAAGTGCAAAATGTCAGTGCAACAAGTAAGTGCCATTTTAGCCTGCGGTGGAAGATGTGTAGACTTTCAGCTGTCAATGGGGAGCTCGTTCCACAATTTAGGAGCCAGGACAGCAAACAGTCGGAATTACGTTAAGTGATTGGATGTCCCTTGGGGAGCAGCAAGCAGATTGGCCGATGCAGAGGGGAGTGGATGGGCTGGGGTGTAAAGTTTAACCATGTTCTGGATGTAAGCTGGGCCTGTTCCTTTCCAGCATGATACGCAAGGACTAGTGTCTTGAAGCAGATGTGGGCAGCAACTGGAAACCAGTCAAGGGAGCGGAGGAGCGGTGTAGTGTGAGAGAATTTGGGAAGGCTGAAGACCAGTCAAGCTGCTGCATTCTGGATGAGCTGCAGAGGTCTGATGGCACTTGCAGGCAGACCAGCAAGGAGGGAGTTGCAGTAGCCTGGGCCACGTCTGGGGAAAAAAGGGGACACGCCAAATCTATAGATGAGCCGCAGCTGAGCCACGCCTGATTGAACCGTGCTTATAGTTAGGCTAGAGGAAGGTGTGAAAAAAATTAATACTTGGAACCAAGCAATCGGCCCGTTCCGAACAGGCATGCGATCGAAACGGGTCTAGTATTTTAAATGCCATGTTTACCTATGGCTGTACCAGTTCATCAAATAGAAAACAGTCTGGTCTTTGACATTATTTAATACACATTTAGCCAAAATTCTGCCAGACATATTTGACATCTTTGAAAACTTTGAGACATTGACAGAAAATTTACATTACTGCATGGGATTGGGATGGCACAGTGGATATGACACATCCTATTGGTATAGGAGATCTGGGTTGTACCCACTGTGATACAGTACATCAACCAATGTGTCCCTGAGGAAGACACTTAACCCTTGTGTTGTCCTTTGGGTCCCAGTGACCCGAAGGACAACACAAGGATTATGTACTTCCATTTACTTTGTTGAGAATTGCTCTCTAAACAAGGGTTAATACAGCACCTTAGTTCTTGTTTGTACAGCATTTTGGTCAGCTTAAACTGTGTTTAAATGTGTTCTAGAAATAAACTTTACTTACTTACTTTAAAAGAAACCGGTTTTAGAGAGTAATTCTCAACAAAGTAAACGGAAGCACATAATCCTTGTGTTGTCCTTCGGGTCAATGGGACCCGAAGGACAACACAAGGGTTAACCCATAGTGCTCTAGAGGCGTGCAACCTCTGGAGCAAAGTGCTGTAAATCCACAGTTGTGCATGTTGTGGTTAAAGTCATGGGATAAGTGTTTAGAGTTTTGAAAACTGTGTCAGGCAATGAAAAATGAACTAGAGATTGGTTTACATGAACTGCTGCTGTGCAGACTGTAGTTAGAGTTTTGCACATCTGTCTCCAGTTGTGCCCACTGTCGTGTAGGGATGGCTGAAGTGAAACCGATGTTCCGAAGCTTTGCCGAGATCCCGAAGCGCAGATGTTTCGAAACACTGATCCGAAGCGCGATTCAAAACACTGATGTCACGTGACTACGGCTAAATGAAACACCAGAGTGTTTCACTAGTGTTTCAACAGGTGGCATGAATCAGTGTGTGATTGAAAGGGTCGGGAACACACAATCGCACATCAGTATAAAAGTGAAGTGAACGCATTGTGACCTCGTGGGTTTTTGTGAGAGGAGTAAGATTTTGAGATAGCAGATATTTGGTAGTGACATTCATAGTGCGATTAGTTTAGTTATATTTAGGCTTACATTTACATTTACACATTGACTGATAGGCTAGAGACAGACAGAGTATACATAGTGACACATTAACATATTGATAGGTAGATACACATATAGATAGATCGATAGATAGATACATACACACACAGATATATATATATAGAGAGAGAGAGAGAGAGAGAGATATATTGATAGATAGAGATATATAGATAGATAGAGATATATTGATAGATAGAGATATATAGATAGATAGAGATATATTGATAGATAGAGATATATTGATAGATAGAGATATATAGATAGAGAGATAGAGAGATATAGATAGAGAGATATAGATATATATATATATATATATATATATATAGATAGAGATATATAGATAGATATAGATAGATAGATATGGAGGCTCCTCCACAGAAGAGATGCCGTACTTCTGTGGTGTGGGAGCATTTCCATTTGGAAACCCCAAATAAAGTGAGATGTATGTACTGTGATCGGCAGCTAGCCTTTTGCAACAATACATCATCCATGATGCGCCATTTGAGGAGCACTCATCCTGCCATTTTGCAGGGTGCAGAGGATGGTAGCATTCCCCCTGTACCTAGGCCTGCTACTGACACTGCTGGGCCATCTAAGCAAGGTATGCATTGTTTGAAATATAATTATTATTGAAATATAATAAACTGTTTGGACACTGTTTAGAAAGTCCATAGGCCTGTGTCAACCCAAGCCCTACAATGTCCCAATCACAACTGCCATTCATGTAAAAAAAATAACCAGTTTCACTGTGAATATAATATAATATGTTGTCAATATAATATATTTTGTGAATATACATTTTATAGGTCTACATTTGAGTACCCAATCTACAGCCAGTGAAGGCATCATTTTGGTTTTCCTAATTGTTGTAGTTCTACATTTCGTTTTATCTTTCTCTGCACACTGAGCATAATGTTCATAAACTGTTGTTTAGGAGGGCTTCCAAATAATAAACCAGTATACTTTTAATAGCTGTGCACTATGTGAAGCTGTATTTTATTTCAATGTATTTGTCTGAAAGTATGTTTTATCTTCTCTTTTAAAAGGCAGACAGAGGGAACTGGATGAGGCTCTACTAAACATGGTGGTGAAGGATCTGCAGCCCTTCACCATTGTGGAGGATGAGGGTTTCAGGGCCTTTGTGAACAAGCTTGATCCAAGCTATGTCCTCCCATCCCGGAAGGTGCTTAAAACAATGGTCAGCGAAAGGTACAACAACACCAAGGAGAAGACAATGGAGGACCTACAAAATGCCGAATTTGTTAGCCTTACAGCTGACATGTGGTCCTCCATTAATATGGACGGATATCTTGGTGTAACTTGCCATTACATAACACCAGAGGCAAAAATGGCAACTGTTGTACTGGGTGTAAGGAGGTTTTACCAAACTCACACAGCCCAGCATCTCATGGAGGCTAAAGCCTTGCTAATGGCTGAGTGGGGAATAACCTCCAAAGTTCAGTGCATGGTGACTGACAATGCATCCAACATGATCCTCAGCGCCCAGCTACTCCACCTTCGCCATGTCCCATGTTTTGCTCATAATTTAAATTTGATTGTGAAAAAGGCCCTAGATCAAACCCCAGTCATCAATGAAATACGCCAGAAAGCCAGAAAGATAGTGGGGTTGTTCAGATCCAGCTGCAAAGCCAAGGACAAGCTTGTGGAGATGCAGGGCTTGATGGCCAGACCAACTCTGAAACTGATCCAGGAGGTTGAGACGAGATGGAACAGCACATTCAACATGCTACAACGCTTGTATGAGCAACGTGAGCCAGTGGGTGCTGCACTTTCCAGTTTAAACAGTGATACTGCTCCCCTGACAAGTCTTGAGTATGACATTATTCAACAATCATTGTCACTACTGCAACCATTCAAACTTGCAACAACAGAGATGTCAGAGGAACAGAGAGTGTCTGCTTCAAAGCTTATACCACTGTACAGGATGTTGCAGCACAAGCTTGCACAGAAAAAAGGACAGGCAACACAGGAATCAACTGTACAATTAGGTAGGCCACAATGACCATACTACCCATGTAATTGGCCATAACTGTAATATTGTTGTCATTATTATACTTATTATGGTTTTCTCCTGTTTTGGCTCATAGGCTCACATCTGCAAGAAGGTCTACACTCCAGATGTGGAGGGTATGAGACCTTTAGGGCCTTGGCACTGGCTACACTGCTGGACCCAAGGTTCAAACATGTGGCATTTGGCAATCCTGCCAAAGCCCAGGAGGCTGAAAAGCACATCACACTGGAGTGTGCTTCGCTGATGCGTTCAAACACAACTCCTGGTGAGCAGTTTCAGTCTGTTATGTAATCTGATTCATGTAATGTATACTTCATATATGCCGTCAGTTTAGAATTTGTTACTAATTGCTGTTTTAATTTTCATTCAGAGCCACAAATGTCAACATCAGGCCCATCATCATCAACACCAGTAGAACCACAGGACAGTTTATGGGAACTGTTTGATGATCGCATCCGTGAAACCAAGACGATACACAATGCTACAGCCGATGCCACAGTGGAAGTGAAAAAATACCTCAACGATGCGTTTTTGCCCAGAACTCATGATCCCCTAACTTACTGGAAAGAGAGAGCAGTAATCTTTCCACATTTGTATGTCCTTGCTAAAAAATATCTTTGCATGCCAGCAACAAGTGTCCCTTGTGAGAGGATTTTTTCGAAGGCTGGAGAAATTATCTCTAAAAAAAGAAGTAGGCTAAGTCCTGCCACAGCAGAGAAATTAATATTTCTGAATAAAAATCTATAAAAGAGTGAGACATTGTGGCTTGATTTCTTTTATTCATATTCTTTTGTCATGACAAAAATAACATTATGCACAGTGAGGAGCCTACAGGTTGCAAGCTTCACATATTAGAAAAATACAATAATAAAAAAAATGGCTCGTTGTCAAGGTTGTTTCAGATCAACACCTGCATGTGACCACTAGGTGTCATTGTTGAGACGGGTGTCAGATTGTTTCGAAGCCTCGACACAATATGACACATTTGCTTCAACTGTTTCATTGTTTCAGGAAGCCTCGATCTGCCCACCACTACTGTCGTGTAGCCATAAAAAAAATGACTCCATATATCCATAGATAAACTGGTTGCTGAGTATCACTGAACCCACGGACGGAGTTTGCATGTTGTTCGAATCATGTGTGTTAACATGGACATGAATATTGCTGTTATGAGGCTTATCCTTTTTTTGATCACATTCGGGATATGATGTTTACATGGCACAAACGTTCCCTCATAGCTATGAGGGAACGTTTGTGCCATGACAGCGCATCCACCTCTCTCTCCCACAAAATGCTTCAGTAAAAATATTTTCATAATCTGGTCATCATGATATGATAAAAGTACGCTAGGAGCACAATACACAAAATATAAGATCAGCTGATTTCTGGCACAGTAAACTGCTTCAGCGAGTGGTTTTTGTGCATACTATGAAATAGAATAGCCAATGCCTGTGTTATTATATTTTCTGGGTCACATGATAGTGATATAACCAAAAGATCTATTTGTTTGGAAAACTAATACATAAAAAATATCTTTAAATATTTAGAATATTAAGAATCAATTAATTATACAGCAAAATTTGGCAGTGTTACAACTCTCCACGTTTCTTTTACTTGTACAGTACACTATAATTGTACATGTTATCTCAGTATTTGGTAATTCATCTGCTTTAACACCCTCTGAGGTGACAGTGTGGCCCATCACATGTAGTTGACACTGCTCACCTTGTACTGTATCTTTTCTTTGCTGGATTTTACATTAGCCTAGCTCTGGCCATCACTTTTTTTACTATCTAATCATGTTTTTTTTTTCTGACAATGCAGTGATTATCAAGTTGTCAGCGATTATGTGGACTCCTCGAGGAATTTCCCAGTATTGTGTTTCAATATGCATTCATTAAAGTGAATTGACTGGCAAAATAGTCAAAGGCAGTTAATAACAACACACAGACCAAAACTAAAACAGCCATTCCGCACCAGAATGGAAATTTCAAAGGAGATAATACTGGTTTTAGCATTGTTGTCAGAGAAGATAGTATTTCAACTTAGCATGTTTCCTTAGTATATGATGACATATTGTGGTGGTCATTTTTTGATTTAATACAATAAATATATTACATATTGTTCCTTAAGAGTCTTTCTTTCAGGTGCTGATCATTCATTTTTGGGGTATTTGAGACCTCCTTTATTATGTGAATAAATATCGTGAGTCAATTTCATTGTTTTAACAAGAAAATAAAGACAACCGTAACATCCAAAACCATACGAGAAACCACAGCAGAACGCCGTAACAGCTGTTACGGATCTCTGCACTCTGAAGTTGAGTGTTCGGACTTTGTTTAGCCAAGCATCAAGAGAGAGGTTACTGTACCGCCGTGATCTTACTGTACACTAGCCTCGTCATAGCCTACTTGGCCGCTTTTAATTGTCACCAAACCACGTAACATACACATGACATATCAAATAAAGTGATGATTCCTATTCTGTCAGTGACAGCCCGGAGCTAGCTACATTGTTAGCTACAGCGCTAACGTTGATGCTGACACACCTCCTCACTTGGCGGAGCCTCACATCAGATGCTGAAAACCAATTATTAAATACACAGCTGGCATCCTACCTTTCCATGCAATCCGATATAATCCATGGAAGATATAATCCATAGCAATGCACGTCATCTACTGTATCCACAACAATCCGTGTTTGAGCTATATTTCCTTCTTGCAGGTGTTCATGTCAAATCTCACACATCCATAAATCCATAAAAGCACTAAGCTAGTTATTGCTAACGTCCGTACAAAGTATGCTAACCTAAATGTTATCTCAGAATTAAAAAGTAGTAATCCAAGTCCAGCTTGTTGACTGTGCATCTTAAGCAGTTTGGTGGCCCTTAGTGTTAAACATTATATATTTATTGTTAAACAATAAATATACCTTTGTATTCAATTATAATTAAATTATCTTTATTGAGAAAATACTTCTTGTATTTTTTCATACTGTACTGCAAAGTTACTTATCTGTCATACTGTTAAACTGTGTTAGTGTTGCCACACTATCCTGATCATTATAGCAGTAAATAGTAACAAGCAAAGGTTTTCTATATAATTTAAAACAAATACCATGATGACTAGACCTTGGTTAGGTGTTCTTATAATGGATGCAAGTATGGTGAACAGCAAGCAAATATTGATTATATGTCAGTTACTGCCTTTTGCCTTTGCATGACTCCTTGTTTTTGGCACATGATCCAAAGGAAGAGTACAGGAACTGCCAAAAAAGGATCAAAGGTCAATTTTGAGCTCAAGATTTTTTGCATACAAACATTTCTTTATTATAGCAACTAGTTGTAAAATTTTGGGAGTTTTACCTATAATACTTTTGTCTGGACAAAACAGAAACTTTAAAGTAATTTTTCTCAGTTTCACACTAGCAAGTTAAGGTATTTTGCCTTTGCAGGGCAGAAATGTAGTGTGCAAGATGCATATTGGAATGATAAAGTATGTAATGTGTAGGTGAATGGCCAAAGTGGGGATGACCCCACTTATCAGCAGTTCAGGAGAGTGATGGCAGAGGGAAAGAAGCTGTTCTTGTGTCTGGTTGTTTGTGTGCAGGGATCTGTAGCGCCTGCCAGAGGGGAGGAGGCAGGAGGATGACAGCAGTGTAGAAGATGGCCAATAGCTCTTCTGGTAGGCCATGCTTCCGCAGTTGCCGTAGGAAGTACATCCTCTGCAGAGCCTTTTTAAGGATGTTGGACTCCCTCTTCAGGTCCTGGGAAATGACGGAGCCCAGAAACTTGAATGAGTCGACTTTGACACTAGGCTGTTGGATATTGTGAGGGGGAGCACTGGGGGGTCCTCCACGTCTGCTGCAGTCAGCGCGGGGAAGTTTTTCTGAGAGGCCTCTAGAGTAGCAAGAAGAAGCAAAGTTACAAGTCAAATTAAAACCCCTTATCAGCCAAGCTACGCATAATACTGATAGTCCATGAGCCAGGGCCCCAAATTTGGGCCATCGGTATCATCTGGGGGGACAAAGGCTCATAGTGATTTTTGGCAAGGTATACACCCCTAGTACTAGAAAAATCACGATAGCAGTGCAGGGGTGGTAGCGAATCACTTTTTTTCAGCTCATGAAGTTACTAACCCCCTAAGATAAATTCCGTTTTTGAAATCTGGTGTATACCTGTTTAGGCTCATGGTAGGGATATTGTCAATATTCTATAATATGGCGCTTGGTATCGTTGGAAAGGGGAGCTTTTAGGCTTTCATTTAAGCCCAGTACTGAATCTGTCTGTCAATCACAGAGGTCACATGACTTCTTTAAACCAGAAATAACACACATTTTTCTCCCACTTCGGCTAAACCGTGTGCTTTCTTTTATCCCTGGGGCATGACGGAACACCAGGGACACAAAACTCAACAACTTCAATACTCAAGGCACTCTGATGATTCAGAAAATGTACAATATACCCATACTATTTATATGTGAGAGCCTTAAATTAGACTTATGCAGCCGGCACAAGTCTTCAAAATAGAATTTAGCCAATAGAATGGACAAATAGAATACCCTATTAGTCCAGGGCCAAATGGCCTCTTTATTCATGTACAGTTGTAATAAAAAGTAATTGTTTCAATAGTGTTGTCAACATAACACTTGTAAGTGGTTTAACAAAATGCTTCTATCATGTATTTTAATATTCAGCCACTTTAAGTTAGAATGTCAGAAAGTAGCTCATGCATGTAATGATGGATTTTGACAGTTTGACAAGGTTTTGTCAGTTTTGTGAAAAGATCGTTGGTTCAGTTGACTGGTTATAACAACACTACCAACTATGCCATCTTCAATCAACTTCCAGTAAGTTCCAGGGGTATTAAATGTAAGTACAAAATACTTTTTCTCTTGTGCTTGTGAATTGATGGGGAATAGACAGAGGGACATTATACCTATAGTAGGGGTGGGCGATATATATCGTCTACGATAATATTGTCGTTGTTGTGTTAACGATGTGCAAATTGACATTATCGAGTATTTAAATTACTTAGAAGATAACACTTCAAAACACGCATTGGAACGCTACACATTCACTAATGTCAACAAAGATGGCGGCACACGATTGTGCAGCGGCTGCTAGCTCTCCTGTCGGTGTATTTTTATAAAAGTACAGCCACACTGACCTAATCAATAGGACTACGATACAACACAGCCGTTACAGGAGCCTTCCAGGCGGCTCATAACGTCCCGGAGGACCTAGCCAGAACGGACGCTCCGTGGATTGTTGTTGGCATCTAGCACGCTGAGCTAGCTATCGGCAGGATCGAGACAAGAACTCCGGCAAGACCAGAGGAGGAAGACTGCATTTTTTGTGCAGAATGAATGGAGTACTGACCGCAGGGTCGTTGCCCAGCACTGCTCACCTGACCTGGAAGCCCTGTTGGTAATATACAGGCCATTTCATTTACCACGAAAACAGCACGCCGCCGTCTACACAGCCCCCGATGCAAACGTTAGCACAAATTTGGCTCACCGCTAACCACAGTGAACAAACTGCAGCGCGATCACCTGGAGGGGATACATATTGTAGCAGGGGACTTTAACAAGGTGACCTTAAAGTCTGTGCTCCCCAGCTTTTTCCAGCATGTAGATTGTGTTACTAGAGGGAAGAACACACTAGACCATGTATACTCTAACATCAAGACAGCATACAGAACTGCTCCTCTCCCTCACCTGGGCCAGTCAGATCACATCCAACTACTCCTGATCCCAGCATACATCAGATCGCATCCAACTACTCCTGATCCAAGCATACATCAGATCACATCCAACTACTCCTGATCCAAGCATACATCAGATCACATCCAATTACTCCTGATACCAGCATGCAATAGAACTACTCCTGGTCCCAGCATACATCAGATCACATCCAACTACTCCTGATCCCAGCATGCAATAGAACTACTCCTGGTCCCAGCATACATCAGATCACATCCAACTACTCCAGATTCCAGCATGCATCATATCACATCCAACTACTCCTGGTCCCAGCATACATCAGATCACATACAACTACTCCTGATCCCAGCATGCATCAGATCACATCCAACTACTCCTGATCCCAGCATGCATCAGATCACATCCAACTACTCCTGATCCCAGCATGCAATAGATCACATCCAACTACTCCTGATCCCAGCATCCATCAGATCACATCCAACTACTCCTGAGCCCAGCATGCAATAGCTCACATCCAAGTAGTGTAGTTGGATGTGATCTGACTGGCCCAGGTGAGGGAGAGGAGCAGTTCTCTATGCTGTCTTGATGTTAGAGTATACATGGTCTAGTGTGTTCTTCCCTCTAGTAACACAATCTACATGCTGGAAAAAGCTGGGGAGTACAGACTTTAAGGTCACCTTGTTAAAGTCCCCTGCTACAATATGTATCCCCTCCAGGTGATCGCGCTGCAGTTTGTTCACTGTGGTTAGCGGTGAGCCAAATTTGTGCTAACGTTTGCATCGGGGGCTGTGTAGACGGCGGTGTGCTGTTTTCGTGGTAAATGAAATGGCCTGTATATTCAGGTGAGCAGTGCTGGGCAACGACCCTGCGGTCAGTACTCCATTCATTCTGCACAAAAAATGCAGTCTTCCTCCTCTGGTCTTGCCGGAGTTCTTGTCTTGATCCTGCCGGTAGCTAGCTCAGCGTGCTAGATGCCAACAACAATCCACGGCGTCCCGGTCTGGCTAGGTCCTCCGGAACGTTGGGCCGCCTGGAAGGCTCCTGTAACGGCTGTGTTGTATCGTAGTCCTATTGATTAGGTCAGTGTGGCTGTACTTGTATAAATATACACCGACAGGAGAGCTAGCAGCCGCTGCACAATCGTATCGCCGCCCATCTTTGTTGACATTAGTGAATGTGTAGCGTTCCAATGCATGTTTTGAAGTGTTATTTTCTAAGTAATTTAAATACTCGATAATGTCAATTTGCACATCGTTAACACAACAACACAATATTATAATTGAGCGATATATATCGCCCACCCTACTATAGGTATAATGTCCCTCTCTCTATTCCCCATCAATTCACAAGCACAAGAGAAAAAGTATTTTGTACTTACATTTAATACCCCTGGAACTCACTGGAAGTTGATTGAAGATGGCATAGTTGGTAGTGTTGTTATAACCAGTCAACTGAACCAACGATCTTTTCACAAAACTGACAAAACCTTGTCAAACTGTCAAAATCCATCATTACGTGCATGAGCTACTTTCTGACATTCTAACTTAAAGTGGCTGAATATCAAAATACATGATAGAAGCATTTTGTTAAACCACTTACAAGTGTTATGTTGACAACACTATTGAAACAATTACTTTTTATTACAACTGTACATGAATAAAGAGGCCATTTGGCCCTGGACTAATAGGGTATTCTATTTGTCCATTCTATTGGCTAAATTCTATTTTGAAGACTTGTGCCGGCTGCATAAGTCTAATTTAAGGCTCTCACATATAAATAGTATGGGTATATTGTACATTTTCTGAATCATCAGAGTGCCTTGAGTATTGAAGTTGTTGAGTTTTGTGTCCCTGGTGTTCCGTCATGGCCCAGGGATAAAAGAAAGCACACGGTTTAGGCGGAAATTGGGAGAAAATGTGTGTTATTTCTGGTTTAAAGAAGTCATGTGACCTCTGTGATTGACAGACAGATTCAGTACTGGGCTTAAATGAAAGCCTAAAAGCTCCCCTTTCCAACGATACCAAGCACCATATTATAGAATATTGACAATATCCCTACCATGAGCCTAAACAGGTATACACCAGATTTCAAAAACGGAATTTATCTTAGGGGGTTAGTAACTTCATGAGCTGAAAAAAAGTGATTCGCTACCACCACTGCACTGCTATTGTGATTTTTCTAGCACTAGGGGTGTATACCTTGCCAAAAATCACTATGAGCCTTTGTCCCCCCGATGATACCGATCAACCCCCCTGGCTCATGGACTATGATGTGAACAATAAAATAACACCTGCCTGTTATAACCCTGCAGATTGTCAGGTCCTGGAAGGCCTTTGTCTTTCTGCCCGGCAGGCTATACGGTTTTACAACGTCATTGGTTGAAAGGTTGTCAGAAAAAGTTGCTGTAAAACAAATATAGAAATACAAATTACACATGTAGAACAAAGTGGAGAGCTTGTACAATCTCATTTTGTAAGAGAAGTCAGTTCAGTTATAATGATATTTTAATTTATGCAATTATATAGTGTTATCTTAGGGCAGGGTAGGGCCACTTAATTACCATTTTGTTCCTCCTCTCCTGTTGAACTCCTGCAGCTCGATGACTGTTGAGCAGGGCGACAGCAACACGTCATCGACTGGAGCAGAGGAAGGTGACTGGGAGCTCCTTAAGAGCATGAGCAGCTCATCCATCTTTTCCTCAAATGTGCCCATCCGCTGTGCCATGCGGGTAATGGAGGTCCTCATGGCTATGGAATAATTAATGGTTTTAGTTGTTATACATTATAACAGTCACATGATATGCACCAGGTTGAATTTCAGTAGTTCCATGGTAGGAAATATGACTGTTTTCTTAAATGCATGCATAAATGTTAACTTACGCTCTGTCCTGAAATGCTTTCTTGCTTGTGGAATGGATTCATCTGAAATAAAAGACCATACAATTTGTACTGATTGCAAAAAGAATATATGAAGTGTAAATAATGTAGTCTGTACTTCAGGTCTTACCATGATTATCTAAATAAACGATGGATGTATTTAGACAACCAAGGAGGTGTAATCATTATGTTATGCTAGGTTAGCCCGCAGTTTTGTGAACAGAGCTTCTGTTAATACATCCATGGCTTTATCTCTCATCCACGTTACAGGCTTTACAGCATACAGCCCTCGGATGTATCGTAAGATAAGTGTTTAAACCTAAACCGACATCGGCTCTTAGGGACATGTAAGATATTACGTTAACGTTAGCTAGCTGGCTTTACAGCAGCCATCCCTCAGATGCATCCTAAGATAATACCATGGATGTATTAATAGAACACATGGTGAATTACAGCCTCCAATTTGGACGTGCATTCAGTGAGTCCGACTGAGTTCAGCTCGACTCGCTGACGCTGTATAATGCTGGCAACCATGTCGGAGCATTCTTTAAGTTGTTTACCAAAATCTCTCACCTTGTTGTCCAGGTTCCTTATGGTGGTTAAAACATCACCGAGGGAAGGTTCAGTCTCTGTGGCCAACTTTGATGTATCCTCCATACTAACGAACGGATCTTTTGTCTGTCCTGTTCATGTTAGCCAGGTGTGTGTACCGGTGTTGTAACACCGGTGTTGTAAACGGAAGTCAGGACAGGACTTGAATCGGTCACCTGAGAGCAGAGGCACTGTCTTCCCCTACTGGCGTGGGGGTGTAACGGTAGGATTTGTACACTGGACTGAGACACTTGTTAGAAATGAAACAAGTGAATTTTCTTAGTTGTGAAAATCGTTCTATTGATAGATTCTTGTTTTAAGTATTTTCACCTAATAAAAAAACGAAATCAAGCACAAAAGTATTGTTTTTAACAAAATTGTTATCAGCCTAAAAATAATTTTATTCTCTTGCTATGTTGTTTATCTTAGGCCTACTTCAATTTTTTAAGACCAATACTTTTTGCGTGAATCTAAATCAAGTGACTGCTAGGCTACTTCAAAAACTTAAATGGAGCTGGTAAAAATAAACATTTTCAAAACCGCACTCAGAACAACCAAAAACAACCAAACGGGAACGTTGTGTGGAGGTAACAATGCAACCACAGGAGAACGTTCCCGTTGGTTGGTTCCCCTAACGTTTAGGGAACGTTATAACCATGAGGAAACGTTCCCTAAACGTTAGTTTTTGGTTTGGTTCGAACTAGTTAGTGGGGTCTGATCATGTCGTTTTCTGAGGCACCGAATTCACAGTCTTTTGACTTTTGCCTGAGTTCAGTAACGTATTTCTCTATTGTGACAGACTCTGCCATAGGATGTGCCCAACACTGATGCAGAGGTGTATAGTCCAGGTGCCAGAAAGTAAAAATCCTGCCATGTTTTTGGATCTGCCTCTACATCTAGAACAGGTGTTTTCACTAACGAGCTCATCTACCTGGTAGAGGAGCTGGTTTAGTGATGGTTGGGACAGCTGCTGGACAGGATTTCTACTTTCTGGCACCTGGACTATACACCTCTGCGATGTCACTCGAATACTGTATTTGTCTTATGCTGGCAATAGGCTCGGAAAGCTGTTCTGGGAAGCACCGCGATCTATCACACGTTTTCTTCCTCTCAGAAGCTATTCAAAAAGTAGCCTACTTGCAACTACAATACTTAAATGCCAGCAGGGTTTAAACATGAACATAAAAAACAAACAGTTTAAAAATATTTTAGGAAGAAGGGTGTTGGTTTACAAAACTTACTAATTTGTGTCAGGCCAGCTGACAGTCTTGCCTGGGCCCGGGACGAGATCTTAGATGGGCCCCCCCCCTCGCGGCCAGATCTCTCCTTTTCCCTTGCTCTTCCTCTTCTCACATCTCTCACTGAAATTAAGTGTGTAATCAGTCTCTGATCCAACCTGCTCAGACTCTCCGACAGGGCAGCGAGCCCCCCCGCATCACTCTCTCTCTATCTCTCTCTCTTCTCTCTCACGGGTAGCCTGACTCTGTCCCTCCGTTGCGGGGCAGCGGGCCCCTCCCGCATCACTCTCTCTGTCACCTGACTGCAGCTGGATCTCTCTCTGTCTCATCCTTACTGATGGAGCTACCAAACTCAACTGTTTCTGTCAAAGTTAACGTGTTGTGTCAGGCTTTTATACGAGCTAATGGACGTTAACATTAGAGCTGGCCTGTTACGTTACGTTACAAGGCTCGTAAACGTTGGCTGCGCTGGTTCTTACCTTGCTCTACGTTGACAGTTCCAGCTTCACCGTCACCACCTTTTTTTAAATATTTGTTTAGAAAATCTCTAAGGCCTCTATTTTCTTCTTCTCTTTTCTTTCCTTTTCCGAGCTCCGGACTTGTGCTGACCGGACATTTTGAGCGTACTGAACTTCAAATCAAGTGACAATATCAAATTTTGATCAGTGGCCAAACCATTTTTATGTTGGGGGTGGGGGGGTTCTTGACCACCATTTCCAGGACAATTAGGAAGAAAACAAATAAAACGCTTTTATGTAATTCAAATATTATGCTACATATTTTTTTCCACAAATAGGCCTATTTAAAAAAAGATTTTTAATTCTTCCATAATTTAATGAGGGCCCAGTTCTGGGCCCCCCCCCCCTACTGTGGGCCCGGGACAACAGACCCGTTTGTCCCCCCCTATCGGCGGGCGTGATTTGTGTCACTGAATTGCTCAACACGGGGTATTCATGATCCACTACTGCCATCTTGTGGGCGGGGGTTTTCAATTTAAAAAAAAGAAAGAAAAAAAGGTAGTTGGTGGCTAACAAAGACTATAGCTACATGTATTCAGAGCACTCACATAAGAATGTAGAGCCGCTAACATTCTAAACTCTATATTACTCCCCATAGATTGCTCCCACGCATAAACATAACATTACGTGCCTGTCATTGGCCCATAGTTGTTTCCAGATTTCTTATCTAGAGTAACGGCATTGTCGTGTCAGTAGCGACAGAACACAACTCCACTATATAAAAATATCTTTTGACAATGATATCGAGAGGAGGTTTTTAATGTTTATAGAAAGAAATCCAACAGGTGGCTCCGTGGCGCAATGGATAGCGCATTGGACTTCTAGTCAAGCACTTGAGCAGTGATTCAAAGGTTGTGGGTTCGAGTCCCACCGGAGTCGCATTATTTTTTTTATTTTTTTTTTTCATTCGCGCTCCTTAAATTACAGAGATTTCGTGACACAAATAGTATGGTGCTGGTGTATGTTGGTTTTACATTAAATGCAGTCACCTAACTTGTTTATCCGAGTGGATCATGGTTCTCTTAGCTAACCGTTTTGCTCTCCTGCTTTCTTGTTATATTTTACTTTCAGCAAAAGTGTGACTTCAGATAACAAACAAGTCACATAGTATTGAGCATAAAAAATGACATGCTGAAATAAATACATAAAATTCATACTTAAATCAATGAATGAATATATGTTGGCAATTAAAATATGAAATATGGAAATAGAGAAACAGTAGTAGTAGTAGTACAATAGTTAATTGTTTAAGTATTCATTACAGCATATTCATGTTTTGTCAATTTTATTTATTTATTAAAATATATATTAAGTCATCTAATTGTTTAAGCTTTTATGTATGTATTTAAATGTGTTTTTGCTTATATAATTAAATAATAATTAATATTATTATATAATTATATTATATAAATAATTAATTCTAATTATATTATTTAATTATAAATATTGGTAATTAAAGTGATGGTTAAATTTCTCTAGCGTCTTTGAACCATCGAGCCAAACACTTTCAGAAGCTTTTTCACTCGGTCAATGATTGTAGCGTGAGTAGCGTTATCAGCTGAATAGCTTAGCGCGAGGGCTAATGGATCCGCAGTGTCTCTTAACATTACCCCACTAATAATGCCCGAAATGATTAACGCCTATTAGTAGTAGCAAATAGGTTATGCACTCATAAAACGATGGATTGGAAAGTTTGTAAGTACACCAGAAGTTTATGAACACTTGCCTGCTGGCTTCTGCTCTCTGCTGTTGTTGCTGCTCTAAGACGAGTGCTTAGGGATGTCTACAAATTACAACACCGAAAAGAGATGCAACAAAAATATTTTTTAATTTAACTTTTTTTTTAAAGTAAGTACTGTAGAATAACTAGCAGGAGACAAGTTATAATTGAGGTAAGTTTTGGAGACATTATTACCTTATTTAATCATTAAATTAATAAATATTTTTGTTGCATCTCTTTTCGGTGTTGTAATTTGTAGACGGCCCTAAGCACTCTTACTGCCTGGTAGAAATAGCAGCAGCAGCAACAGCAGAGAGCAGAAGCCAGCAGGCAAGTGTTCATAAACTGGTGTAGGCCTACTTACAAACTTTCCAATCCATCGTTTTATGAGTGCATAACCTATTTGTACTACTGTAGACGTTTGGTATCATTTCGGGCATTATTAGTGGGGTAATGTTAAGAGACACTTCGGATCCATTAGCCTAAGCTATTCAGCTGATAACGCTACTCTACGCTAACTCTCCCAATGTTCGACCCAGCTGAAAAAAGCTTCTGGGTGAGTGTTTGGCTCGAGGTCATGGTGCAAAGGACCCTAGGGTGAAATTACTCCGAACCATCACTTTAATTACCAATATTTAATCACATCACTTTAATCAGGAAATAAAAAAAATGATTATTTCTACAAACCCACATTTATACTTTTCTATATTTCTACCTTTTTCATTTATTAATTTCCTTTCTGTATTTATGTTAATGAGGTAGATGGTAATTACTTCGGCGGAGGCGCGTCGGACGGTTCACGCCTCGCCGTCGTCCAGGGTTCGAAATGAGGGGGGTCTGGGGTGATGCCGGACGCGATATTACGAATCCCACTATGGCCACGCCAAGACCCGCCCTTCAATAGCATTCACACACTACTATTGGCCAGGCGTCCATGCTTACACGTACAGGTCCTATCCCCTGACCAATCCCCTAACCCTAACCTTAACCACTCGAGGTGAAATGCCTAACCCTAACCAATCAAGCTGCTTCGTAGGGCGGGTCTTGGCGTGGCCATAGTGGGATTCGTAATTTTGCATCCCGGACCCCCCCATAAGTCATTAGGGACCCCCTATAAGAATTTATTTTTAGATTTTGGGGGGTCCCCGACAAATTTTTTAACATTAAAAATGATTGTGAAAATTATAGGTCTTTAGTGACGTTTTATATTTATAACAATAATTTATTTATTTCCTAGCGCGATTGGGCAGCAATCAGGGCAGCTAATAGCATCACAGATTGTTGTTGTGGTCCTCCGGCGCATACAGTACAGTCTATGGCGCAGACACGTATGTTATTGTTGAACGCGGCAAAAACGAAGCCTCACAAAGAGTGAAATCCCTAATGAAAATCCTGTAAGTGCTTCGATTATGTTTATATCTCGATAATAATTGCTTATTATAGTAAAATATTTGGAGTTGGTGTTCCTATATCAAAAGTTGCATTAACTAACTTAGATACCCAGTGTAACGTTATGATTAGAAGAGTGAGTTTGTCAACGTTTCTTGCTAGCTGTATGCTTCATACACATGAGGCATAGGTATGAAGCCAAATAATCTGCCAGCTAACAGCAGACATATAGCAGTTATCCACTTTGTCATGTCAGGGATTTATATAAGGTGCTGTAACTTTGTTGCTCCAGAATTAGAGGGTTACCTGTTAGATTATAGCCAATCCACTTCTCCAGACACCACTACAATACTGGGACTAGCCCAAACCATGAAAAACATCCCAAGACCATTATCCCACCTTCAAAATATGTCAATATAATTTTGCCTGCAGTATATAGTGTAGCAAGGTAGTCTTCAGTATTTTTTATAATTACATTTTAGGGGACCCCCCAAGAGTCCTAAGTCATTTCGAACCCTGCCGTCGTCCATTAATACCTGACAATGGACACCTCGTCGGGCATTAACCCTTACTTAATCGCAGGATTGATTCAGGTCCACTTTGCCTTACAGTGTGGTTACCATCAACCTCATTAACATACACAAATACTGAAATTTAAGTTTTAAGTTTTTTAAGTTTATTCGTACATTTATTACTGCCTCTACCAAAATTTTATTATTATTAATTTATGCATTGAATTATTTATGAATTTATGTCAGTATTAATTTATTTTGATTGATAATTCTTTGTCTTAAATAATCCAAAATGACAACAAACAAATAACTACTTTGTTGTTAATAGATTCATTAATGTTGCTGGAATTACAGACAGTGGAAAAGTGAAATCTTAAATTATAACACACATTCATAATTGGAACATTCTATCACGGGCATCACCAGTGGTCACATCACATGAGTGAAACTATAGCCAAGTGAAATTATTGTATGCCCTGTGGCAGTTTGTAGGTTCAGTTTGAGGCATTGGGTATTAGCAGGAGACAATAACTATTTATTCTAGCCACTAGATGGAGGCTATGTGTCAGTCAATGTGCAGTTTAATAATCTCCAGCCATGGTCAAAAGAGCAGTGAACAATAGCAGCAAACAGCCAAACAGGACAGAGGAGAGAGGAAGTCTGTTAGACTGTATAGGCAAAGTGAGACAAGAGTCAATCAGATCACTGATTATGCAAATGCTGAGGACATCAGTGGCCTTTCTTCTTCACATGGTTGCCTCTCTGGCGGTAAGAAAATCCAATTTATTTTCACTATATCATACTAAACACTATACTCTAATCATTCCATTTGGGTTTTCTGAGCATAGATGTTTGAGATATAAAATGGCAGTTACAAAAGAGTAGCAATCTCTTTCCTGAAACAGTGTCTCTACATTGGATTATCCAAATACGTCACTGGACAGTTTTTATAGGGACTATTTGTTTGGTAAATCAGTAGTTCATATGCAAAACTACTCATTGTGAGGTGTGTGGATTATCCAGAGTAACAAGGATTTCATTTCTGGAAAGACATGCTGCTATTATGGAAAGACAACAAAATTATGCTGCCACTCATATTTCTGTATAGTATCTGTATCTGTGTCTCTGTGTCCCAACTGGCAGAGTCAGGTTCTGTCTGAGGTTTCTGTCTGAGGTTTCTGTCTGTTTCTGTCGCCACCAAATGCTTGCTCTTGGGGGGTATTGTTGGGTCTCTGTATAGAGTGGTCTAGACCTACTCTATCTGTAAAGTTTCCCAAGATAACTTCTGTTATAAATAAAAGTGAATTAACATCACATAATGTTAAACTAATAGTTGAATACAAACCAGACATGGTAGGACTAGGCCGTACAACTGGTGTCTCTACCGTTTAATGTTGAAAACAAAAAATTCTCATCTCTTTGTTCATCACTTAAACTGTCAAGAAGCCCAACTTGTTTTTTTTATCTGCCCAACTCAAGGAGATTTTAGAAGGTTCATTGTTGATTTAAAACTATAAAAACGCAAAGCCACAGAATGTCAAACATGAAGCATGTATTCTTTTATATCAGTTTTTATCTGGAAGCAGTAGCTACTGGTTCTGGCTGTTGTATCCCACTACCCTTAAAGTATGTGTGTATCGCTCGATGTACCAGTTACTAATCTTCTTTCTTTCTCTTTTCAGGCCCCTGTGCCATGTGAGGAGAATGTGGGCCATCTGGAAGCAAAGATCGAGGGCCTGATGAATGTGATCAACAACCAGCATCGCTACATCCAGGAGCTCCACAACAGCCAGGCACAGCGTCTGGAGTCCATACCCAACTCACACCTGGGCCCTGAGAACCTCCATAGAGGTAGGGAGAGATACATACATTTGCGTTTACTGTATCTGCCTTTACTTCAAAACGATAAGAGTCCATGAACACCCCTCTGTTGGGGTCATTACGACCTTGTAAGTGGGAAGCTCAGAGTTCACGAGTTTTGGTGTGTTTTCAGAAATGGTGCAAAGGGCAGCTCTGGTAGTGCTCTCATCTACCAATTGGAAGGTCGGTCATTCAATCCCTGGCCCCTGCAGTCTACATGTACTTGGGCAAGACTCTGAACCCGGAATTGCTATTGGTGTGTGAATGTGTGTGAATGTTTATCTGATAAGAAAGTGGCACCTTGTTAGCAGCCTCGGCCACCAGTGAATGAATGTGTGTTTGAATGGTTAATGGTACGTGTACTATGGTCGTTAAGACTAGAGAAGCACTATATAAATGCAGTCCATTTACCATGGTAATTCATTGTGGATGTAATTATATTAATGTTAATATATATGTTAATATTTTGTCATTTTAGTCGTAGATATAGAGTTTTTTTGTTCGTAATTTGATATTAATTAATGTTGATATTAACGGCCTCATCTTTTGCCTTTAAATTTTTAGCATTACGTTACCTGCTAGTTCGCTTGCTATTATGCGCAACTATTTTATATTAATGAACGTCCGTTACATTCAAGCCGTTGCCAAATTACTTGATACAAAGCAAATTAAAGGTGCTCTAAGCGATGTCATGCGTTTTTTAGGCTACAACATTATTTGTCACATACAGCAAACATCTCCTCACTACCCGCTAGCTGCCTTTCCCCTGAACACACTGTAAAAAAAAAACGCTATCTCTGTAAACAGCCCAGGCTCCACAAACGGCAACGAAAACAAACATAAAACATAAACAGTGTTCCAGCCAATAACCGACAAGAAGGATTTGGGGTCAAAGGTCAAGGTCAAGGTAACTTTATTGTCCCTGAGGGGCAATTGTTTGTACAGCCAGCAGACAGACATAAAGACAAGACACACAACAATACAGCAAAACATGAAATACCCACAGTATCTAAAACACAATAATAACAGTTCTGGCAAATTGTTTTAAATAGAAATGGAAGTTGGGATAAAAGAGTTTCTGAGTCTATTGGACCTGCATCTGGGCATGGCGTACCTACGGCCTGAGGGAAGTAGCTTAGTGCTAGGGTCAGCAGCAATGGATTGGGCCTTCTTTGCCACTCTGTTGGAGTAGATGTGTGGGGAGGTTGATGCCTGCAATCTTGCCATGTCCTAACAGTACTCTCTAGTCGTTTTTTGTTTTTTAAGGACAGAGAGCAGAGAGGGGTGGGGGTTTGGGGATTAGTGTGTGGAAGGGAGGGGGACGGGATGGGGATGAGGAGGAGGGAGGGGTGAGCTAGCCTTCGTTTTGTTTGAAAATACAGTGACAGTGACATCACCCAACATCGCTTAGAGCACCTTTAAGCCTTCAGCTCCACAAAACTCTGTGTATTTGTCAGTATGGCTATGTTTACAAAATGGTGTAGTCATCAATTACAATACATCAGTTTACAAGATAATTACCTCTTCTGAAGAATCCATCATGTTTTTTAATCTTCCATGTTAGCAACTGCGTGGAGGAGGGGTGGGGGTGGTGCGCGATCATCATCATCAAAGCTTGCGTCATGTGGATGCTCCGACAGTGTTGTTGTCATTACTTAGAATTCTTCATGGGGGCGACAGAAATTACTCACTATAGCTTTAATGCTACCATTGCCGAGCGGCAGTGTTCTCATGACTTACCACTTGAGTTCCATTAAAAGTCAGCATTAGGCAACATTTCCGCGCTTATCATGATCATGCAGCTGGAAAAAATACTTCCAGCCGCTAGGAATCTAACAAAGATGTAAAGCAAATATGTCTGTGCGTTTCTGTTTGCTTCTATTGCGTTAATACCAATTATTCACCTACATGGTTTTAATATTTTACCTTGTATATCTTTGTGCATACAGACTGCTCCGAGGTGTTTGCTGATGGTAACGTGGCCAGTGGCCTGTATGTGATTCGTCCAGACGCCTCTCCCACCGCACTGAGCGTCTACTGTGACATGAACAACGGAGGAGGATGGACTGTCTTCCAGAGGAGAAGAGACGGCAAAGAGAACTTTGACAGGTGTGTGTGTGTGTGTGCGATCCCGCATGTGTGTAAATCCTATACTCACATCTTAACTACATAATTGTCTCAAAAGAAATGTCAAAGCTTACCTCGCTTTTTTGGTTCCTTTTTTGTGTATAAATTAAATTCTTTCTTGTGTGTACGTGCATATACATGCACGCACACAATCATTGTGTGTCCAGAGCGTGGGTGGAGTACAAGCATGGATTTGGAGACGTCTACTCCCCTGATGGAGAATTCTGGCTGGGCAATAAACGTCTACATGATCTCACCTCACAAGGTGTGTGTTTATGTATGTGTGGGGTTGCATGATTTGTTAGACATTATAGGACATATTTCCTATGTAACTCAGTGTTTTCTAGGAAACTACACCCTGCGGATCAACATGGAGGACTTTGAGGGTAATCAGCGCTATGCAGAGTACAAGAACTTCAAAGTGGATGATGAAAAGGTAAAACAGAGACACAAAATAAAAAATGTAAATAGTATGAGAAAGTAAAATGGCACTTAGTCCCATGGTTGAGGGTTGTCTTAAGAGTTATTGCAACAAAAAGCCAATTCCTTCCCACAGGATTCAAGATTTTCAACTAAGTTATCTCATTCTCTTTTACAATATTTAACACATTTTTGGAAAATGATATGAATTACTCCAAACTGGATTAAATCAATAAAGCTTTTGTAATTATATGTCTGTCCGCTCTACTCTTTTTCTTTCTTATAAAAACAGCTTATAACCGTCTCTCTTCTGATTTGCATTATTTTGTCTTTAACCTCAACCTCTCTTTATTTCCCATAACAGTATTCTTATTTAGACTGTTTTATGACCTTCGTTATGGGAACAACAGCGAGGACGTCTGGCTCCATTCCTGCCATCTGTTCTCATCTCTTCCTATGCAATCTCCTTTAATTCATTTTTCTTTGTCTTACCATCATACTACTGTCCCTTACTGCTCCTTAATCTTCCTCTCAACACATGTTCTTCTTCTTATCTCTATCCATTCACTTTTTCCTCCATTTATCCCTATTGCCATCTTTCCCATCCTCTTGTTGGCCTATCTTGATGTCATTTTTAATAATGCCGTCTATTCGGAACAAAACCTCATCACCCCCATCAACCTACAGTATCATAAATGTGATGATAGTGTTGATTGTATATGTTTTCTATTTCTAAATTAAAAGTTTGTTCCTCATTAATGCAAGAATCAGATAATAGTGTAAAATGTAAAAAAGAGCTTTTGCAACATCAACGATTTATTCAAAACTCTTTGCTTTTACTCCCCTGTTCACGGAAAGGACCAGTACCAATTACATGTGAGAGAGTATACTGGGAATGCAGGGGATGCCCTGGCTGATGGCCCCCCCTTTGCTGGGCAGAAATGGACCAGTCCAGGCTTGGACTCAAGCAGTGTCAAATTCAGCACCTATGACCACAAGAATGACGGTGACGCTAGGTGTATCAGACACAGCAAGTCAGGCTGGTGGTTCAGCAGGTAATAGTCTCATACTTTAGCTTCAGTCTCACTGCGGCATCTCAATTATGTGGCTAAGAACAACATGCAAATTAATAATGGAAAATAAAGGGATAAAAGTTGAAAATGGCAATATACAAACACAAACGAGTATATATGTCTAATCTTTTTTTTCCTTTTACTTCCTCATCACAGGTGTGATTCAGGCAACTTGAATGGTCACTACTACAAAGGGCCGTACCAAGCAATGGCGGATGACGGGGTGGTGTGGTACACATGGCACGGTTGGTGGTACTCCATCAAATCCGTAGTCATGATGGTACGAGCCTCTGACCTCGAACATCCGCCACTGGTAATTGCGCCGTAACCGGGACAACGCAATTCCAGAAAAGCTCGTCATTGATGTGCCTCATGACCGATAGGCTGAAGGCAAGTTTGGAAGCAACGCGTCTCCTTACCAGAGCTGAAAAGCTTACTGTTTTTTACACATTTGACTTAAACTGTATACATTTTCACCAAAATGTATACCTTGCATTTATTTGAATGTTCAAAATAAAACAATGTTGCTTTAATCTAATGTCATATTGTATTTATTCTGTGTTCAAAATAAAACATGGTGAACTGAGGCAATTTGAGTACATTTGAGGTTTTTCAAACAGGCCAGTTATCGGTCAGTTACAGAGTCTGGGAGTTGTTCTGGTGATTTTATATGTGACCCAAAGCAAAAACAGATATGTTTCTGTTTGGACACAAGGTGATTTTAGAGGAGGTGGGGGAGTCGTATGCCTTTGTTAATGAGAGATTTAAAGGAAAAGGTAAAGGGGGAAGGGGTAAACACTGTCCTGGCAAACACACTTCACTTCTGCATATTTGGCTCTGAGATGCCTGCTCAGATTTAACATCCGAGGGTGATTACATTCCACATAGTTGATTAAGGTAGAGGGTTGTGAGGAGCTTACACGGAGGAAGAGATATCCTTTGGATGAAAAGTTCATGTCAGTAAAAGTCAGTTCTCAAATGAACAAACTGAATATTTTTTCCTGTTTGCCCACAGTAGGACATCAAGTTCATCCACTTCTTTCAGAGGTCCAAAGCAGGTTGACTGAAGTGATTGAGCTTCGCTCTTTAGGGAAAAAAACATCCTCTTTAAAAGAAGGGAAAAAGCAAAAGAATCCATGCTAATCAAGAAGTACCCGTCATTTTATGATTATGCCAAACCCAAACAACTTTGAGTATGTTTTCACAAACCTACATATGCCACAAATCCAAGGTTTTCTCTTATCCACTCTTTAACAAGAGTGTTATAAAAGAGCAGGATGAACTGAACTTAAACTGTACAACATTTTAGAAATAAAAGGTAGGAATAGTCAAAACGAGAGTGAGGCGCCAAGTACAGACCCTGAGGTGTGCCTGTTATTTATGTTTTCTTCAGAAAAAGAAGAAAGTTTTTTTTGAAAACCAGGCATTTGGTAGAGAACAAGGCCAGTCCCACTCTCAGACTTAAGTGCATCGGTGCCACTGCAATGTCTTTTCGCTTTCAAAATAAGCGTCTTTAATGCAATTTATTCCAAATGTACAAGTTTATCATTAATATCTAACAACACTGCGGTGACTGAAGTCTTCCTCTGTATTTGAAACAGCTTGAGGCTTGTAAAGGTTATGAGGAGAAGCAGAAGGAGGAAGGGGTTGTTGCTTGTTGCTGGGGTTATCTGGGCGATACAGGTGCAGTTGCGGGGAAGGAGGCAGAGTTCCGTGGTGAGTTGAAGGGTGAGGTGGGTGAGAGGCGGCGGGGACTCGCCAGCAGGTCACCGTTGTGCAGCTTCCACAGTAGCTCCTCATTCTCCATGGACAGACGCTTGTTGACCTTGGACTCTTTCTGCAGTGTCTGCTGGAGAATGGCCTGTTCACTGGACAGCTGCCTGCAGGGGGAGAGAGAGAGCTGGAGTGGGCTGGAGAACTTCTGTAAAACATGCTTTACACTGGTTAACACTGGTTAACTAAACTTTCAAACAAGACTGACCATGTGTGATCCAATAAAATATACTCAAATGTCTTTGTTTCACTGGTCAGATGATACAATAATCAGAAAAACAATATAGATGCTGATAGACATGTTTGTGATTATTTTGCCTATTCAGATTATTTATTCATTTGAGATTATTGTTAGTGTTAAACTATTTAAATTCAGGGCCTCATAATAAAGACACTTCCTTTATTGTGATATGTGTCACAATGTCCTATTTTACAGATTATGAGTTAAAGAAAAGGCAAATGTGAGAGAAAGGTCAGATGTGAGATAAAACCACAGGAAAGCATGACTGATGACCTTTTGTTCACTCTGCATGGGCTAAAAGTCCAAGGACAGTGAGCTGAATCTCCACAATCATTTCACATATATCACATAACTATTTAAATGTGTCAGTAAAAATCCTACCCTAAATTAGGGTAGGATTGAGATTATGAGACTAGATATTGTTTTAGATTTTGGATATCGTATATCATATGACATTACTGGTGTCTTTCACTGGCTACAACTTTATGTAATTTTCGAAACTTACCAGACTGTTCTCGCAGTTCTATTATTTACTTTTACATTTTTGTATATCCACATTACTGATTATTGTTTGTCACAAATCTCATTGTGTAAATATTGTGTGAAAGCATCAATATACCTATTATAACTATTGGTGCTTACCGATAGATTACCCTACAATATTGTCGCAATATCGATAGAGGTATTTTGTCAAACATATTGTGATATTTGATTTCCTCCATATCCCCCAGCCCTACCCTGAGTTTTAACCTTTTTGTAGTCACTGCCTCAGAGGGTAAGACCTCATAACACTTGGTATCCCAGGCAGGTTAAATCAACAGTGAGTCTTATCTGTTAAAGGTCTAATATTGTCATGAAGTAGAGACAGATGGATTACTGAGAGAGAAGTGGAGCAAAATTAGGAGGCACATAGACTGAAAAATCCTGCTGTAGAGCACATGGCAAAACTGACGCCTCTGCAGAGAGATGAATCACCATCTCACCACACACACACACACACACACACACACACATACACATACACACACACATACACACACACACACACACACACACACACACACACACACAGCACCTGGAGAACGTACTTGGAGAGAGCAGCGTGTTTGTCCATCCTAGCCTTGTAGTCCTCGTTCTCCTGTTGGACCTTTGTCAGACACTCCTGCAGTTTCACATTAGTCTCCAACTGTGACACACAGCAACAAAAAGACTATATGCATATATTCCTCTGAACGGTGACAATATGTCTTGACTGCATGCTTCGTGCTCATCTTCAATTTAGCAATTTTCCATTTTACAGTGTACAAAAAGTCAAAAAGTTATCAGATTTCTTTCTGAATATTGGACTTTTGTGAGAATGAAAAAGCCTCTAAAAAAGCATTTAGACCACAAGGGGGCAACCGACACTCCAAGATGATATTTGAAAGAAAAAGATGCTTACCAGTTTGTCCATTTCCATGAGCTTCTTCTCCTTATGGTGCAGCTGGTTGTTCTTGATCTCCAACACCACCTTAAGACTCTCCAGCTCCTGCTCCAGGTAGACTGTGTGGGAGTCCTTCTGCACAAACAAACAAACAAACATACAAGTTAGAGCAGGCTACAGCGAACTGTAATGTCCTCTGTGGGGAAAGCAGCTCCCTGAGACAGCAGACAAAGACAGTAATACTGATTACAAGTCACCATGTGATCATGCTTATCATGTCATTTCTGTGAGCTAAAGGCTCTGACACACCAACCCGACGGCTGACCGTCGGTAGAAAAGGAAGTCGGACTGATCAGTCGGCTCCCTGAGGTCAAAAAAGTGCATCGGGACACACCAAACTTGAGCGTACATTCTGCGCTGTATTGTTGCCCAAAAAATACAAACCAGAAATGACGGAACATCTCTCTAGACCTAGTAAACACAGAGCATGCTGTCGTCAGTCATTGCTTTCATTAGAGAGTGTTGATAGTAGTCAAGAAGGATCGTTTGTGTCATTACTTGCTGAACGGAAGAAAATACTATGGCTAGTAATAAGAAGATACTGGTGTCAGCTCCGGTTTTCTCGAGCACTGATTTGCAAGTCAAGGGCTAGCACTCAATCAATCAGATTGGTACACACAGGGTGCTCCCCCCCCCTAAAATATGACTGCCCCCACCCTGGTAACTCCCACCAATCCATTGGCCTAGAGTGCTGGCAATCTGACAATTGTGATTTTTATTGGATCCGAGTTCTGTCGTTTGGCTCCCTGTTCTGCCAATCTTCCCAGCCCTTGTCACATGACCAACTAATGTTTCTATGATGACTATCCAAAATTCTGATACCATGGAACTAGCACTGGAATTGTTTTTCAACAAAGTGGCAGACTGAGTCTATAGAAAATGTGTATTGTATTCTGATATACAATTTGTTTAAAATGAAAACAAGTGAAACTAATAACGAGTGTGGTGTTTTATTTAGCAGAATTACATTATGTTCTATCCTATCCAATATTTCCTACATTTCATACATAAGTAGATTTACTATGCTGTATTTTCATAAAATACACACACACACACACATACAAGATGTCAGTTCATGGGGCTCAGAATAAATTTAGAGTGTGTGACATCTTTACCAGATTTTTGTCAGTGAGTATTTGCTTCCTCCTCTCCTCCTCTGCTTTCAGCTTCTCATTCAGAGCCACCTTCTCTGCTGACAGCTCAGATATTTTCTCCTGGTAAGAGGGATAGAGGTGGACAAAAAAAAAGAAGACATAAGAATTATTGAGTGAACAATGAGCTAACCAATCTTACCAATTTACCGACTTCAGAGTCAGAAACAGTAGCAGGTAAACTCATGAAAATGCTGCTTCTTCACTGTTGACCTGAGAGGGATTAAAACACTTTACTGCCAATATAAAGAATAAGCAAAGCATTTGTTTTTGTTTATGCAGGAAAGACTCCAGATGTGACACATTAGAACTTTTAGAATTCATCTTCCTGCAGAGATATGTCCTTTTTCTTTATATGTATTCATACCTATCATAACTTTGCTTTGCTTTCAACATTAAAACTGAACTATTTACTCCACCGTTAAATTGAAGGGAGTATGGCAGGCAGCACACTGACACATTATAAGAAATAATCTTTCTATGATAAATAGGGCTGGACCCGAATATTCGAATATTCGTTCGGTGGGTTGGTATTCGATTTGAAAATTTGACATTCAAATATTCGTTTTTTTATTTATTTTCTGCATTTATCTCTCGTTCACACTCCAGTCCAGTTGGTGGCAGTAATGCACATTTAAGTTGGTTTGCCAACCGCCAATAAACTACAAAGAAGAAGAAGAAGATACTGAAATGGAAAACTGTTTTGCGTTTTTCCGTTGTGATTCGGCCAGAAACTTCAACATTGTGAGGCGAAGAGATCGTTTTGGAATATAAAGCTTGGATATTACATTTCCTTGGACTCTTAGGGATTTATGAAAATCAAGTTTTGGTCAAAATACCACTTTGTTGCTGAAAGGACAACGAAAACAGGTATGCATGCACTCTCGGCATTACGGCTGAATTGTTTTATTTTCTGTTACTTTGTAACAGTTGTGTACATGGCTGTATATTTTAAAGATTTAATGCTTTAAAGTTATAAAAATGCTCATGAGTGGAAATTTTATCGAGGTTACAGCGACGCCCCAGTCACAAAGTGTCCCGTTGACGGGACGGTGATCTGAGGTTAAAAGTTTATTAATTCTGAACGCGTCTGGCCTATCTATATTGCACCAAATATGACACTGCACTCCCTTGTGAAGTCGTTTGGATGAAAGGTTCTCAAATAATCAAAATGCAAACAAACAGACAGACACATAGAGATTCCTGCCTTTATTAGAGATAATAATATGTTCAGCCCCCTCTCTCCGAAGCTTTGAATATTCGATGCTCATTACTACCGAAGCTTCGAAGCTCAAAAAATGGTATTCGGACCAGCCCTAATGATAAATCATCCGCACTCCTTTTGGGCTTTTTTTTCCTGGAAAACAAATGCAGAAAAATATAGTTTTTGGGTAGCAAGGCAACTCCATTTTCTCTATCCAAATTGAAAAATTCTGTGGTAGAATGCTGCAGCACGTTTAGTAAACTCTAGTCTCGCTTTGCCAGGGCCACATTCAGCCCCGACAAAACATAGCAACACGTTTCTTTAAACTGAAACTGGGGTTTGTTGATCAAGCGCTGTGCCTTTTTACTACCACAAGTTTACATACACGTCTCTGCTGATTGGGTATCACCTGTGACACAGCCAATACTGTAAACGAGAGACAGATGAGAGAAAACGTAACTCAAAGCCTGTACACCGTTCCGAGGAAACATGTCGTTCAACCAGGAATCCGTAGCAAAACGGTGCATACTGTTATGAGATTGAACATGCCCCAGACCTTCGTCCACAGCGCTGCGAAGGAGGGTCTGAGTAGTCCACACACCATTCCAGGATAGGAGAAAAACATGCTCTGGTTTATTGGCATTTCTTTAAACCAATCACAATCGTCTTGGGTGGTGCAAAGTAGCCTCGGGAAGGAACTTGTTTTGGTGGAACGTGTACGTTCAAAGGTTGTTTTAGTCGTGCAACATAAAACTCAGATTGGACAGATAGTCTAGCCAGCTGTCTGGATTTACCCTGCAAAGATCTGAGGAGCAGTTAACCATAGTCCTCAGAAAGTGTTTAGAAAGCCAACACAAAGGAAGAGGAAGGGGACGGGCACCTGGCCGAAAAGAGAGATTTACCAGAACAATCCCAGAGGGGAACGTAACCTTTAACCACCGTGAACTGTAAGATCCTCTGCTCTTATCTGCTATAGGTCTACTGGACATTCAGTGCTTACGCAGGGAAAATTATATACACACTTTACACACACTGTTAATAAAGAAATAGTTCACCCAATAACTAAATAAACTTTATATAGTAGGCCTACTCACCTATCTATGCTCTTTATGGTCCCAGAAAAGGTTTTCTATCAAATGGTGTTAAAGACATCGGAACGCCCGAAAAATGAAAGCATATCAGTGCAAACAGACTTTGACGGAGTCCAAATGAAAGACAGCAAAATGGTTCTAAAACATGGCATCAGGATTATGTCATATCTTGCGAGCACAGAGAAAACATGCTCATGAGCAAATTATATCATTTCACACGTGCAGATATTACTCTTTGTGCACCAATTCAACAATCAAGAGTTGTACAGACAGCTGCGAGTGTGAAACAAAACATAGGGAGAGGGAAAGAATGGCACGCATGTAAGTTGCACGCGCCCGCGAGTGTCTGCTTTGTGATTGCTGGAGGGCATACACGCTCTGGCAGGTAGACTCTGCTCTCGAATTTGATTTCTGCTCACCCGAATTAAACAGATTTTGACGGAAACCAAGGGAGGCACTGGCCCTCCTATGATTTGTCACTTTTAGGGCAATCTCACCCACACAGAGCTTATTAGTCTACCTCGATTGACAGCTAACGTTCAGAAAGCCCGGTGTAGCCTACCGGCCAAAAAATTGTTTTTCTGTCTTTGACGATGTAGCGCAAGACAGCACCATAAATAAAGTAATGTATAAGTGCCTCTCATCTGTTTTGTTGTTGGGATGCAATGCTTTTGAAATGTCCGTAAATCCTTGCCAATGCACTACCATGGCTGTTGTTTAGCCTGGCCAGCCAGTTTGATTAGCCTAATCTATAACAGAAATTTAGAGTCAACCAGCCAGATACTTATACTGTTTTTGGCATGTCACACATATCCAACAACACAACAGATGAGAGACACTTATACAGTCCTTTATTTACGGTGCTATCTTGCACTACATTGTTAAAGTTACTATATGTAACTTTTTAATATTTCTGAAACTGTGTAATTTTTCATCTGATGATCATAAGTGACCAGTAACAGTAAATGAGACTAAAAGTAAAAAGAACGCTATTATTATATAGTTTTTATTAATTCTTTAACGATTCTTTAACGAATTTCGTTAGTTTATAATAGGAAGAATTGTAAAATATAATTTTCTTGAAGCTGTTAAGTCAGAAAGTTTTAAGAATTAAGTAAACCGGACACTTTTAAAAGGGAGTTGTTGCTTGAATAAAGGAGACATTGCTATTAAATATAAAGTAATTAGAAAACGTTTTTTTTGTCCGATGAACATCAATTGCAGCTTAATTGCAAACAGGTGTAGGCATAAAGCCGAAATATTCCCAAAATGTGCCCCTTGTATGGACACAATTAATTAGCATTAATTAAACAAACTGGACTTTGGGGTCAAGTGTAGTCAGATCCGGGCCAAGGTCCCGGATGTACAAGCCCCCTTACAGCATCAATTCCATTTTATTTTTATATTTTAAATTGCCACCTGCCTCCAGAATTTGGTGTTCTTCTGCAAAGCAGACACACTCGCACTCGCGCGTGGTGACTGCTCTGTGCACGTGCTGCTTAGTTTAATACATGGAGGTGCCATTCTTTCCCTCTCCCTATGTTTTGTTTCACGCTTGCAGCTGCCTGTACAACTCTCGATTGTTGAACTGGTGCGCAGAGTAATATATGCACATGTGAAATGATATAATTTGCTCGTGAGCGTGTTTTAGACGTCTCAAAACCTTTCTGAAACTTCCTGTGCAGCATTATTTTTCACTCACTAAACTATTGCTAAAAGCATCTTTTGAAACCTTTGTGTTAATATTAATATATGAACGTCTCTTACAGAGAGAGATGTTTCAGTCTCCTTCAGAGTTTTATTCAGGTTCTCCAGGTCTGTCTGCTGGATTCTCTTTAGCTCTGAAATGCACAAACATATACACAAACACACATTTATTTATTTTTACATGTAATTTTTACATTACATTTATTTTTACATTACATTTACATTAGCATCAAGTGATCAAGCAAAATAACAGACTAGCTAATCAGTAATGACTAATCTTGAATACTCATTCAATATTTTAAAGCAATTAATGCATGTACTGTTAAATATGGAAATAACTTCAGATAATCCTCAGTTTTATGAATGCCAGTGTTAGACCGGTAACAAACTTAAAATATTGTAATAATATTTAAAATATTAAGCTGTGGTATGTATTTGTCCTGCACACACCTTGTGTGGAGGTCTCATACTCCAGTTTGAGAGACTCCATATTCTGGCTGTGACTCACTTCCTGATTCTTTCTCTCTGATTCCTGTTGGCTCCTCAGCTCCTCCACCTGAAGGATGCAGATGCAAATTAAGGCGGTGTGCAAATTACTTTATAGCGCTTAAGCACTGCTAGTACCAGCTCTGCTCGACTCGGCTCGACTCGTGCCCCGTCCTCCATTTTCCATTGCAGATTTAGTACCACCTAATCATGAGGCTGAAAACTGCTGTGACCTAATGCGACACACACACACACACACACACACACACACACACACACACACACACACACACACACACACACACACACACACACACACACACACACACACACACACACACACACAAACACACAGACAGTGGAAGGTGTGTTGTTTTTGATGCACGGCATGTGGCTGTTTGCCAGAAGACACATTTAGTTTCAAAAGAAGCTGTAGGCAGCAAAAAAAAAACACAGCTAGCTAAACTATTTAAAAATGTCATGTTTGTTCAGGACACATCCGTCTGTCGCTAGCAATGATGATGCAGTGATTAGTGACGATTCTCTCCGACCAATCAGCAGTCTGCAGGTTTTCACGTAACCTTTTGGTATCGCCTCAGCTCGCTTGGAACCTCGACGGAGGTGATACTAAAAAAAGTACCTGTCAGCTAGTACCAGGGACTTTTTTTCGTAATGGAAAACCTAAAAGGCGAGTAGAGTCGAGGCGAGTCGAGTGTAATGTAATGGTAATGGAGTGTAATGGATGTAATGGAAAAACGCCATTAGTAAAGCCAAGTGAAACTAATGCCTACCATACACTAGAAGACTTTGAAAAGACTAAAATTTGTATTGTCATTGATTTTTAGTCCCAGACGATACCATTTTACTACCAAGACTTAAAATTTACAATAATATCAAACACATTTGATTTTGTCAAAACGTCAAGATGGGAAAAAGACAGACTCAAGAGTTCAGTCTGAGGAGTGTAGGATGATGTCCAAGGTGTTTACAGTAATTCAAAGAACCAGTAGAGACATTTTGTTTCCAGTCAGAGCTCTGTGCAGCGTCTTTGGTGTGTGTTTCCATCATCTTAGATAATAATGTTCAAGATTCAGAGATCAATGCATTCAATTACATGTATTACATATCATGTTTCATTGAGTGCTGTCTCTGTCACCTGTTGTGTTCAACTGTCATTATTTCATAATAAAACTTTTTTTATAGGAGAGACATAGGCTGAAGAATATTTTACAAGACAAAAAACTATTTGTTACTGTATACACATAGAAGAGTGACTGTAACATTTGATTAAAAAAATTAAACCATCTAACATTACCCACTGAGACAGGAAAAGGTCATTCCCGTCCAGTTTGACTTGGAGGCTAACCCTATGAAGTGTGTGTGTGTGTGTGTGTGTGTGTGTGTGTGTGTGTGTGTGTGTGTGTGTGTGTGTGTGTGTGTGTGTGTGTGTGTGTGTGTGTGTGTGTGTGTGTGTGTGTGTGTGTGTGTGCTGACCTGCTGTTCCATTAACATGCGGCATTTGTCAGCCTCCTCCTGGTACGTCTGGTGGACTTTGTCCCACTCTGTTTGGTAAAAGCTCCTCAATCTGACACACAGAGGAACATACAAATAGACACAAATTACATCCAGAGAACAGTAAAATCACAGTGTGGTAACACTGAGCAGTTATAGTTATAAAAACCACATGTATGTGAGGATGAGTGTCCAGCTGTGAGCACAGCAGCAGAGATGAATGCCACACCTGTCCTCCAGCTGCACTAGCTCCTCCTTGTGGTGCTCCTCCTGCCTGTTCAAGGCCTCCTCCAAGCTGACGCGCACTTCCTCCTTCTCCTTCTGCAGTCGGTCGCAGCACTGTGATGATGAAACTGAAAGGAGACAAGAAGAGTGAGAGGAAATTTTGTTTGTACTACTGACTACTGACACTTGAAGGAACCTTTAAAGTACCTGGACTTGTGTTTGGGAATAAATGTTTCATATTAAATGTGGAAGACAAAAGGAGAGAGTGACAGAGCAAGAGGCCGCCTGACAAAAGTAAATCTCAGACAGGCTTTTAGTTGGGGAGAGCGAAATAAAAAGCTGGCCATCTTGTCTCTGTAGTTTTTGATCATGTGTAGTGTAATCATAACACATGCACATGTACAGCTGTTCATATTTATGACAGTGTTTTGAATTGCACTCTAAAACGTTTGCCAAATCCCAAAAAATCCCGATTCTTACATAATGTTGCTATAAAGTGTGATTTCCATAACATAAAATCATCATATCACATTATGTCAGTCCAGACTATATGGAGATTGGACATGCCTGGAACTATCAGTGTCTCAACAGGTAATGAATAACAGGTGTGTGTGTGTGTGTGTGTGTGTGTGTATGTGTTCTTCAACGACATTCCAGTTAAATTACTCTTACAGCAGACATGAGATCCAACCCTGAAACATCTGCAAGTCAGCTCAGAAGTATGCAGCAAGACTCATTCTTCTCATTACTAATTTGAACTCTCACAAGCACGTGCCTGCTTCCCTCTGTCTTTACCTATCATCACACACCATTTTGATTTAAGTAAAAATATCTAGATATAAAAAATACCTGGACTACCAAAGATCTCTTTTTGATGTCATTTTGTCATTTTGTCGGCACTTACACAGTTCCCAGATTTGCAGCAGAGTTACACCATGTAAACACTTTACCCCGGTTAAAATCTGAGTTCTCATAACCCGGTTAACAGACCTAGAGAACTCCTTCAGTAACCGGTGTATTCCTGCAGGTTAAGCGCCTGCGCATGATTTTTGAACTGGAAATAATTTGTCAGCGCTGTGAGTCGTAGTCGTTGCTATGATACCATACAACAAAACAGCGATGCCTGAATCAGCGTTACATCGGGAAATGGCTAAACATACTGTCAACACTGTGTTTCGGCAAAAAAAGTGGAGGGACCGAGCAGCCCCCGCTGCAGCCGCTGACTAACGTTAATGTTAATTAGCTAACGAAGTTAGCTTGATAATTCCACCTGACACTGGGTGACACTTGTTACGGATATAAAGACCCGAACAAGTTGTCTGGTGAGAGCACTGTGCTTTCCTATGCTGTGACAAGAGTGTGTAAATGAAATATTCAGTTGTTAAATTTGACTAATTTCGGTGGCCTGTCTGTGTAATTTTGACATCACCCGGAAGAAAAAGCCAGTTGTGAGTTTGCAGAGCGCCACCTCCTGTACCGGACCCTTCAATAGCATTCACACACTACTATTGGCCAGGCGTCCATGTTTACATGTACAGGTCCTATCCTCTGACAAATCCCCTAACCCTAACCTTAACCACTCAAGGTCAAATGCCTAACCCCAACCAATCAAGCTACTTTGTAGGGCGGGTCTTGGCGTGGCCATAGTGGGATTCGTAACTTTTCGTACCGGACCGGAGGAAGAGTTACTCCTGTCATTCTTCCCATTCTTACCCGCTCATGAATATGAGGAGACCTGCTATAACCCAGATATTCACTTAACCGGGGTTACTGCTGTGTTTTTGGAATGATTGTAAAGATCTCCAAAGAATATGTTTACAGCATTTCCTCTCTAACTGGGGCATTTTGGGACCGATTGGTAGAATTGTTGTGGACGAAGCGATACACTGGTAAGAGCAAATTACGTTAAACCATGTATTGAGCTAATTTTTAAATAGCTCACGTTACTGTATTGTGGTAACAGTTAACTTAATTTCATATTGTATATGGCATTTTCTTTTGCGGTGAGCACATTTTCCACCAAAACAAGTTCCTTCCTGAGACCGTTTTGCAGAACCACCGTCGCTGCGTACAAAGCCTAGCGCCGTCCAAGAAGATTGTTATTGGTTTAAAGAAATAGAATAACCCAAAGCATTTTTTTCTATCACAAAATGTATGTGTTGTGTAGCCACACCTTACTCCAGTACTGTGGATATAGGTCTGGCAATGCAAGACTACTCAGTGTGTTATGTATTGGAGGAGCAGGGACCAGGGACATATGGATGCCATCACTTAAAAGGGTGAATTTAATCAAAACCCCTGTACACACATTGACTGTGCCTGCAATAAGAATAATGTTCTACCTTATATAACTGTGTGGTAACAACTGTCTGTAGCTGTGACAGTTGCTGTTTCCCTCTAAATGGAGCTCTATAGAGCAGTGAAAGCGCCTGTCACCACGCTGATGGAGACACAAAGCCAACGACAGCTGAGCTTTAACACTAGCTTGCTCTCTATCACAGACTGGACAACACAAACTCTGTGTGTGTGTGTTGTGTTGTGTGTGTGTGTGTGTGTGTGTGTGTGTGTGTGTGTGTGTGTGTGTGTGTGTGTGTGTGTGTGTGTGTGTGTGTGTGTGTGTGTGTGTAACAGCAGGTGCTTGGCAGGGGGCAGTGTAATATGATGACATCATTTGAGAAGAGACCCCTCTTCTTCTCTTAGTATAAAAATGTCTACCTGGGGGTCATTTGTGCGGTCATGAGGTGGTATGAGGGCTTTACTTTTTTTATTCAGATAAAATGAAAACATGAGGCAGTAAATGCAAGGAAACAAGGAAAATAGATCACGATCAAGAAAATGCACCTGACATGTTTAGAAGAAAGCCAACGCATTTCAGGCCAGAGTATTTAGAACTATATTGTTGGATGCAGACACAAGAGAGCTATGAATAAACATTTGGTTACGCTGGTTTAAAGTCCCTCAGGAATTCATAGTTCCTTTATATTCAAACATTGATCACATAAGAAGTGATGTTACTGTAATCTGTTCACCTCAAGTCCTGACTCTTCCTAACGGTAGGGTTCCACACAACGAAATACCTCGCGAATTTCGGCCAACGAACGTTTGCCTCGGGGGCATGGTTGCGAAAATGTAAATGGACTGCATTTATATAGCGCTTTTCTAGTCTTAACGACTATTCAAAGTTCTTTAACATAGTACAGGAACCATTCACACACATTCACACACTGTGGCCAAGGCTGCCGTACAAGGTGCCACCTGCTCATCAGATAAACACTCACAAACTCGGGGTTCAGTGTCTTGCCCAAGGACACTTCGGCATGGGACTGCAGGGCCAGGGATCAAACCACCAACCTTCCGATTGGCAGGCAACCGCAAGTCCGCAACATTTTTTTAAATGTCCCGGGCTGTCAGAAGACAGGGCGGTAAAAATGCACAGCAGCAAACCATCGGTAAAATGTTAGCTCATAAATGCTCTGGTAACCTGGCTATATAGCCTAGCTGCCTTGCTATGCTTACAATGAAATGCAATGTCCGAAAATGCAAGCCGTATACCTGTCGGCTAGCTGAATCATTTTGATTGTTTAAACTATCTACAGTGGTCTATTTGGTGGTGTGTTTGCCCTGTTTAAGTTTGTGTGACATATAAACAACAATCCGTATTGCTACAAGTGTCAATGTTCGCCAACAAAACATGTAATCAAACAAATGCACAAGTAGCCTAGCTAGCTAGCTGCCTGGCTAGGCTACAATGAAATCCAATGTCCGAACATGCTAGCGATGTGTTTAAACTAACATATACAGTGATCTATTTAGTGGTGTATGTGCCCTAACTAAGTTTGTGTGTCATATAAAACACAATTTGTGTTGATAGAAGTACCAATGTTCGTGTAGAAACATTTTAATCACATCAAAATGTTCATGATACGGCGCTGATAACCTCCGCCATCTTTGTCAGACTTTTTTTGTAACTCCTGCCTCCAAACACAAACACACAGACCTGATTGGTTCTCGAGTGGTCCTCATTTGAATAAAGTTAAACTTTCGTCAACTTTATTTCGCTCCCCTCGGCGATTCGCTCTCATCTCGCTCAATCAGGGCGAATTTCGTCTCCATTCAACCTCAATGAGATCAAAGCGAAATTTCGCTGTGTGGAAACCTACCGTAAGTGTAAACCTCCTATCAAACAGTGCTTTTAAAACATGCTGCATGTTTTAGAAGCACTGTTTGATTAGAGAATAATCTCATTTCAGGATTATCGAGACAAGTTGAAAGCAGAGGAAGCAGGAATGCTGCTCTAACCTGATCCTAATAGTTGCAGCAGCAGTTGTGTTACAGTAACTCTACATTGTAAACCTTCACAGGAAAACAATTTAAACCATTTAAAATGATCCACTAAGAAGAGAGACAGGAACAGGTCTTTCCCGTTCAGTTTGACTTGGAGACTAACCCTATGAGGGTTTAACAGACAGAGTGTGTGTGTGTGTGTGTGTGTGTGTGTGTGTGTGTGTGTTTGTGTGTTTGTGTGTGTGTGTGTGTGTGACAGCAGGGTTCTATACATTGCTGACATTCCTCAGCTCTGTGTGTAAAGAGAAGAGCCAAAGGTCAACACGCAGTAAAAGAAAAGATTATATTCACTGCTGCTCTGAATGATGAACAGAGGATGGTGAACAAAAAAAAAGGCTTTCAGGATGTGCTCTTCTGTTGTGTGTGTGTGTGTATATATATATTTCTATGTGCATGTTTGTGTGCAGAAATGCATGCCTTAATGTTGCTATGTTAATACAGTGCATTTGTGCATCAAGTCTATCCAGTGAGTGTGTATGCATGTCCCTATGGTGTGTTAGCTTAACTGTGGGTGTGGGTGTGATCTTTTCTACCAGTCTGGTAAAGACTGACTATTGTCACGATGCATACGCTAAGCTATCTGAGTACATACATACCAGTACCAGTTAGCATTTAGGACACAATGCTAATGTTATTTCCAGTGGATGTCAGATAATGTCACCTAAGTGTTTGTGTTCAGATGCCCAAATAGAAACCTTAACCACATCTGTGAATTGAACAGATTGTGAATTGAGTCATAAAGTTTGTGAGAAGATTAAAGTAAATTAATAATACAATATATTCACTTGCTCCATCTCCCCTGCCTGTAGACGCTTCCTTTTCTTTGTAAACACATTGTATGTAATCATCAAGGCTGACCTCATGCATAGTCTCAATGACAGTTAATGGCTGACTTCCAAACGCTGCAAAACTATTAAGCAGCACACCTCTAACACACAGACACATAGACATCAAACTGTTTCCTAATCATTTTCTGAAAACTCCACAGCAGTGCAGGTGATATTCTGCATTATTTGGATGGATCATCTTTTGTTACTTTTTGTATGTTTTCTTACTCATATGCTGCAATTATGTTAAAAGTTCCACTTTGATTGAGATTGTTCTGAAGGGCAATGGTTGACTGTGTAGAATAAAGAGAGGCCTTTGTATGCTGCTGTTGATACTCATACTAGTAGCTCATGTGGTTAATTTATTCATAAAAATAACCTAGACCCTATTTTCCTATGTTTTTGTGTCTAAGTGACAAGGAACAACAATCTTTGAAACTGGTCCAGGATTAAGCAAGACCGCTGAAGCAGCGAAACAAGCTGCAATGGGCAAATGCGCACCTTCAATTTACATCCACAAAAGTGCTTGTATGTGGCACTGACATGCTCAGATTATTATTCTGTACAACAACATTATAAAAAGGATTCCTATAGCGATTTTAGGGCTGTTTCTGGTTAAGCAAAAAGGATCTTACTCTTTAACAAAAAGGTGAGATTATTTCCATAATTTTGTCAGACACTTTCAATAACTAACTGAGCCTCACTGGCAAAAACAGTGGTTTTGGTGGACATACATTGACGGTGCGCATTTGCCCTATGTGATTATATTGCAGCCTGTATCGCGGCTGCCGGTTACAGCTCAATACTGGACCAATTCTAAAGATTTCTGTTCACATTAGTCAATTAGACACCAATGTATGGGAAAATTAGGCTAAAATTTGTTGAAATTGTTGAAATTACGGAAATTAAGGAAAGAAAGACATCAAAAACATCAATATAACAGCTGATTTGTTTGAACTTTTGAACGGTATTGTATTTACTGTTTTGTGCTATGAAGCCATTTCTGTTCGTGCTGTAAAGCAACAAACTAGATTTCATTCAATGCAACGTGGAGACTGCTACAGGCTGTCAATTTCCTCGATTGTTTAACATGTTTATAGTAATTAAGCAATGTACCAAGATTGAAATCCTAACAACTCATTGATGTTAATGTTAATGTATAATGTAATATTCCTCATGTGCACATAATAATCCCATGCAAACACAGGTGCACAGAACATATGACATACATGTTGACAGGTTATGGCCTGTGTAGAGGCTTCTTTTGCTCTGAGCCTTTGCTAAGAATGAGGAGCAGCTGCACCTTAATATTACAACAGAAATAACACCAGGTTTTGAATGTCAATGACCTGTCCTTGATAGCTTTGTGTGTGAGAAAGAGAGAGCAAGAGAGAGAGAAAGAGAGAGCAAGAGAGAGAGAGAGAGAGAGAGAGAGAGAGAGAGAGAGAGAGAGAAAGAGGCTATGAATTAGCAGTTGGTAGCATACAGTATGATGGTGTGTGGATGTGTAGAAGGATCCTTCTGAAGCGTGTGCTTACCCAACTCCTCTCGGAGGTTTGCCAGTTCCAGCGACAACCCCTTTTTCTGCTTCAAAGCCTCCTCACGCTGCACAAAAGAGAAGATGAAATTGAGGAATGTGCACTGAGGCTGAGTCCACAGTCATTCACTCTTTAGTACATACTATATAGAAAGTATGGAGGACTATATAGTGTGTTAGGTAGACTACTCATTTCTCTTATCCAGCAGCCATCTAACTTCCCCTTTCCCCTTGTGGTAGTTAGCTCTGTCAGTTAAACATGGATTGTACAATAATTTCTACCATGCATGTTGGGATGATTTCAGTACACTATCAAAAGTAAATAATTCTAACTATAACTTTAGGACAAAATGGTAAACACACAATATCGTAAAATATATAGTGAACAGTGAATGATTTCAAAAACATTTCCCATTCTGGTTTAGAATTTTTACTCACTCACTGATGTTAATGATTGTAATACAGTAAAATATTTGTAACTAAGTTTGTTTTATTATTGTTCTATACTGCTTACTCACAACAGCAGCTGTAACTGACCTGGAAAAAGTAAAAAAAAGAGCTTCCCAGTCAAATAAAACATTTAAGGTCAACACCTAAGAATCAACAAAAAAACATCCTGAGGAAAACTGTAATTTCCAGTCCCTACCCTAAAGGAACAGGAGTCCACTATAAGGTAACAATAATGTCTATCTCAATGTTGTTTTCTACATTTATAGAGACAGACATAAAGGAAAGCCCTTTATATACAATATTTTACAATCTACCACACACACAACATAAGGCTGCCTAGACCAGAAAGCACACACTTGTAAACATGTGGACTAGCATAAACATGAACTTAATGAGTTAACCAAAGTGCACTGGTGCGTTCCAAAACAGAACATTATGATCATATAGTCCCACATTTTTATAAATTACCAAAACATTCACTCTTACACACACATGAAATAACAGCAGCTTCACAACAGGAGTACTGGAATTTACAACAGAAACCGAACATTTGTGCTCCTGCCTTCTTGCTTTCAAACACGACGACGCGCGCGCGCGCGCACGCACGCACGCACACACACACACACACACACACACACACACACACACACACACACACACACACACACACACACACACACACACACACACACACACACACACACACACACACACACACACACACACACACACACACACACACACACACAGCCATAAAGACCATCTGTTGTCTGAGGGGTCAGCAAAGTGAAAGAGCAGACAGAGGCAGTGGAAAAAGAGAGCCAAAAGGTACAAAGACAGCTTGTAATAATGATCAAATGTTTCTGTGAAACAGTGAAAATGTAAACTCTGTAGTAATATGAGAGATTATTGGAGTGGTAAGAGAGAAGATGATGGTGGCATTGGTGTAATAGTTCATAACTTATCAATGGCATTCATGATCCAAATGAGACAGTGTCATGTTTTTCTAAACATGGACTGAAACCAACAGCTAATGTGATCAATGTGTGAACCATAATGGAAAGTACATGCAGCTAGATTCCTGTAAATTACAGCTCGGACTGAAAGACCAACACAAGTGAAGAGAAAGAAAAGAGCAGCAGCAGATACATGTAAAGCAGAACCCCATCTACAGCAGTAAACACACACACACCTTGCGTTTCTTCTTGCGGCGATGAGGGGTGGCCTTGCTGGGCTTTACATGTGCTTTGCTGGCCGTGGAGCCCATGTCTCGGTGAATGAAGACACACACACACTTCAAAAAATGTCTTTCTGTTCTTCCTCTCTCTCTCTCTAACCGATTCCCTACCTCTATCACCAGTGGACATCACAAACTGCAAAAACACACACACATACACACACATACACACACACTCTCTCTCTGCCCTCCTTCTAAATGGGACGCTCTCTCTTTCTCTGTTACTGACTCAGCCCCTTCAACTCCTCCCACTCTCTACCTGTTCACCACCCTGTCCTCCCCCCTCTTTCCATCTGTTTCTCCTCATTCTGCCTTGATACTGTGTGTGACAGAGGAATGCAAGTTATTTCTGCACCACCTTCCTTTTTTTTTCTTATCTTTACACTTATCTCCCTTTCTCTTGTTCCCCATCAGTTGTTTACACATAAAAAACTGGTGTATCAGCATTTTCCTCATGCCTCTCTTATCTTTAATCATATCTTTTCTTACTTTCTACTTCTTTGTCCTCTGTATATTTAAAGTTTGCATTAAAAAGAACTTACATTAAATTCAGGGTAGAACTTGAACATGTTGTCTTGCTCTCAAAGTACACCACAAAATCCTGTCGATGTTTTAAGATTATTTTTTGGGGCTTTTATTGCCTTTATTTATAGGACAGATTAAGTCAGGAAAGTGGGAGAGATAGGAGGATGACATGCAGCAAAGGGCCGCAGGTCGGAACCGAACCCGCAGCCGCTGCAACAAGGACTGAGCTTCTGTACATAGGGCACACGCTCAACCAGGTGAGCTTTCCCAGGGGGTTGTCGACACTCTTAAAAGGGGATTTGTCATTTTTAACTTAACTTTTATTGTATGTCTTATTTGGTTTTAAAACTGTCTACATTTACATCAACATATACTAAATGTAACCAGGAAAAGTGGAAATGGCAAATCAAAACAAAAGAAAAACACCTGGCATCCATAAATAATCCATGAATTAACTTAAGACACTTTCTTGCTTTGGAGGCTTTTCAATTACACTTCCTTAGTTTCCGGGTATTAAAGTCCTTTTAGACCCGCAATGCCAGACCTTCCTCTATAGCGCTGCGGAGGAGGGTCTGGCTAGTCCATACAGCATTCTGGGATGGGAGAGAAACATGCTCTGGTTTATTGACATTTCTTTAAACCAATCACAATGGAACTTGTTTTGGTGGAACGTTCAAAGGTTGTTTTTATTCGTGCAACAGAAAATTCAGATACGACAGGTAGTCTAGCTAGCTGTCTGGATTTACCCTCCAGAGATAACCATAGTCCTTATAAATCCACCAGAGTTTAAAATTCCAACACAAAGAAAGCGGAAGGAAACGGACATTGTCCGAAAAGACATTATCCAGCAGAATTTCCAACGTCACCGGAGCAATCCCGGAAGTGGAACGTCGTGGATATAAACTATAGTCCTTTGTTTAGACCTCTTGCAGCCATCAGTGGTTGCCAACATATGAAATGGCTACACTGTTGCACAAAATAGATAAAGAAGTTGTACTGAAAACGTTACACAACTTTTCAGAGTGGAGTATAAAGATAACCCCACCCACACAAACTTAAGCCCCAACACCTTTCACTAAACCAAACACCCCCAGACCACCCACAGCCACGCCCAGGGGAAAGCTCTGCATCAAGTGCGCAGTTTATTCTCACCAGTCACCTTTCAAGTGTGTAGGGCAGATTAGATAGCACTGGTATTCATGCTTTAGATAAAAACACACATTATCTCAGACACGCATATCAAAAGCTTCAGGGCTTTGACTGCAGCTGCTGCCTTCCTCCACTCCTCCCTCCCTTCTATTTATCACTCCCCCTTCACCTCCACTTTCTACCAAGCCATCCATCTAATCAATAATCCAGTCAGGAAGGCTCCTGCACTGTAAACCTCTGAAAGCTCTCTCAGCTGATCTTTACATGTTACAATCCCACACTTACACAATATGCTGGAGAATAGCCACAGTAATGCAGCATTTATCCTAATAAACAAAACCCTTTTAATCCAGCCTGATTCAAAAAGCCGATGCTGAGAGTTGTGTAACAGTTATTAATCACACACACACACACACACACACACACACACACACACACACACACACACACACACACACACACACACACACACACACACACACACACACCCTCATAGAGTATGTGTGCAAGTTAGTACTGCTGTTACTCAACAGATAATGAGCTTCTTTCCCTCAGAGAGAGACATGCAAGTGTGTGTGTGTGTGTGTGTGTGTGTGTGTGTGTGTGTGCGTGCTTGTAAAACCCCCTGAGGCCTCGCTGACTGGAGACATTAGTTATTAGCTATTCTTCCTGTGCTTCCCCAGCAGCCCCTTCACCACAAAAAAACACGACAGTTCAACCAGACAGCACCAAAGAATAAAGAATGAAGTTCAAAGTGACAACAGATCTATCCAAAGGGCTGAGTTCATATACATACAAACACAAACAATCACACGCATGAGGAGACAGGTCTAATGAAGGGTTTTGCACACTATATAAGGTGTGCCTAGCTAATGATAGTTATTGTGGCTGAACCCAAAAGACTTTAGTAATTAAGTGTGTTTGTGTGCATTTTAATTTCCCATGCCATTATGATGTGCAAACATAACATCTCAGTAATCATACAGCAAATATTTACTGAGCAGCCTATCTATGTCCGGGACTCTGTGATTGACGCATCCTGGTGCCTGAATAGGCCAATGAAAACTGACACACAGAGAGAAAAACCTCTTCTCAAGTCTCCAAAAGTCTAAACACATTTTCTGCTTTACACACATTTTTCAATTCATAATTGCACTTTTTAAATGCACTGAACACGGTTCTCTGCATAAGACACAACAATCTGACATAAAGTCACATGTTTGCCATTTCAAAACACTGCCATTCAAAATTACACTGCATGAGCTAATTGGCCAATATATGTGCCACCTGGCCAAACACCTCAATGTTTAATTGTGGTAACAATCAATCAGAAAGTAAGCTCTATGAAAAGACCACAGGTGAGCACCTTTTTTTTAATTTTTAATTTTTTTTTACAACATTTCTGCAAATTTTTTCTGCAATTTTCTTTTTCAGTTTACCCATATACGCGCCCATATGTAAAGATTTACTCCTCGGCGCAGCGGCCGTGGGTTCGACTCCCACCTGTGGCCATTTGCTGCATGTCATTCCCACTCTCGCTCCCCTTTCATGTCTTCAGCTATCCTATAAAAATAAAGGCATAAAATGCCCAAAAAATAATCTTAAAAAAAAGAAACAGTCATTGCTCCACTCCTCCTTGACAAGCATCTCAATTAGCACCTTATAAAGCAACACTTTATATTACCAACGACTGTGAGTAATGTTTTAATTATAGGCTGTGGGTGCTTTGCTCTAATTTGCCAAAGGGGAAGGATGGTGTGCAGATAACTAATAGTTTCCCCTCATGTACCCTCTTGAAGCTGCACTAGACCATATTGTATACATGAACAAACACATCCACCTTATCTGCCTTTAAAGTAAAGTGGTGTGGTGCTACAGCAGAAGAAAGGGACCCATCCCCACTAAGTGATGCTATAGATCCACCCTATTTACCAGAAACAGTATTATTATTTGTGGGGGAAATCCCACTAACAGCAGGTACAATACAGGCTGCACCCAAAACATTCTCATTGAACAGCAGAGCAAGTTCCATTCAGAGAAAACTTAATTCAAAAATGAAAGCTGCAAGCAGCGTTGGACGGGCCCTTGCTCCTCTGCACGCGTCGGGGTTACTGGCGGACGCCGCTCCTTGCGACCGTGCATTTGCACGGGACTCAGACACTGCAAATTGTCACCAATGAAAAATTAACTCCCTGTTGAGTTCAATGATACCTCACAAAAGATTCTACGTCATACAGTTCATTAACTGACATTAAAGGGGGCGTGGCTTAAGCATATGGGGCAGGGGGGAAACCATCACCAATTAAAAAGGAACTCTTTGCTGAGTTCAATGATACCTCACACAATAGTCTACATCAAACAGGTCATTAGTTATAAAAGGGGCGTGGCTAAAGCATAGGGGGCGGGCCAAACCATCACCAATGAAGAAGGAACTCTCTGCTGAGTTCAATGATACCTCACACAAGACTCTACCTTAAACGGTTCAAAAGCCATAAAAGGGGGCTAAGTACATGGCCGTGGTTAAAGTATAGGTGGCTCAGTATCACATGTAGACCACACATATAAGTTTCATGTAAATCGGATGATGTTTGTCATATAAGGTGGATTTCCTGTTACCAGTGGGGGGCGCTATGACCAAAATTCAATTTTGCCCTGTAGATGTCCTCAAGACTGGACCCTTGTCAAACTTGAGAAATTTCGGCCAGATATGATATGATGAGATGATACACTAAAGTTACAACAACTACTTCGTTCATTTCGTTTGACGAAATTTTTTTCTTTTAAGAACTTTTCATCATTGAGGTCTTTAGATGACACAGACCAAATTTGAAGTTGATCGGATGAAATCCCTAGAAGGAGTTCATTAAAGTATAGCACCTTGACTTTTAGGTCTACATCCTGTTGCCACTAGGGGGCGCTATGACTTTGAGCCAATATCGGCATGTAGATGTCGTCAGGGTTGGACTCTTATGAATCCTGAAAAGTTTCGAGCCAATTGGACACTTGAGTTACACCCACTTCCTGTTTTGATGGCAAAACGCACAAAATGGCCGCCCCGCCACGGCCATGCCCTATGACGAAAAGTTTTTCTTTTAAAAACTTTTCATCTTTAACGACAATTTTTTTAACTTTGTAGGGGGCGCTAGCGAGCCATTTTTGTGAGCCTATTCCCGAAACCCTTAAAATACGTACGTATTTAATATGTACTTTGAATAATTCCTTCAGTTTCAATAGGGCCTTCGCTGCTGTCGGCGCTCTGGCCCTAATAAGACTGAACCTACTGTACAGCCACATTAGACAAAAAGACATTTTTTATATTCTAAATATTAAGACGTTAACAATCGTGCTTCCGTGGAAGCCAAGTGAGAAATGACATAAACAATCAGCACAGCTCCCAGTAGACCACATGGACCACACACACACACACACACACACACACACACACACACACACACACACACACACACACACACACACACACACACACACACACACACACCACACCACACCACACCACACCACACCACACCACACACACACACCAGGATTGATAACCGTGATTAATGTGTCTGTGCAATACTGTAGATACAACTGTTTACTATCTATTCTCTTTACTTAAATTTAACTTACTATTAAATACAGGATTGATTTTAAGATTATTTTATTTGTTTTTAAAGCCATACATGGTCAGGCTCCCCGGTATATTTCAGAACTCCTCAGCCCCTACTCCAATTCCAGGCCTCAATTGTTTTTAACTGTTCCTCGATCGAGGTTTGTGGGTAAGGGAGATCGTGCCTTTTCTTTCGCAGCTCCAAAGCTTTGGAATAATATTTCACTTTGTCTCAGATGTTCCCCCTCCATTGAGTTTTAAAACACATCTCAAGACATATTTGTTTTCAATGGCCTTTGGTTGCTCTTAGAGGTTTTTAGCATTTTAATAATTATTTATTTTTATTCAATTATTTTAAAATGCTTTTATTCTTTCATATTGTACTGTATTTTCTTGCTTTTATTGCTATTTTATTTTTATTTGTGTTATTTTATGACTCCTTTTGCTTTGATTTTACTTACTTTTGTGCCGTGCATTTTGGTCAACTCTGGTTTTAAACGTGCTATATAAATAAACTTTACTTGACTTATATTTATTTGTGTTATTCTTTGTGTGTCTTTATATATATATATATATATATTTGAGTATCTTCCGTCCTTTTTTGCACTAACCTTTGCTGCTGCAACATTGTGAATTTCCCCGTTGTGGGATTAATTAAGGATTTTGAATCTTGAATGGTATATTTGTTTTATATAGTTTACTGTGTCAGTAAACTTGAGAAGAATCCACTCATTAAAGCTGAAAAAAGCTTTAGTTGGCTAACTAAAGTATAGAAAATAATGTTGGCCTTGACTAGATATATTAAAGCCACATTGAAATCCCTACATTTCCTCCCAGCTCATTTTAATGTTTTGAAAGCTAACATAGGTCACAGTTAAGATCAAAATGATTTTGGAGGCACTACCTAACAAAATGAGAGGTTGTATATTTGTGTGCAAACCAGACATGCTTAGACAGGACAGTGATTACTGTAGCTGTCCAGATACTAATGTTAGCTAGCTGACAAGCTGAGTGGAGTCACTGTTGTCTTTAACAAAGTCTTACAACATTCAAACCGTTAACCTCTCATTGTCACCAATATGTCAAATCTAGAGTTTACAATTCATATCTTTCATGGGAGGTAGGAATTCCATTGGGTTCTTTCATCAAAGAAAGTCCCTGTCTGGTAATATTTGCAGTGAGGGCTGATTCCTGCATGGCCTTTCTTGCCAACACTCCTGAAAACTGTGTTTATAGTACTTCTTCAAGCTTTCCTAAATACCAAAACATTATCACCAACATCAGCAGTGGTTTGTCACACAACCATACAGTGTGTTCCTTCGCTGTATTATTTAAAATTGAGGCTAATATAACGATGTGTAAAACATTTGTCCCCCCTATTTTTTTAATGCAGTGAAAAAAAAACAGCAAGTAGTTTGAGTATATGTTTAATGCTTTGTAAACATAGAAATAAGTCAGTACCTCAGTGAAGAGATGCTGGATGACTGTAGCCAGAGCCTCCACTCTCTTATTCCCCTGGACGAGCATCTTTCTCAGCTGGTTGATGGCCTGGTTCTTCTTCTCTGCCTGCTCTTTCTGGTTCTGGTTCTGTTTAGCAGTGACCATCCGGTCTGCCACAACAGTCCCGGCTGTGCCAGGCTTGGATGCAATATGTAGACGGGATCCTGTTTTGGGGCTGGATCTTGACCCGGTTTTTGCTTTAAACCCAAGACCAGAGCCTCCAGTGGTGCCTGACCCATTGTTGGTGGTGTCTGTTTCTGGCACTGGGACAACTGTTGTCACTGCTGCATTAGCATTCACCACCTCTGGTACCTAGCAATAAAAAACAACATACACAATTTTAGGGAAAGATTTTAGCTCAATAGGTTAAAAAAAACACCTCAAATGTTTAAAAGTCTTAAAAGACTTGAGTCCACACACTAGCAATTAGTAAAGAAGAGTCACCTTTTTAAAATGTTGAATCACATTTAAGAGATAAAGTCTTCCTAACTCTTTTGTTAACATGAGAAGATGACACATGAAACAGGAATTCTTAGAACAAGTAGACAAACTCTGTGCAGAAACACCACATATATAAAGATTTGTGGATTACCACTGTAGGAGCCAAAAAAGCAATTTTTGTTTATATTTAAAGAGCAATAGTTATTATTTTAAGACTTCCCATATTTTGGTTATAGTTCTGATACACTGATTTTGATTGACAGTTAGGCCACTGATTGGCATATCGGCCACACCATAGTAATTGTGGGTATGGTATAATTGATAAAGGGAAGTTGGAAACACGGGTGGAGGGTTTTTTGGAAGTCCTAGCTTTAAACAGTTTTTTAACCACATCTAGTCATCTTGTTTCATCTTATTTGATATAATTTAAGAAACCATCAGTATTGTTTATTTTCTCTGATTCACACACATGCAACATTAGCCTACAACGTTTTGGTAGGATCATAAAGATTTATTTCTATAGGTAGGATATTTGTGTTGAATTATTATTCCTGGATCAACAACAAAGAAACAAAGGTGCACTGACTCTGATGAAGATGTAATCTTACATTGAAACATTAGTCACTGTTATGCACCTTAAGAAATAAAACCATCAAGTAAGAAGACATCTGTGTTGCACCGGCAATTTTTTGCTATTTTATACTGTTGTGTCCTGCCTTGGCTGCACTGGATTGTTATGGTCTGCAGAAGCGCAGAGAACTTCCCTTTTTTTCTTGTGCATTAAAACCACTCTTCTACTGCTGGGGCAGTGGCTATAATTTTGAAACGGAATAGCCACTACAACCACTTTAAATATTCCTGTCAAGGAACACACCACTTTCATCGATCAGATCTTGCTAAGTAATGGTCACTGATGTAGTGTCTTGTCCATGACTGAGCTGAATTTGCATCTTAAAGCTCAAAACCTAAAGAAGAAAAGGACATACCAGGTCAGGTGGAGGTTGGTGCTTTTTCTGGCTGTTTCCTCCTCCAGGTGCTACTACCTGTGAGCTGCTGTTGGTGTTTGTTGGTCTTGCTGGCGCCTCCCGAGGCTTGTTTTTGTCCACTGCAAGAGAATGGCGACCTCTTAGTGTGTGGGTGGCAGGTGCAACATTCAACATGGTATCCACTTACTCCCAAAACACACAGAATACTCACTCAGCCAAAGTGTAAAGTATCAATCACAGCAGGGTCTGAGCTAAAACTAAAAAACACTCTTTCATCCTCTGAATAGAATAACAATGGATGTGTGAAAAGTAAACTTAAGAAAACAGAAGAAAATCAACACATACATATGAGTCAATCTGGGGTCTAAACACAACCACCACAACACCCAAACACAGAAAACATAAAAATCCTACACACACACACACACACACACACACACACACACACACACACACACACACACACACACACACACACACACACACACACACACACACACACACACACACACACACACGTCTCGTACATTTGCTTTCATCTGTTAAATGAGAATACGCCCTACTGACTGCTCAAGGCTGACACAGATGCATCATGGGATTGTGTGGTAATGATGGCCAGTGTGTGTGTGTGTGTGTGTGTGTGTGTGTGTGAGAGATGGGCCATGGGCGTGCATTAAGGAGTGCATTACCAGAGACAACGCAATTAAAGAGACAGAGAGACATTTCTCTTTCTCTCTCTCAATTCAAAGGGGCTTTATCGGCATGGCATCTTCAATAACGATTCTGACAAAGCATCAAACTCTCTCTCTCCATTAACGTCCAAATTACATTAAAGCTAAATTATGTATTATATTATTATTATTATTATTATTATTAAATAATTCGATTTTATACAAGGCACATATTGTAACAGACAAAATACTTTGCAGCTAAAATTGCACATTGATTTTTCTCTCTCTAATAATATATATATATATATATATATATATATATATATATTATTCTTTTCAAAGAAAACCTTTCTGAAATCCTTATATTTCTCACAGTATCAAAGTGAGATTTTATCTCAACCTCTCTTTTATGACAAAGTGAACACAGCCTGGCCTACTGCTGACTGCAAAGAAAGTCAGCACGGTGGTGATTACTACCACCACCGTCAGTAATCAAATATTTGACAGATGTCACAGACATCATCAAAAATCACACTTATAGAGAGAGCTACAATGGAGGCTCTCCTCAGCCACCGACAGCTGGGCTTCCTCCCAAATCACACTAATCACACTTGCTAAAAAGACATGAGTTGTAAAAAGCCTCTAAATAATTCAATATGAACCAGCAGACTGTTGATATCACAGAGGTTTCCTATGCAGACATGCAGGGCCAATGCAACCTGCAGGATGAGTGTTGTGGTGTTGTCTGGAATTTCATGCTTTGAAGATGAATATTATTTCTGAGTCCTGGGACTAATTGAAATATAATTTTCATCAAGTGCCAAATGCAATGAGTCTTAGCTGAAACTGTCACTGACTGACTGAGATTTCAATCGAGAGAATCACTGGGTAAAAGTCATGTTTTATCCTTATTAAGTTAAAAAATGATTCACCCAATTTAAAATCTAATCCAAATTCTACTCAACTCAAATAAATAGGTCTGTACGCTGTAAGTCAGTTTGCTGGCTCAGGCTCAGGTCCCGAGGCTAGTAGTGACTTCCTTAAAGATACTGCCACCTACTGGCAGCAGAACATGCTCAACCAGAGCTATCATCAGAGCACGTGGTAAGGAACAAAAAAGGTTGAACATAATTTAAAATGGATTAATTTAAACAGTTGAATTAAAAGCTGACTCGCTTTAAATCAATGAGTCACCTTCAGCAGCAGCTAACATCAAGGTAAACATCACTCTAAAGTATATTAACCTGCTGCTGCTGTCTTACAGTCAGACACTAAAGGGCAAGCAGGAGACATGACACTTCCTTTGTGTGTATGTTTGACTTTGTACTATCTCAGTTAACTTCAATTACAACAACCCACAGCTTGATAAACAGGGCCGGATTGGGACTCATTTTCAGCCCTGGATTTTCATGCCTTAGACCGGCCCACTTTACTTCACGAATGACTATATTAAAAAAATGTAATCAAAACCTTAGTATATAAGTTTGCAATAGCGCCCTGTTCTCTACATCCTTGTAATTCGGTGTATTTTGTAAAATATCACTATTTCCAAGTTGCTTCACAATATAGATTTATTAGAAAAGTTAACATTTTAACAACAACCCAATGATGTTGAACAATATCAGAATCTGTTTCTGTGCAAATAAGTAATCACAGATTAAATAAAGAACAAGATACATTGTATTGCACTTTCTAATGACATCTATTTTTTCCTTTGAATATTTCATACAACTTTCATAATGGGTCACAAGTAATATTTGGGCATAAAAAGTGATTATATTGTAGCTAATCTGATCATGTTTGCTTGTTCACACACTGTGATACAACAGCTTACAGTAGATGTGCCATCCACACTGACAGCAGCTATCCCTAATGCACACTACTGGCTCTGCTTCTGACACTAAATCACATTTTATAAATTGTCATAATTCTCAGCAAAAATCTCTCCTTTTTACAAAGCTTTCTGATCAAGTCAAGTCAGTGTCATTATGGTAGTGCCGAATTATCTGGCATCATTAATTATCCCAGGGCATTTTTCATATAGAGCAGGTCAACACCACATTCTTATTAATTCTTATAATACTCAGTCAATGATCAACCCTACCTGGCCAAACTGGAGTTCTGGGCTCATATAGCTCCTGCTTGGTAACCTTACTGGCTCTTCATTGTCACTGTTAGCAGCAAACTGGACTAGTAGGCCTACTAGCTTCTGCTGCTGCGGAGCTACAAGAACAAGTTTGATTCATTAACATAGACGCTGGTTTGCAGGCACTTCTCCTAACTAACTCAGCTTACCCGTCTCAACGTCTTCATTTGGCGTTTTGCTAAAAATAGAAAAAGTTCATCTGGCCGCGTCACTTTCTAGAGCTCTCCTTTTTTAAATTGACGCCTTTTCAGTGCCGTTTTGCGCTTTCTACTACCCGTTTAAAACAGCTTTTTTTTGCTCGCGGTGGCAATTTCTTTTTTAGCAAGGTGCTGCCGTCGGAGGACTCCGAACATAAATAGGTCATCATTCACCAGGCTGCACTCTGCGAGTGCGGCTGCATGAATGAAGAGAACGGTGGGCTGCAAGAAAAAAATAAATACTGTAAATACAAAAAGTGGGCTGCGAGTGCAGGCAGCATAGGGACAGCATCCATAATATTCAACTATGATTTCAACCCAGTGCCATACCTGAACACCGGCCATCACAACCAGACCGGCCCACCGGGAATTCTCCCGGTGCTCCCGATTAGCCAATCCGGGCCTGTTGATAAATCATACTGTGGACACTACAGCTCCGGAATCATCATTAAAACACAGCAGGTGGAGGACGTCACGTGACCCGGAACGAAATGGCCGCTTGAGATTTCTCTCATTCTCCAGGTTAAAACAAATTAGTAACTTTCTCCGAGCAAACCTGAAAATACCGGTTAGCAACTCATTGTAGAGATGCCTAACAAACAGCCCGACAAAGACTTTTCTATTTTTTCATCGACTGGTCCTCACACTGGCAGGAGGAAAGCTAACCAACAGACAGCAACACGTGTTGCTAGTGCTAACGAGGACCACAATGATGAAGCTAGGGCATCAGCGCTGACTGCCTCGACAACTATGGATCAGATTTTGGCTGAAATAAAATCTGTGGCCTCCCGTGTGAACGACATGGATGACTCAGTCGGTGCTCGCCTTGATGTTATTGATGGAGCCCTGAGTGAAATTAAAACTTCTGTCATCTCAGTTGAGAGCTCTCTTTCCACTCTTGCTAGCCGAGTGACCGACCTAGAAAAACGTATGCAAGAGGCTGAAGGCAGAGTCTCCACTACAGAAGATGAATGCGGCAACTGCAGCAGCCACTTAAGCGCCATGGAGAAGACAGTTGAGCTGCTTCGGCTGAAAGTTGATGACCTAGAAAACCGTGGCCGCCGCAAGAATTTGAAGATTGTTAACCTCCCAGAGAAAGCCGAAGGCGGTGGTACTCTTGCAGACTTTCTCCAATCTGTACTACCGACTTTAGTCGGCTTGCCCGCTGACCACCCTCCGCTGGAGATTGAACGCGCCCACAGAGCCCTGGCTTCAGTCCCGGCTCCGAATAAGCCCCCGAGAAGCGTCTTGGTGCGTTTTCTACGATTCTCCCAAAGAGAGGCTGTGCTCAGAGCTGCCTTGAAGAAGCGTGATATTTGCCATGATGGTTCTCGGCTACGCTTCTACCCTGACTTATCTGCGGAGGTTCTGCGAAAACGGCGAGAGTTTGATGCCGTGGGAAAAGCCCTGGCCCGCCACAACATGTACCGTGGGTTTGCTTATCCAGCCCGTCTGCGGTGCCTCCACGAAGGTCGGATCCGCATCTTTGATGACCCTGAGTCTGCTGCTGCATTTTTGGACACTCTTAAATAAGGTAACGCTGTTGTCCACCAGTAATGTCGGAGTAATATGGACATAACCTCTACCGAGCCCCCATCAAACGTTATTTCTGCTGTTTGGTTGTTATAGACACTGTTGACAGACTGAGTAAGCAGCGGAGTTGACTCCACATGCATATTCTCTTCTTGGTAACAGGGTTTTTTTATTTATTTATTTATTTATTTATTTTTTGTACTGATTGTTTTATTTTTCTTATTGTAAGGCATAAACAAATTATATATTTTCGTTTCAGATGAGTTTTACACCCCCACTGCAATGCCTTTCCATATCATTCTGTTATGTCTACAGCACTTTGACCCCCCCCCCCCCTTTTTTTTCCTTCCTTTCTTTTCTTTCTTCCCAACGATTAATTCTTGTTACTACCCTGGCCTGGTATTTCATATTTAGGAAGTGGCTGGCACAGAGCCCATGTTCGGGGTCACATATGATCCAGTAATTTTTTATTTTGGGGTAGCTCATAATGGAGTCATCTACTTGTCCTGGAGTTGTGATGTTGTCTTTGGCGCCTGAGTTGCTACTGTGGTCTACCTGTTAAATTAAGACATGCTTAAACTTAGCGTGCTTGGTGACTTCTTTTGGGGGTTTTTTACCCTGTCGTTTGGGGACAGGATAGGGGTGGGTAGAGGCTGCAATCTCGTTTTTCTTTGTATCTTTTTTTTCTCCGTTATGTCATGCGACTGGAGCTCTAGGTTCCTTTCTTGTACTGTAGTCAGTTTCTCTTCACTCAGCTTGTATTACCCATTTATTTTACACCTTTACAATTCCTATGTCTGGGTCACTTAAACTCGTTACTTGGAACGTCCAGGGGATTGGCCATGTAATAAAGAGGAAGAAGATTTTAACGCATCTGAAGAAACAAAAATCCGACATAGTACTACTTCAAGAAACTAAATTATCTGACATAGAACACTTGAAGCTTAGGAGAGATTGGGTGGGTCGAGTCTACTTTTCCTCCCACTCACAGAATAAAAGAGGTACAGCTATTCTTATACATAAGAACATCCCTTTCATTTTAGAACACGAAGAAAAAGATCCGGAGGGGAGATTCATTTTAATTACAGGCTCAATTCTTAAAAAACACATAACTATTCTTAATGTCTATGCTCCGAACTCTGATTCACCTCATTTTATATCTGAAATTGTTTTACTGTTTAATCATTATTGCAAAGGCCTGGGCTTCCTAGCTGGTGACTTTAATTGTATTATGAATGCTTCTCTGGATAAATCCTCCTCCGCAAATGTATCAAATCCAAGGTCATCCGCCGCTCTCAACGATTTGTGTAAAGACACAGGGCTAATTGACATATGGCGACAGATTAATCCTAAATTGAGAGATTATACGTTCTATTCGCATCCACACAAGTCATACTCCAGACTTGACTACTTTTTTATTCCCAAACAATTTTTACATGCAGTCCAGGCTTGCCGTATAGATTCTATCGTCCTTTCGGACCACGCCCCAGTGCTTTTGCATATTGACCCAGCACTTACCATTCCAAGAACTCCAATCTGGAGATTCAATACGTCGCTTCTGAACAGTGACCCTTTCTGTACTTTCGTCCGGAACAGTCTATCGCAATTTTGGATTGATAATAAAAATCCCCAGGTGTCCCCTGCTATGATCTGGGGCGCCAAAGCACTTCACTCACTGCGCGGGCATCTTATCTCCTACACTTCCCATCAAAAGAAGGTCCTAGAGAGTAATAGGAAGAATCTTGTGAAGGAAGTTACTAGGTTAGAACAAATACACAAACGATCACCCACGGTTGTGAATCTAAAAGCGCTTGTGTCTGCAAAGACCACACTCAATATCGACCACACTCGCCACGTTCAGAAGCTATTGCTTTTCACAAAGCAGAAGTATTATGAATTTGGTAATAAGTGCAGCCGTTTACTTGCCCACCAACTGAAGAATCAGAACAATGACCGCTCAATTCACGTGATTAGAACTCCCTGCGGTGATGATTCCTGTGACCCATTCACTATCAATAGTACATTTAGAGATTTTTATAAATCCCTTTACAGTTCAGAGACGACCAACTCCGATATTACCTCCTATTTAAACAATATTTCATTGCCTACTGTTGCGGAGGAGGAACGCTCGACCTTAAATGCAGCATTTACACCTGAGGAAGTCTGGTCCGCAATCCAGGCCATGCCAAATGGGAAATGTCCGGGGCCTGATGGGTTTCCACTAGAATGTTATAAGAAATTTTGGCCAGAAATCCACCCAATTCTTATGCCTGCTATTAATAACATTCTGAAGGGTGATATTCCTCCCTCTTGGAGATACGCCTCAGTTAGCCTACTTTTAAAAAAAGACAAAAACCCCTTGGACTGTTCATCATACAGACCTATCAGTCTACTTAATGTAGACTATAAAATAGTAGCAAAAGTTCTGGCCCGCAGACTTGAAAAGGTTCTTCCTAATATTATTAACTCTGATCAGGCAGGATTTGTGAAATCTAGACATGGCACAGACAATGTACGTCGAGCACTTAATGTTATTCATTACCTTAATACCCATAAAAACCCAGGGTTTATAATTTCATTGGATGCCGAAAAGGCATTCGACCGCGCGAGTGGCGGCCTTTTTGTTTTCAGTCTTAGAAAAATTTGATTTAGGTTCCAGTTTTATCAATGTGATTAAGACTCTCTACTCTGATCCAATAGCAAGTGTTAATACAAATGGACTGATGTCGGAGGGTTTCGCCAGCGTGCGGTTGTAGACAGGGGTGCCCCCTGTCACCTTTACTGTTCACACTCTTTATTGAGCCCTTGGCTGAGGTCATCAGGACTAACCTGGACATAACCGGTATTACTGCGGGTGAAAAGAACCATGTTATTTCATTATTTGCTGATGATGTCCTCCTGTATTTAAGTGATCCTGAGAAATCAGTTCCAGCAGTTCTGGACTCTATAACCTTGTTCAGTGCCCTTTCAGGTTATAAAATTAACCTAGGAAAATCTGTCGCGCTGGCCTTCAATATTCCCCAGAATACGACCATACAATCTCCATTTCGGGTATCGAAGAATGGCTTAAAATATCTAGGTATTTTTCTCACTCCTGACTTGAACAATCTATTTGAGACTAATTATTCACCTCTGATTCAAAAACTCAGAAATGATTTGAAAAAATGGACCTCCCCTTCCGACCTCCTTCTTTGGGAGACTAAACACTATAAAAATGAACATCCTTCCACGGTTAAACTACTTATTTCAAAATCTCCCATGCTACTTGACCCCAGCGCTTTTTAATTCACTAAACTCCTATATTTCTCAATACATTTGGAATAATAAACATCAGAGGGTTCGATTTTCGAAACTTACCAAACCAAAGGAATTGGGAGGTTTATCCCTCCCCAACCTACAACTTTATTATTGGTCGGCCCAACTCAAAATGATGACGAACTGGTTTATAAAGAAGAGGGACTCTTTGTGGATTAGTCTTGAGTCCCTGGCATGTCACCCTAGAAGGCTTGAATCCCTCCCATTTATTAATGATATAGACCAGTTGAACTCTCTCAAAAAAAATATCATTATCTATAACACACTACAGGTCTGGAGGGATGTGAGAAAATACAGCTCAGCTATTTCTGCTCGCTCCCCCCTAGCATTGAACCCGGACCTCCCGGTGCAGATCAGGAGTATTGGTTTGCTGGAGTGGGCATCCAAGGGCCTACCTGAAGTCTCAGGCCTACTGACTTCCAACTCTGTAAAACCTTTTGAGCAAATTAGAAAGGATTTTGACATTCCATGTAAGGACTTTTTCAAAATCTCCAAATTCGCCCACCATTTTGTGGAATCTCTGGTTAGGAAGAATGAGATACGCTTGGAGCTATCAGAGTTGGAAAGTGCTATGCTTTCGGCCAAATCTTTTAAGGGACTGATTTCAAAGATTCATTCTCTATTGCTGTATTCTGACTCTTCAGCCTATGACTCACTGAAGCCCCTGTGGGAGCGTGATCTGGAGGTCACATTTAGCTCTGCGGATTGGACCAAGATTTGCAATGGAATCTTCCCAAAATGTATTTCGACTTCTATACATGAACAGAATTTTAAGTTTTTTCATAAGACTTATTTTACACCTGTTCGCCTCCAGAAAATGTTTCCCCACAGTTCAGATCTTTGTTATAAGTGCAGGACACATAAGGGTACATTTATTCATCTGTTCTGGGCATGTGATCGTATCCAGACATTTTGGAAAGAGGTTCATTCTGTGGTTCAGGAGGTCATCGGTAAACAGTTTACATTATCCCCATCATTTTATCTGTTAAACCATACTTTGGACAAAAACCTTGACACGGACACCAAATATCTGTTGACAATTCTTTCATTTCTAGCTAAAAAATGTATCTTACTGAGGTGGTCCGCCCCACAAGTTCCAACGGTCGGTATGTGGTTGTCACAGATATCGTCTCTTCTCCCTTTAGAAAAACTAACTTATGACCTCAATCATAACCCTGACAGATTTTGGAGACTTTGGAGACCATTGCATTCCTTCCTGGAGAGACTCTGACCTCACTGTGTCTGGTTTAATCTGTATTTACTCAGTTATTTACCTCTTGTACAGTACTGGTTGTTTTTTATTTTATTTTATTTTTTTCTTCTCTTCATACTTCTTTGATCTCAGTTATAAGACAATGCAGCATCTGTTGTTCGCTTTGGGTGGGATTTTTTTGTTGTATGTTTTTGTGTGTATATATATGTGTAAAGTGTATATATACCTTTTTTGTTGTTGTTGTACTTGTTAAACTCAAAATTCAATAAAAAAAAAACAAAAAAAAAAAAACACAGCAGGTGTTTCACTTTCACCTGATCAATGTTCAGATGTGATAAATATTTACCATCTCAACACCAATATCAGCAGGACACATCGCTCTGATCAATAATTCAGTGTAGGGAAAATATTGGTGGGTGTAGGAATATGAAGGAGGGGAGGTAAAACATCTTATATTAATGTATGCCTCATATGAAATTGCACACATTGGATAAACAGTCAAAATAATATTGCATAATAACTGTGCCTTTAGATGTTCACAGTTTAAAACAGAAAATCAGTTTCTCCGACATACAGGTCTCCAACCTGGTCACATGAAAATAGCAGTTTTTTACTGTGTCACAGAGCCAAAATTCACGTGACAGCTGGATAGAAACACACGTACAGACAGTCTCATCCAGGTTTATATACGCTGTAAACATATTGCAGACCAGTTATGAACATTGATATGTATTGTGAATGTATTGTATTAGTGAAAATAAATGCGGTTGTGCTGGATGCAATGATGCCACAATGATTATTGCAAGTTAGTGTGAGGAGGATACAGTACACTGACACTAAAACAGACTGCACATTACAATGTTCCACTTCTGTTTGCCGCAGATGAAAGAATAAAATATGCCAAACACTGAATGACAATGAACACCTTGGATAATGTGTTGCTCTATTCTGTCCTATAATTAGTGAAATGTGTGAAAATTAGTGAAAAAAAAACAAAACAAGTTTTAGGAGAAAACCTATCATGAAAACTCCAGTGACATAAGTAAACGTTGCTCATAATGGATATAAGTGCTCTACACATATTTGTTTCATTTCTGTCTTCAATTGAAAGTTGCAGAATAAAAGTAAGGTATGAATTAATATGATGTGAATCTGACACTTGCAAGGCTGAATTACAGTTGATTTGTGTGTGTGTGTGTGTGTGTGTGTGTGTGTGTGTGTGTGTGTGTGTGTGTGTGTGTGTGCGCGCGCGCGCATGCGTGGGTGCGTGTGAGATGATGATTTGTACCTGGAATCTGCCAGGCAGTCATGCAGAGCTGCTGAGCCCAGACTGAGAGGGAAACAAGACTGTTAGCATGCACATCACGTCACAGAAGTAGACAGGCGGACAGGGAGGACAATCCTTGCTGTGTCATGAGAATCTCCTTCAGTACACATAAAGATGACTTCCACTTCATAACACATGATAAAATAGAGAATCATCATATGAATTGTTGGATGGCTGCATAATAAATGGCTGTTTTTTTTTTTTAAATGCTGAGTTTCAATATTGGTCTATAGTTATATGATAATGTGATGTATTTAAAATGTTGGAATATGTCGGCCATCTTATTTGTACCATTCTCATGATCACTCAGCAGGAGGACCGTCTGCTGTGTGTTTACTCAGAACATCAGTTACCAGTACGGAAAAACTGGTGAGGGACTGGAGTTGGGGAGAAGAGAAATGAAAAAGGTGGAGGAGGAGGAGGAGGAGTAGTGGGGGCTTTGTGTCCAGTTGTTGCACAACTACAGCAACTGTGTCATGTTATCTCTATAAAATAGCTGTATTGTGTTCAATTACCTGTTAAATTACTGTACTTTGGCACTGAAAAAGTTGACAAAGCTTCCTGAACAAGTTTCTTCACTTGTGTGGAAGTGTTCATCTAACCACACATATGAATAATACACAGTTTCGGCAGATTGCCATGTTGTGTGATGGGGATGACATCAAATCCCATTTTAGATTTCTAGTCTGGATTTAATCAATTCAAATTATAATTTTTAACAGATCACAGAGTCAACACTCATCCTAACAGTAGAGCTGGCTCTGGGTGACATGTTGTGGGCCTATCTTTCATAAACTCCCTCATTAACACAGACAAACCCCCCATAAACAGAGCCAGTGGAGACAGACAACACATGATGCTGAACACAGACTAAGACAGATTAGGGCGGGATTATTCTGTATGTGTGTTCGCAAGACAAAGAAGTGTGCCAGCAAAGCAGGGAAAACAGGGACAGCTCACCACACATACACTACAGGTAGTTGTAGAAACCCTAATCTCCTTAATCTGCTGTATTCACATTATTCAAATGGATACAATCTAATCCCACTTTATGAAGAGGCACAGGGCTTGACTTTTTGAGGCACTTGTCCTTTGGACAAGTACATTTACGTCTCACTTGTCCATGAACAAAAGTCACTTGTCTAGGTAAAGATTTATCATTTTATAATTTTTTTTGTGTTTTGCTAATGCAGAATTCGAACATACCACTGAAAGCATCCAAACACTATCAGTTAATGCTGATAGTGTTTGGATGCTTTCAATGGTTTCAATTCAGTTGAAACAGTAGAAACAAAAGTGTCCCAAGAATAGATTTCCCATTCAACAAGAAAAAAGGATCTCCAGACTCCATAATACAAACTTTGCACGCCAGTGTGCAGAAGTTAATATATTGAGATTCTAAGTGAATATTTTAAAGTTTCTCATTACTTTCAGATTCCTAGTCAATATTCTAAGTTACTAAGTCAATATATTGAGATTGTAAGTCAATATTTTAAATGTTCTCATTGCTTTGCGATTCTTAGTCAATATTCTGAGTTACTAAGTCAATATATTGAGATACTGAGCCAATATTTTGAGATATTAAGTCAATATATTGAGATACTAAGTCAGCATTTGGAGATAAATCAATATATTGAGATACTAAGCCAATATATTGAGATTATAAATCAATATTTTAAATGTTCTCATTACTTTGAGATTCTTAGTTTATATTCTGAGATACTAAGTCAATATTTTGACCAGAGGTAGTGGTGACTTGAACTTATACTATATCTAAAATAATTTTGTAGACATAACAATGGATTTTGCCACTAAATGTTGGTGTTAACTTTTTGTTTTATACAATTTCACTTTCTACCCGGCAGAGGCTGATTTACCAAGTGATCCTTTAAAGGTGCCCTGCCACACGTATTTCATTACTTTGTGGTAATGTCTGAAGTTCTACCATGAACTCTAACATTTTTTGTGGAAAAAATGCCTTGGTTACCTTGTTTCAAGCCATTCTAGCGTGGTATAGAAAGCCCACAGGAAGACTCAGCTTGATTTCTGCCAGTTCTCATTAATATTCAACAAGCTAAGCTGTTTGAATCTGATTGGCTAACAGCTAGCCAATGAGAGCCTGGCTGTCAGAATAATTTACCCTGCCCAACTGGGCGAGCTAATGAATAGTAATGAGCTCAGGCAATATGATGTCAGACTGACCAGCTTTTGTAATTGGCCTGATTTCTCTGCTTATTTCTTTTCAGTGGCTAGAGCTGACAAAGGAGGTTGCAGTTCATTTTCACATTCACATTCACAACATAACACAAACACATATGGACCTAGCATATTTCAAAAAATGCAAGTAAAAACGGTTTTGTATGGCAGGGCACCTTTAAAAGGTGTAGCTACTTTACAGTTAATTATTAACTGATATTTTATCCGGCAAGTCGTGGAGCTGAAGTTTTACAATAACAGCAGTGGAGTAGTAACGCTACGAGGCAGAGAGCCAGCCGCTAAATTAGTCAAATTTTTACTTCATGCTTCATCCACACAACGCACACTGCTATTGCCACGAGTGACAACAGTATTCGGCTCGTTTTCTGTGAACGATGTGGCGAGGAGGTAACGTTAAGGTGGAGTTAGCAAGCTAATGTTAGCCAACTAACACCGGCTGTCTTGCCGTGCTTTCATGCTGCATTGCTTACAGAGAATGAGCTGAACAGCGGGCTGGGTCTAACATTAGCGGTCCGCTGACCTGCTGCTTGTGCTCACATACACACTCATAGAAATGTTCAAACATGTTCATTCTAATTCAAAAAGAATTATTTGTTTCAAACTGGTAACATAGACGTAATGAGTGGCACATAACATTAAATAACATGGCATTTTATTTTGTTTGAGTATTAACTTGTCCAGTGGGGCAAGTACATTTTTCTTCCACTTGCCCTACAAAAAATCCACTTGACCCGGACAAGTGGACAAGCCTTAATGTCGAGCCCTGAGGCAGATTCCAACAGAGGCTCGAATAGGATTTAGATTGGTGATTTGAATTTAGATCGGATTTGCACTTTGACTTCCCTGGCTTGGTTTTTTCCCAGAGCTTAAATTGCCATCCTATAATGAACCACATTAAGTATATAAACCTGTTGGTATACTTTAAACTAAGATGATAAAATATTGAACACATAACCATAAAGGTGTTGTTGGGGATTGTTGGGGGTTAATAAGGAGGGCCACAGTGTGAACTGTGAAAAAACATGCACTGATTTAGGTGTTTTTTTAGGATGCACAAATCATCTGTCCACCGATGGGCATGGTTGCTTCAGGTTGTCTTGAGGAACGTAAATGTGCAAACATAGCAAGTAATCGAAGACTGCAGGGCTGGAAACATCAGGAAACAAGTGTGCAGAGTGCAGTGTTTCCTCTATGTTGATTTGACCGTGGCGGCCCCCCGCGGCAACATTTCTGCCCCCCACAGTATCAGAAATAGGGCTGCATTGTTAGAGTGCATGTTGGAGAATAGCGCGGACACACGAGGATAACTAGCCAGTTGAGATCGTGGGTGTACATCCTTGAGAACTGTAAGTCGTATAACTTATGTTGTCAATTCATTTAAACCTGGTCTTGCAAATTTAAATTAAGACCTGCCCCCACTGCTAAAAAAAATCCTAAAGGAAACACTGGAGTGTCACTGTTTGCAAGTGTAATACTGTATTCCCACTTTTTGACATGTTTACACAAACTACACCATCTGGTCATCTACAACCTGTGAGTCATTTTTGTCCACCTGTCTAACGGTACAGATCCACTTTTGCGACACAACTGACGCATGGTGTTGTGACGCCTCCCTTCATTTGTACGTTGATGGGCGTTCCTCAATTTACAGCTATGGGCAACCGCCACAATCACTTTTTCCTCCATTTTTGCAACGTCTAGCAGAAAAAGGATCCCACGTTCTCCCCGTCTCCTCTGTGCTCTACTTCTATTGGATAGTCGCGTCGCGTTCAACGGATTCACTTGCATAAAGCTGGGCATCGGCCAGCTTTTTGACGCGCAACATTTTCTCAAATGTAGCGCTGCCTTCCCGGAATGCTTTGCGTGCACGTTGAAGTCGCTTGACGTCACCCATAGGAATAGAGTGGAGCGCGGCGCGACAGAAGCAGCGCACGGACAAATGGATCTGTACCGTAACAATCATGTCACCTAGTGTGATGATAGAAAGACGGATGGCTTTATGTTTTTACCCTCGGTCCACATGTGTCAGATCAATCAGTTCTATAAAAAGATTGTGAAGGCAGTAGAGACAGAAAACCTTCAGTAGAGGCACTGACCACAGACAAACAGATGGATCTAATTGCGATACTGTGACCTAAAGAATATTTATGCAAATAATCATACACTGAATTTAAAAAAAGCTGCACTGAAGAGGCAATTTTGAGTATGTCAGTATGATATACTTACAGTATACTGTTACTTGTTTATTGTCACTGGTGGTAGAAGATAAGTGCTACAAGTAGTGATTGAATGTTCTCAGGTTTTAAAACATCCGTCCGTGTCTACTGCAATTTCTAGCAAAGTCAAACCTGCTATTGCCGCCATGTTGCAAAGTGTTGCATGCTATACATACAAAGCATTTTATTAATTCTTCATTTTGATATTTACACATCTTGAAATATGGGGTAACACTTTATTTGAAGGGGTGTGCATAAGACTGACATGACACAATGATGACATGACACCTACTGTATTATGAACATGAAGAAGACCCCAAATTACACAAACACTAGTATTACACTTCAGTAACACTTTCAGAGATAAAGTAGGCCACTTGCTGTACCTGAACATGGGGGTTAGATATATTGTACGCCTATACCAAAACTACACTGATAGTGTTAGTTACTATATACTATAACAACTATTCAAATATAATGTAAATGTATATAATATGTGCTGCTTTGTGTTAAAGAATTAGCATTGAATAACCTATTTAATATTTTGTCAATGTCATATTACACTTTTGATTCATATTAAGGCTGTGAAATGATGAAAATGACTAGGCCTTATCAATTTTGTCTGTGAAGCTTTCACAAACAACCACCAGGGGCCTGTTGCACAAAAGTAGAATGAAGATATCCAGGATAAATGAGAAAGCGCAGCTTGACTTAGTGTGATCCGCTCATCGCGGCTTAATCGGTTGCACGTTTGCTGAGCCAGGATCAGACGGTGAAGCTATGTCAAGCCAGGTGTAGATAGCTGGGATAAGTGCACGTTCACGGCTTTCTTAAATAGAGTACGGTATCGATCACAGATTTACTGATGCAGAAATGTAGAATACGCGTGCGGCACGTTTCTCCCGCTGAGCAGCAACTAATTATGGAAAGTTATGAGGAGGTGAAGCATATAATATCCAGAAAAGGGAAATACGGCTGTTGTTATCAAACGGAGAGAAAAAGCCCGACAGACAATAGCGGACCGACTGAATGCGTAAAAATCTACTTACTAGTCACTCCACATTTTTACAAAGTTGTACATTCTGTTTTAATTGCTTTAATATGCTTGTTTTATGTGTTTGGTTTTATTGCTGTATCTGTTTTTATGTGCTAAATGTGCTGGTTTTACTGTAAAGTGTCTTTTAGCCTACCATGTAAAGCACTATATAAATTAAATGTATGTATGTATTTAGCCTACTTTGCCATAAAAGTGAGCAGAGGGAATTAATGTTCCTCGGGAAATTTACCCTAAGGACTAGGCTTAATTTCAAACACTTATTCATAATGCAAGAATATGTTTTACAACCATATGCACAAATCTCTATGAGCTATGTCTAATTCTAAATATCTTTCTACAATTAATGATCATACAGAACAAACATGACTGGGCAAAAACTAGAAAAATAAATAAGTGACTTCAATACACACTGTAAGCATATCTGTAAAACAATGTAGCCTATTATTATTCATGTTTTTTTATTCTCACTCCCAAGCTCGAAGATAACAAGTGACAGCACCAAATTAAAATGATTAAGAAGCTTTGAACACATTCTCACTCCCATCTCGTAAAATACGGACATTTGGTCAGGTGCCATTGTCGTCGTTATTGACGCTAAAAGTCTCCACCGCTGCACGGTGTGGGAGGATCCCCCTGCCTCCCCCCGCCTCTCCTCGTTGCACGGGGCAAATTTCACGGGGACAGCAGCAGAGGAAAAGCCCATTTCCTCCGTATCGTCCCACTTTATCTCAGGGTGCCAGTGCAACCATTTCTTACTATCTAAACAACTGCAATAGTAGGATTTAAATCAAATTCATGACAGCAATAGTGACAAGTAATGCATGTTAATAAAAATAAAGTGGAACACATTCAGAAGACAACGGAATAACTTAAATGTTAAACACGTTTATTTCAGATCAGAGCGGCAGCTGATTTAACACATAAGACTCCAGGATTAATCTTAGCCTGCCTGTTAGCCTGCTCTGGAGCAGGCTAGCTGCAAAGAATAAATCTCCAAGGTTAGTTGGCTGGGTTTACTTCAACCTGCTTTTGTGCAACCAAGTCAAAGCTAAATTCATCCAGGATAACTTGAACATCCCGGCTTAATCCCTTATCCTGGTTTTGTGCAACAGGCCCCCGGGCTTTGCCAGTTCCACAATAGTAAACGCAAATAAGAAAGACAAGGAAAAACGGCACTCTGATCAGAAAGTGCAAGCTAGGATTTTTAGTTAAACTTTTGGTTAAATTTGGTGAATTATTTAGCCCCTTCCCTGTTTGTTAGCACGTTTGGAGTGGTATGCCTGATATTTTCCCGTTTAATTCAATACCATAGTCTTTATCCTAGCAGCAAAAGTGAGCTCACTACAACCTCTCATATACAATGAAGTGAAATCGCGGTCAACCCGCGATTAATTTCTAATGCATTTAATGTTTCAAATTAACCTAACAGAAATTATTAAACACGTCAAGTTTGACAGCACTAAATGGCACGATAATTTTCATAATCATGATGCACCCCCATGTTGAGCTGACTATGCAATTCGCTAAGATAGGGATAAAGGCAGCCTATTATAATGTGTCCAGCTCCTGGCACTTGAAATTAACTCACGTCTAATAATGTAGGCCTACTCTTCTTCTTCAGTTTTATTTTTACAGGTAGCATATAAGTGATCCTATTAGCACCCCCTGCTGTTGGCTGTTAATATCGCTTTATTAGACTTTTTTTTGTGCCGACGGCCGTCGATTGACAGTGTCATGTCACTCTTATGTAGATACCTGCAAGTAAAGTGTTATCCAACAATCTCTGTGTTATTGACATTAAGCAAGACAATATAACCTGTCAATGTTTTTGTTATGACAACTTGACATTAACCTAGACAACAAATTGTCCAATTAGCTGACTCAGCCCTGGGCTGCAAAGAGCTAAACCCGGAAAGAAAACCATCTCGGTAACGTTAGTTCATTCCCTGTCGTAAAACTGGCCTCCTCCGTAAGTCTCGGAGACTGTTTTTAGTCCCGTTCTGGTGACACTTAGCTAAAGAGCATGGCGGAATGAATTGAATCTGATTAAATCGCTCCAAACTGCTGCCTGTGTGGAAACCCATCTTAACGCACATTTAGCGCTATTGGCTAATAACGTAACTCACACACATAACGTAAACGCTAATCAATATCCGCAACGCGACAAGTCCTTCCGTAACGGCTGTCATTACCTAGCAATGGGAAATAGATTCCTTGCCACCCTTGATAACAAATACCTGCACTGTGCTTTGCTCTCTTTGCTTTGCTCTGGGCCCTACCTAGCAGTTAACAGAGAGCTAATCGCTTATCATGTGTAGGCGGCTTTAGGGTAAAAATACCAGGGTTGGCCAATCAGAGGCAGAGTAGGGCGGGACATGTCTTCACCATCAAATTTGCTTGCTATTAGCTGTTAACAGAGCTTTAGCTAACGGTGACCTCGCCCGTTCAGCCCGAGCCCGACAAGTACATTTTGATTGACAGCTTTTTAAAAGCCCGAACCCGTTTACAGCCCGACTGTACAAAAGGCCGTCTATCAGCAGTCATTAGAGTGTCGGAGAATAGCGCGGACACGCGCTTCACACCGCGAGCGGGCACACACACCACTCGGCGGAAAAGGGAGAGAAAGAAAAAAAGAGACTGCGCCGTACGCACACAGCTCCTTTGTCTTTCGTAACAAATGAGTCATTTATACATGTTTTAACATAATTTATTCATGACTAACGGAGGCTATAGGCCACTTGGAAGTTGGAACAAAGAAATAGGCTAAGTCCTCCAGAGACCAGCCTCCGTTTTAACCTCCTCAGGATCCATTTTCACGCTAATCGAAACGCATCAGCTGACCGCTCATTTACCATGCAACCCAAAGCGCAAGCCCGAGCCCGTGTAAAATAATAGAAATTAAGACCGAACCCGACCAAACCCGTCGGGTCCTGTCGGGTTCGGGCAAAGATCTTCAGCTCTACTGTACAGCTAACTGAATTCACTAGCTAATGGCAGCAAACTACAGTTAGGGGTAACTTTAAAGTAGCTGCTAACTGTAGTCAGCTGCCTTAAGCTAGTTTTAGCAACAATAAACGTTAGACTAAAGCTAATGTTATCTGTTCAAAATTCATTAAATCACCGCACTGTTGTCAAACAGTTACTGTTGTCTCTTAATGACAAGTCCAAATGGTTCCACTTTACTTGAGGTCAAGGATATTATTCATGGCACTTTCATTTAAGCATTAAGAATAAAAAAAAAAAAAAAAAAAAAATAACAAATTTATTTTTTTTTAAAAAAAAAAAAAATTTTTTTTTTTTTTATAATTTTTTTTTTTTTTTTTTTTTTTTTTTTTTTTCGCTCTTATGCACACCCCTTCAAATAAAGTGTTACCAAATATGGGATTAGCAGACACCAAACACTATTTTACCTATACTTCTAATTATGAGGGATTAATAGTTTTTTCTTCATCTTAAAAAGGCTACTATTGATGGAAAGATATTTTTGGTGACACTTCAAAGTAGCACTGCAGTGGAGAGTATCTAACCAGTCAGGCAAACTACAGTACTATCAAACCACGGGAGATGGATGAGCCAAACCATTGAGAGAAACTGTAGAGTCAAAAACCACACCAAATGTACTGGACATCTCTGCTGAGCCTCGGGAGAATATTCCAGTTCAACAGATATAACCTGTAATGTCCTCATCTGCCACCCCATTAGAAAAAAAAACAGCAACCTACATATCAGATTAAATCTTGCACGACGGAGGAGATTGTCTGTGCTGAGTGTGTGTGGACATGCACATGTGATGACTAAAGCCTGCTCTAACCTACATTTCAGGGCAATGGCAGGCAGCAGCAGGGAAGTGGGTCTGTAGAGCTCAGACTGAGAAAACACTGCAGCCAAACACGTGCTGCTGGGCTCAGATGGGCCAGCAGGAATACACACAGTACAACTGAGAGAGAGGAACATAATGAGTGCAGTGCAGCTGAGCTGAACAGGGAGGAGCATGTTCAAAAACCAAATGAGAAAAATACTGGCTACAAAACATGAGCCGATTAGTAGATAATATGCTGCTGAACATATAAACAGTATAGATAGTTTAAATGGATAAAGATGATTTGTCAAAGATGATGAAGGAATTAGTGAGTAATTTAGCAAAGACAAATTAATGCTTCAGAGTAAGCCCAGTGGCCTAATGATACTGGCAAAACCACAAGTCAAAATCCACGAGAAGCTGTTGAAGCCCAACTGGGGAAATGTTAGCTTAGCTTCTTTTCTCCTTGTAAGCTAAGCAAAATGCATAACAGTAATTATCTGGTGTCTTTGGTGGATTATCTTATCTTTCACAGATGTTCCTGTTCTAGTCTATATCTATGACGTTCCACTTCCGGGATTGCTCTGATGCCGCCGGAAATTCCGCTGGATGTCCGTTACCTTACGCTTTCTTTCTTTGGAATTTTAAACTCCTGTGGATTTCTGAGGACTATGGTTAACTGCTCCTCAGATCTCTGCAGGGTAAATCCAGACAGCTAGCTAGACTATCTTTCCAATCTGAGTTTTCTGTTGCACGACTAAAACAACTTTTGAAAAAACAAGTTCCTTCCTGAGTTTATTTTGCAGAAGCACCTTGCCTCCGTCCGAAGCTCCAATCCAAAAATGCTGTGTAGACTATCCAGACCCTCCTCCGCAGCGCTGTGGAGGTAGGTCTGGCAATGCGAGACTATTCCTATTATTATCAATTTCAAACATGCACAAAAAAAACCAACCTAGCAGCTTGGTGGGTTTAAATGTTTATCTTTAGTTCATTCTCCTATATTGACTTAGCCTGTCAAGCTAACAAGACACAATGTTAGCATCATGTTAGCATAGAGTGAAGTTTCAGGAGCCAAAGCGCTAACGTTGTGTATGAAACGTCACTCTATGCTAAAATAATGCTAACATTGTGTCTTGTTAGCTTAGAAGGCTAAGTCCAAAGACAGTTATTTACAATGACATCCTCTCTTTTTCCTTCCACTAGTGGTGTGCGATACTGCAAAATTTGGTATCGATCCGATACCAAGTAAATAAAACTGGGCCAGTATCACCGATACTGATAAGATACCGATAGTTTTTATTAATTAAGGTGGATTCATCATCAAATTGCTAAATCTGATTGAATTTTCATGACCTCAAGTGTTTTTGTGATTTTTCCTTTGGATTATTAATAAGTTAAAACCCAGGACAGAATTTTCATATACTTGTATAAATTTGTTGTGTTAACGCTGTATCTTACAGCCTTTTAACAAATTATACAGCTTGCTGTTGTTAGCAGCTTGCTTGCTTGTTTTCCCGGCGCCGCTGAGTCATGTGACGGTACAACATCAAATCACAAAAGGGGGGAGGAGAAGCAAAGTGTGCCTGCTCTGCGCTGTGACAGGAGCAGCATTTGAAAAGCAGTGGCACTGCAGTGGCACTTACACAGACACCGACAGCCAGGTCGCCTCTTTGATATTATCGTATTGATATTATCGATATTTGGATCGATCCGCCCACCACTACCTTCCACATATCACTTTAAAAAGCACCAAAGCTGTACTGCCACAAAAACAACAAATGTTCAGAGGAACCCAGCAGTATAATGGCTAATACAGTACCTCGTGTATACCTCATGACTGACTCCGTGCCAGACGTTACTAGCCCCTCAAAAATAGAGAATGCACTTTTAATGGCTAAATAAGTAAAAGCCAGATGTTGCTATTTCTGGTTTATGTGTGTGAGTCACGTGGTTGGTGCCTCTCTGAGCATGAATATCACGGCTAAAAAGAGCCTGCAGCCACGGCTATTCATCACGCCACTGCTCAAGCACTGATGCAGAAAGCACCCACACACACTTGCACAGACCCGTGTACACACACTTGTGTTAAGACAACTGACGGCCCTATTGTAACCCTACACATCCATGGCAGCTGTGGTAACCGGCATAAACAATACTGAAAGCCCCCACAGTGGTGGAGAGATGGAGGCAACAATGGCTGCCAACCATGCAGGAAAAAACAGGAGGAGCCGGATGAGGAGGAGGTGATGTGGGAGGGTGAAGGGCCTTTGAGGCTGATCTGGGGTCAGGCTTGACATCTCATGACTAAAGAAAAAAAAAAAAAAAATGGCCAAGAAAGCTGATCTTTACATGGTATTCAAAGGCAACCTCACCCATGAGACAAAGTCGAAGAGGAGGAAGATGGATTGAAAGAGGAATGAAATATGGAAGGGTGATTGGTAGACAATATATGTAAAATAAGTATTTTATTGTGTAATAGGAAATAGATATACAATGCACAGCCAGGTGTTTTTTGCATTCACCTGCTTGTGATGCTTAGATATTAACATTTCAAAAACAATAATGCTTTGAGTTTTTCTTATCACAAAATGGACAGCTAATAAAGATAAAGCATCACAGATGGATGGATGGATCGATGAGTAGGTTGGTGTAAAACTGAAACTAAAAGCAGCTATGGAAGATGGGAGTTGGTCACAGATGGTTGGAGGTTTGTGACACACTGTAGTTATCAACTTGTTGGCATTAAACATGGGTTGACTGACTAGTGAAAAGATGGATGTGTTGAAAGAAATTAAATAATTAATGGCTGGATGATGGGAGGGCATGAAGGACAGTGGCATACCCAGACCTGCATGGAAGACCACAGTGTTTTTCCTGCATCCCGACAGCAGCTGAAGATTTCGGAAAAGTCCTTTGGCCGTCAGCTTCACATGGAAGTTGGACAGCGACAGTCTTGGAGACCATAACATTGTCTCCGTTTGTCCTCCAACACTCTTCAAGATTTGATTTCAGACTGATGTTTCTAGTCTCAGTCGTCTTTTTGTGTAAGAAATTACTTTGACTTTGAGCACTTTCTCTGCTCCACTAACTCTCAAACAGTCCTGGTCTGCAGGAAATCCAGTTTTCTCTTCTTGTGGTCCAAATTCCCAGTGTTGCCTGTCTGACCAGTTTACTGTTGTCAACTATTTCAGGAAATTATTTCCTTATTATAAGGCTCCCAAAGCATTTTCTTTTACAAGAATGACTGTCTGGTAAGTAAAAATCTTCCTCTTTTCGTCTTTAATTTGATTGAAAATAATTCCACATCAAAAAGAAAGAAAATACTTGGAGATTGTTGCTGCTGGAACTTAAGCCTTGCATCTCCATGACAGCCACGTGGAGATTGATATAAAGAAGACAAAAACAGAAATTTGAATTTAAAAGGGAAAAATGTGACCCCGTACAGAAGGAAATAGAAACATTAAAAAACAGAGGAAAAAAGGGAGTCCTTTAAGCTGCAACCTGCACATCTTCCATTCAAAGCCAAAAAGTCGGCGCTGCAAAACAAAAATAATAAAAACAAAGGAGAACTGGTTGCTGTAGCTGTAGTCGAGCAATTAGACTATGAGAAAATGGCGCCAAAAATAGCTTTGTGCTTTACCGTCGTCCAGGTGGTAGTGAATCATCCAATGATAAAAGATGGAGAGAACGAGAGAGGCAGTACTTGTGTGTTTGTGTGTGTGAGGGAGGAAAGACAATCCTCATTGCGGTGATGATTAGTAGTCCATCTTTGCTGTTACACGCAAAACACACAGTGATCCGTCCCACTGACACACCACAGAGATGTGTGTGTCTAGAAATGTAGCTCTCCCTTGCACACACATGCTAGGTGGTTGGACAAAGACAAGCATCTATACACTCCCTCTATTTCTCGGCTGTTTCCAAAGCTCTGTGAAGCCAGTACACACACACACACACACACACACACACACACACACACACACAGAGAGAGGGAGGGACGCTGCAGGGGAGAAGGGGGAAGGAGAATGGGAGGGATTTGAATAATCTGTCTCTGCTGCTCCCTCCCTCCCTACCCTCCCCATTTTTTTTTCAGGTCTCTCGTCCTCTCTCAGTCTCTATTTGAACATTCGAATGAGAGAAAGTCAAAGGTTAGATGTGATAAAAAGACTATGATGAAGAAGAAATACACCAAGAGGGTGGGAGGAGCCTCTCTCTTTCACAAATACACACACACACACACACACACACACACACACACACACACACACACACACACAGCGTCTGTGTCTTTTCAGCTCTCAGTGGCAGGTGCCATATTAAAACTATTCAGCCAAACACAGAATTCTTTGTTTTACACAAACATACTAAACATGCAGCTGAGCCATTCCTTCAAGTTTTGCAATTTAGCAACATTTCTGTTAAAATGTCTCAATGTAGGTTGAGATTCAAGTTTAATGTAATACTGCCTGCCGTAGAGAGAGTGATTGCATCCCAGAAGTAAGTATTTAGTCTAACACAGAGATCTTCAACACAGGGTCCTCAGAGTTACTGCAGGGGGGCCCGAAGTTATGTTTAATCTTTTTTTTTTTTTCAAGTTCAAAAGTTAATATGTATTGGTATGCATTAGTTTAGCTTTAACTGGGTAAATACTGAAGTTGATATCAAAGAGAGCCTGAAAATATTAAGCAAATAGCATTAAGCCATAATAACTGGACTGCATTTTATAGAGCTTATAGACGTTCACACAACGATGGAGCAGCATCAGGAGCAATTCGGGTTTCATTGTCTTGCCCAAGGACACTTAGAGATGGGACTGCAGGGCCAGGGATCGAACCACCAACATCCAATTGGTAGACAACAACTCTACCACCTGAGCCACAGCCACACATTTCTCTTTTGTGGAGAAAGTCCATCTTAAGAAAGGTCTAAATTGCCACTTGATACAGAACAGTGCTAGAGTTGCACTTGCCAGGAGCTTCCTCTGCTCACTCCTACAAGATATTCAAAGAGTAGCTCATTCTCATATACTGCATGCTTTCATTTTCAAAATAAAAGTAAGCATAACTAGCATAATTAGAATGTACTCATTTCAAATTAATCTGAAAAGTATAACTGCCTTTGGCCACATGGTGCTCTTTTCAGAAACAAGGTGGTCACTTAGACAAAGAAGCAAGAAAGAAAAAGGTGGTCAATGTTGGGCAGTCCACTGGTAGCCCCAAAGGGCAGCAGGAGGCAACTGAACTAAACCAAAATTCAACATATTTTTCTGTACTGCAGTGCTTTGTGATGGGGATACATTTTAACACAAAAACCTTTTCTGGTACAACTTTAATTTGCATGGTACAGTGAATGTGATACAAACAAAATCAGACTGTAATATGAACCTTGAATCAGCCTTCAAAAATTACAACTCAGCCATGATACATAAATAGTCTCATGTGAGCACAACACAGGTCATGGACAATAAAACCAGAGTCAGAATATGTCAGAATCAAAAGTGCATGTCCAATAGAGACAAAAAGAGCTCAAGAAAGACACTGGGTGCTTTAAAAGCCCACACTGCTAACCACTGTCGCCTGACGGGCTACTGTGGTGTGTGTAAATGAGAGAGAGAGATGAATGAATCAAATGCATTTGGGGGGCTTATGAAGTGTAGGCTGCCTCCCTCCCTGCTCGCCGGTCTTTCTGTCTGGGTGCTTGTGAGTAAAGCGATTATGAGGGTGACAGCATGTCTGTTAGTAGTAGCTTCCCACAGGCCCTAAAGAGACTTCCAGGCCCAGCCACGGACGGGAGACAGCTAGGCGCCCGGGTCCAGACCAGAGACACCACATGGGGGGAAGGCTGCAACCACAGGCCCTGGATTCACAGGGCCCGCATGGAAGGAACCAGCAGTACTTTACAGAAGATTAGTGTTGACGAACTGACCGAAGAGCCGGTTAATTAACCCGACTCGTGTCACTGAACCGGGAGACTCGAGTTCCATATTAATGAACCGACTCACTCCTGTTTTTTTTCTTTTACTTCATTCGTGCCGTTGTGTGTAGCTGGTATTCTTCTGCTACTGTGTGTGTCGTAATCTAGCTCATTAGCGCCTCCACTGGAGTGGTGGTGGTAGAATCAATCAGGAAATGAGCTACCTAGACAGCGCACCAGGCTACTAAACGAGACCGAATGTAACCGTGCAACCAGCCGGCCCGCTCGAGTCTAATGTAACCGTGCAACCAGCCGGCCCGCTCGAGTCTAATGTAACCGTGCAACCGGCCGGCCCGCTCAAGTCTAATGTAATCAAGCGGTGTCTTGGTTCTCGGCAAGTTTGAGTTATTAACCAAGCCTTGTTTCTGGTGCATCTTAGAGGATTGTGTTCATGGCAATTATTTATATTATTGATGGGGAAGTACAGTACATCACATACAAATACACGTCATGTTATTTTGGTAGTTATGTTAAAGTGATGGTTCGGAGTAATTTCACTCTAGGGTCCTTTGCACCATGACCTCGAGCCAAACACCCCCCCAGAAGCTTTTTTCACCTGGGTCTAACATTGGGAGAGATAGCGTAGAGTAGCGTTAGCCGCTGAATAGCTTAGCGCAGAGGCTAATGGATCCGAAGTGTCTCTTAACATTACCCCACTAATAATGCCCGAAATTATACCAAAGGTCTACACTAGTATATATAGGTTATGCACTCATAAAACGATGGATTGTAAAGTTTGTAAGTACACCAGAAGGTTATGTAAATAACACTTGCCTGCTGGCTTCTGCTCTCTGCTGTTGTTGTTGCTGCTGTAAGACGAGTGCTTAGGGACATCTACAAATTACAACACCAAAAAGAGATGCAACAAAAATATTTTTTAATTTAACTTATTTTTTAAAGTAAGTGCTGTAGTATAACTAGCAGGAGACAAGTAATAATTGAGGTAAGTTTGGAGACATTACCTTATTTAATCATTAAATTAATAAATATTTTTGTTGCATCTCTTTTCGGTGTTGTAATTTGTATCTGTCCCTAAGCACTCTTACTGTCCGGTAATAACAGCAGCAGCAGCAGCAGAGAGCAGAAGCCAGCAGGCAAGTGTTATTTACATAAACTTCTGGTGTACTTACAAATTTTACAATCCATCGTTTTATGAGTGCATAACCTATTTGTACTACTGTAGACGTTTGGTATCATTTCGGGCATTATTAGTGGGGTAATGTTAAGAGACACTTCGGATCCATTAGCCTCTGCGCTAAGCTATTCAGTTGATAACGCTACGCTACGCTAACGCTCCCAATGTTCGACCCAGGTGAAAAAGCTTCTGGGGGGGTGTTTGGCTCGAGATCATGGTGCAAAGGACCCTAGGGTGAAATTACTCCGAACCATCACTTTAAGTTAAATGTTAGAGAAGTGAATGTTGCTACGTGGTAGGTAGGCTGTCACGAGGAGACCGCGCACCAGGCTACCAAACGAGACCGTAAAGACCGTAACCGAGGGTACTGCATAAGTCTATATTCAACCGGGTGTCTAGGTTCTCGGCAAGTTTGAGTTATCAACCAATCCCAGAAGCCTTTATTTCTCGTGCATCTTAGATGATTGTGTACATACAAATTCATAGACTACATTATCGATGGATATCACATATGCACGTCATGTTATCTTAGTAGTTATGTTAAGTTAAATGTTTGTTACGTGATAGGTAGGCTGTCACCAGGAGACCGTGCACCAGGCTAATGAAAGAGACCGTAACCGTGCCTAATGCATGAGTCTATGTAATCACGGGTGTCTAGGTTCTCGGCAAGTTTGAGTTACCGATAGCAGAAGCCTATGTCTCCTGCATTTTAGAATTTTGTTCATGGAAATTCATAGGCTACATTACCAAGGGGAAAGTATTATATCACATACAAATACATGTAATGTTATCTTGGTAGTTATGTTAAGTTAAATGTTAGAAGTGAATGTTGCTACATGGTAGTTAGACTGTCATGAGGAGACCGCCCACCAGGCTACCGAATGTAACCGTGGCCAGTGCGTGAGTCTAGTGTCGGTCAGTATGAGTGTGTAAGTAGTATGTCGAGACCGAACGTAACCGCAACCGCTCGAGTCTTCCACGGTGTCTTGGTTCCTGGCGGGGGAACGCGATCTATTAACTCGGTAGACCAACCAACGACCGTCTGGTTGAACCGACTCACGTAAAAGAGTCGGTTGTCCCATCACTACAGAAGATGGGCTTCAGTAAATGTGACCAGCGTTTATAATGCTCAACATTACTGTAACACTCCATCAGTGAGAACACATTTATCTGTTACTTGCACTACTAGCTAAAATATTGCCTTGATTCAAAAATCTTTTCTAAAACAGCTTTAAAATGAGTTTTTGTTGGTGTGACATGACATCAGAAGTGTGAAATGTTGGACTTCATGGCCAGTAGCCATTTCCTGCATGTTACTGCTGGGATAATTCAACCAGTGAACAAATGAGTGTTGAGAACTGAGAGTTAAAGCACCTTAAAGGGGAGATAGAATGCAAAACCGATTTTACCCTGTCATAGTTGAATAACGACAGTTCGGTGGGTAAATAGGACATATCATAGACAGCTTCATTCCCAAATCTCAACAAAGCTAGTTGCTTGCGTAAGCATCTCAAAATCCGGAACCTTTGTCACGGCCATGGGTGTATTAAGAGAACGGTCACGCCTCAACATTTACATAGGCTACACAACTGACCTGAGATCAGGTAGTCTTCTGAATCTAGGTCACGCAGATCTCTGCTATTCCATTACAAAATTCACTTCTGAAACTTTTTTATGCGAGAAATCAACTATGTAAAGCTCAAATATGGGCCGTTTTACAAAAATGGATGGCTAATTGCAAATTTTGTCCGACTGTGGGTCGGAATTAAGCGGCCAGTGCTGCCTGTGTTGTTGCCTCGCCGCCCGGCCTGCCTTCCTTCACAGACCCCGGCCTGCTGTGAGGTACTTCGAGCTCCGTTACGGCTGGCAGCCCACAGCACTTCATACCTGCGCAGAGTCACAGGTAACCCCGCTAATGGACCACTAAACGCCGCTGCTCTGACAGAGCTTCAGGGCCTGCAGCTCCCCTCTTCCTGCTAGCTAAATGCCCGGTGTGTGTGACTGAGAGCGTGGTCAGCGAGCTTGTTACACCAGCAATCTGTTACCCCAGGTTCCAGTTAATCTTTTAATGTGTGTAATTATAATGTGTTGAGTTATTTAAACAAACGATTGGGGAAATAAACGCCGCTTGTCCGCGAGTCTCATTGATAGAGCCTGCGGCTGGATGTAGCTCTATCAATGAGAGATAGCTAGCTAGCCTCCTCTTATAATTCCTCTGAAATTCACAAATATTCATTAACTTGAAATCGGACACAGTTGTTAGCTTTATAAGACATTTAGTTAGATGTTGTATACGTGGCGTGACGAAATTCAAATTGTAAATATACTCGAATTACACCGAAAAGGAAGCTAACTATCCGTGATTTGTAGCTAGGATTGAAGGGACAGTCACAGCTAACGAAACACCTAGTCTTCACAAATATTCATTAACTTGAAATCGGACACCGTTATTAGCTTTATAAGACATTTAGTTAGATGTTGTGTAAGTGGCGTGACGAAATTCAAACTGTAAATATACTCGAATTAAGGCGAAAAGGAAGCTAATTATCCGTGATTTGTAGCTAGGATTGAAGGGACAGTCACAGTTAACGAAACACCTAGCTAGTCTTCACAAATATTAACTTGAAATCGGACACCGTTGTTAGGTTTATAAGACATTTTAGTTAGATGTTGTGTAAGTGGCGTGACGAAATTCAAACTGTAAATATACTCGAATTAAGGCGAAAAGGAAGCTAATTATCCGTGATTTGTAGCTAGGATTGAAGGGACAGTCGCAGCTAACGAAACACTTTGTCTTCACAAATATTCATTAACTTGAAATCGGACACTGTTGTTAGGTTTATAATACATTTAGTTAGATGTTGTATAAGTGGGGTGACATGTGGGTAACATGTGGTAAGAGATTGCTGGTGTAACAAGCTCGCTGACCACACTCTCACTCTCACACATTGGGCCATTTAGCTAGCAGGAAGAGGGGAGTTCCAGGCCCTGGAGCTCTGTCAGGGCAGCGGCGTTTGGTAGTCCATGCTGTGGGCTGCCAGCCGTGACGGAGCTCCAAGTACCTCATAGCAGGCCGGGGTCTGTGAAGGAAGGCAGGCCGGGCGGCGAGGCAGGCCGGGCGGCGAGGCAGCACCGGCGGGCCGCGAGGCAGCACCAGCGGCTGAACTCCGACACACAGTCTTACCAAATTTGCAATTAGCCATCAATTTTCGTAAAACAGCCCATATTTGAGCTTTATATAGTTGATTTCTCGCTTAAAAAAGTCTCAGAAGTGAATTTAATAACGAAATAGTCCGACAAACAATGTATAACTTTGCAGTGTCTGAAATATGAGGCCTGCTGCCGAGTCTCCCATGTGTTTCTATGTAGTTTGCTCAAACCAATCAGCGCATAACTGATTCTGAATATTCATTAGCATACCATATTTGGAAGAAAAGCTCTTGTTCCAAATAGAGCCATATTCACAGGGTAGTTAAGGGCCTAATAAAATAGCATTCGGGCAATTTTCAGCCCGACCAATGTTACATACCCCATTAGGAGACCTTAAGGAACAGTGTAAAATACCCTATATTAGGGCTGCACGATTATGGCCAAAATGATAATCACGATTATTTTGATCAATATTGAGATCACGATTAATTATCACGATTATTTGTTGATTTTAGCCAAAAATAATTTTATTGTCACATAATTATATAATTATAACTGCTTTTACATCCATATTGTGCTACATTCCTACTAATACATCCATATGATCATACCATATCCACATTCCTCCTTTATTGAAGGATACTGTGAAGGAGTATGCCATTTCAGCTGTTGTGCGACCGCTTTCCACACATGCATGTTTGCCGTTAAAGATACAGGCAACGCAATTTTCTGTTCACGTTAACGGCGCATGTGGTGCCTGGTATCTACCAGATGAAATAGCTACACGGATTTCTGTGGCTCATTACGCTGCCACTTACATGTCTGCGTTGCGCTCTGATGCTCCGAAACCCACGTTAGAGACAACATAAACATCGCTGAATGTCACGCTAGTAAACACTAATAACACGTTACACAGCAGGTAACGTTAGCCTACCGTTAGCCACAGTAGCTGACTGCTAAACAGTGTAGTGTGTCTGTATTTCACTGTAGGATTCCAACAGCAGGACATCCAACAGTCTGCTGCTAAAGCTATGAGCTAAAAGACACAAACTAGCACTGGTCACTGCTGTTGTCTGAAAAACAACACAGACGGGACAAAACGTTGCGTTTACTGGTAAACTGGTAAACATTGTGACCGGCTTATGATGACCGACTGCTAACTGTTGTGGAATTTTCCTCACGTTACTCTGTCCTCTGTGACTGTCTACATCTAGAAACTAAGCTGCGCGGTGCAGGCAGGGAACAGCTCTGATTGGCTCATGGAGACATGTGATCAGACAGTGGTTTATGGAGCGCTAGATTGGCTTTGCAAAAACTGTTCTATGAAGGGAATGACGCATTTTAAATATCGCTCGATCACGCAAATTTGATCGTGGGAAGCCAAAATCGTGATTGTGATTAAAATTCGATTAATTGTGCAGCCCTACCCTATATAATCATTATATCACCCCTTTAAACAGCAATAAAAGATTCAATCCAACTTAAGTATTGCTGAGATGTAAATATGGTTCCACTCTAAATTCAAAAAAACATAATTTGTGTGTGTGTGTGTGTGTGTGTGTGTGTGTGTGTGTGTGTGTGTGTGTGTGTGTGTGTGTGTGTGTGTGTGTGTGTGTGTGGGCAGGATTTTTATGTTTTCTGTGTTTGGGTGTTGTGGTGGTTGTGTTTAGAACCCAGATTGACTCATATGTGTGTGTGCGGCTGAACAGTAAACATCCAAACAGAATTATTTCATATCACTATTAAAAGTTGTACTCAACGTACAAACTAATGCAGAGTTTGGAGATTGTTTCTTAGCAATCACACCAGACTTGTCCTGCACTCAGCCAACCAATTGCTGTAAAATACCTGATGTGATGATATGCTTTTAAAAAAAAACATCAAGTCAGAAGCTTTTCTTCCATTACCTTTTTTGAAAACCCTCAGTCATGTTTAAAGACATTATTTAGCTGCACGAAACAATAGCTTTCTACAGCATCATTCTAAAACTAATTGCTATTAGTTTTAGAGTGATGCTGTAGAAAGCACTGGCTTTCTGAACCCTTGCATAAAATCAAATCAAGCCACGGTAAGAAAGTTAACAACAAGATTTTTAAGCAAAAGAGTGTTGTTCTTTCAAAGAACCTTAACAGCTTCAGATGCTTTAATGTCAATATCAGTATCAGTATGCTTGCTATTGTAGCTATATTGCCAAGAATCCTGGGATTTCTGCAGTTTTAAGATGCTGACACACCTGCAGCCCTCACACACAAACATTTCTTCCCCCATCCACACACACACACCTCTCACACATTCATACCTGCGCTGTTCAGTCGACTGAGTCTTGCTGAGCCGCTTCTTTGCAAGGGATACTGGGATACCTGCTTTGTCAGGCCCTGATTGGCAGCAGGAGCTGTCTTTGCTGTGTTGTGGCTGGTGACTGTCGGGGTCTTCAGACCTGTAATGAGGAAAACAGAGGAAGTCAAAGCTTCTCCTTTGGGCTTTGTTTTTACTCCCTGGCCAGATGTTTATGCTCGTAATTTCCTGTTGCAGTTAAGGTAGCTGCAATTGTGAAAACAAATCAACCCTGATCTAGGTTTCCACCCTTTCCACTCAGAGCTACTGTACTGAAGAAAATTATTATTTTCACACACACCTGTAGCAGTGGCCCTGGCCTGCAGTGACAGAGCTCTGTTCCTCAGTGCAGGAGGCTTTGGAGCGGCAGTGATGCCACTGGGAAGTGCGTCACTGGGAATATTGGTATTGGTGGTAGCTGCAGTGCTGGAGATGAGGGGCTTTGCCATGCATTGGTTGCCCACAGGAAGTGTGCTTTTGCTGGGCTGCTCATCTGGCTTGGTCCCTGTTGGTGCTGGAGCTCCTGGAAATGTAGAAGGAAAAGAGGATACAAGAGGTTTTAAATACTAAGAATGTTTCATATAGATGAAAGAGCAGAACTTTTGGGTGGATGTTCAAATTGTCAGCTCTTTTTGAATGTCAATGTTTGGAATCCTATAAAGAATAATAAAGTATCCAACAAAGAAAATAACATTGATAAACAGAGAAACAAGGAGAAACAAGAAGACGAGGAGACAAAGGAGTCCAGAATTTGTAATTATGGGCAAATCTTTAAAAGGGATGTCTACAAATTACAACACCGAAAAAAGATACAACAAAAATATTTATTAATTTAACTTTTTTTTTTTAAGTAAGTGCTGTAGTACAACTAGCAGGAGACAATTTATAATTGAGGTAAGTTTGGAGACATTACCTTATTTAATCATTAAATGAAAATAAAAAATATTTTTGTTGTATCTCTTTTCGGTGTTGTAATTTGTAGACGTCCCTAAGCACTCATCTTACTGCCGGTAGCAGCAGCAGCAGCAGAGAGCAGAAGCCAACAGGCAAGTGTTATTTAAATAAACTTCTGGTGTACTTACAAACTTTCCAATCCATCGTTTTATGAGTGCATAACCTATTTGTACTACTGTAGAAGTTTGGTATCATTTCGGGCATTATTAGTAAGGTCATTTACGAGATACAGACATGGATCCATTAGCGCCTGCACTTGAAGAAGGAAGAAAGAAGCTAAAGAAGAAGTAAAATAAGTGAAAGTAAAATAGATTACACTCTAGGCTGCTTAAAAATTGCATGGAGATTCCTTTTTTATCTTAACCAGTTGAAATATTTACACATAAATATTGATTTTTAATTGATTCGCAATGCATCGATACATCCCTGAAATGACCAATTTATACTGGTGTATTCCTGCGTTCTAAATGCACAGCATAATAACCTCAGAGTTATACTCACAACCAACAGCTGACACATACCATGGATGTAAATAAATGAGTCAATAAAATGAGTGTTTGTAAAATAAAAAGAACTGTGTGGGGGTGTACTACACGGATGCTCCTCTCTGATACGACTAAATACAGAACCTAAATATTACCATGGTAACTAGGAAATGTAATCTGGTTACCATAACAACCTAGCAATCTGTAACCATCACTTTAATGTGTTGCTTTGTGAGTGAGAAAAGAAAAAAAGAAATAACCTGTAGATTGTTTAATATGTCAATGTCAGCAGTGTTCGAACTATACCGTGGCCTTCGGGGGCCCAGGGGCTTTTTCCAGGGCGTCAGAGGTGGAAGTCGCTTGCAACTTACAATGACTTACAAAGATACATAACAGCTACAAGTGTATGCACTATACAGGATTTACCCTATCATACTTTATCGACAGGAATAGATAGGGCAAACAGCCACCCACAAATATATAAACAATAAGAAGAATACCAGAATTCCTCCGTTCAATTAGACCTTAGCGACGCACCCCAAGCTTCCATCCTTAACAAACAGCCATGTATATGGGCTCTTCCAGGCTCTCCACTGCTGGCTGTTCCAATTTAACGGAGAGAGAGGAGCCGAGAGGGGTTAGGATCATCTTCAGCCAGAGAGGACATTATTTCTTCAGCTTCTTCTTGCGTTGTCACCCCGGTGGGAGGTGTGCTAACAGGGCTTGCAGCAGGTGAATTAGTCGGCTATTAACGTCATCGCTACACAGTTTCTTAGTAAAACCAAAATTAATTAAACTGCCTTGTTTTCTTTTTGCCATGGCTATATGATGCTTACTGCAGAATGGATTTCAAGGACTTTGCGAACCGGATTAATGGCCTCCAATGTTTATATTTCTTCTACGAATCTTTGAGTTAACATGTAGCCTACTAAACATGAGTTGGATTTGCACCGCAGCCGCCCACGCCTTTGATGCTCATAACAAGAATAACATGTATAGTTTTCTTTATTGAAGTGAATTGGGTTTAAATCACCATCACGCATGAATTATATTTTTGCAGTTTTACACATTATAATTCACGATGATCACATTACACAAAACTGAAATTGCACATCAAAATGACACATTGTCAATATTTTTAGAGACCCCCCAAAATTTCACAAATCACGTTTTCAGGGGAGCCCATGTCTTATTAAGGGGAGCCGAGCTCCCCCTAGCTCCCCCGTAGTTCGCACCCTGAATGTCAGTATTTTGTCAATATTTCTGTGTGACAATCTCGTAATAGCTTTTTTCTGAACCACATTTCATGGTCTTCAGCCTATATTATACTACAAGTAGATCCCAGACCAGACAATCTGATTGGTAAACTAGACATTTACAATGTGCTCAAATCAGCATGACAGCACACCCAGAGTCATTTGAGCACACCTGGCATATCATTTAAAATATCACTCCGCCATTTCTGTGTCAACATTATGGAGTTGAATTAACAAAACATTTGTATTCATGGAAATAATTCAGGAACCACAGTGGAACACACAAAAGCTCTCCAACTAGTATATAAAGTGATTCATCGGATTAAACAACTTATTTGTTACAGAACTATGGTAACAGTTTCCATGGTAACAGTCTCCCTTTCCTGACAATTGACACAAAGAGAATAATGTGACTAAACTCTGGTCCTAGCTGCATCACTGTCGTGCCAATAATGACGTTAAATCAAACCCTTGAGTGTAATATTGCTTAATTATTGTAGGGATGTTTAGTAGGGGTTTGTAGAGCCTCTAAACAGCAAAGACTCGAGGACGAATGAGAAAATGTGCAGATCCCTGACACAAAGGAATGCCACTTTTAGTGACAAATAGGAACCCAGTAAGGGTCCAATATTGCGACTGTTTCATGCTTTGAAATAGAATAAATACTACGTATTTGTAAAATATATATATATTATTATTATTATTATATTAGTATTTTGTTAAAAAGCATGGAACTTTAAAAAAAATCTCAGTACACCTTGACTCACTTTTGGTAAGTCTGCCACTTCTCTTAACATTGTTTTGTACATCTTTCCCCAGAGACTTTGCCTGCATCCAGCAGTTTTATCTGTGTAGGTAAAGAGTCTCCAGTGGCTCACTTAAAATAAACCGTTCATGTGGCTGTGCATAGTCTTCGTCAGTCTTAGTCTGTGATAAAGTTAGACAGTGGTACAAAACTAAAGACGGACTAATCTTAAATCTAAAAAGATAACACCAGCCAGGCTCAGAACTAACAGTTGTGTTTCCATGGTAACAGTCTCCCTTTCATGACAACTGACAAAAAGAGTAGAATGTGACTAAACTCTGATGGATAAATGCACAAGGGATCATTTTTTAAACATCATAGTAAAAGTGAAATGTATTTTTTTCCCCTACAATTTCCCATTAAAATGTCTGTGCTACTCTTATATTTGAAATAGTTTCCTGCTGGAGCCAACAGAGCTGAGCAGTTTAAGCAGTGGCGTTTCTACATTGAATTACACCCTGGACGAGACCCCCTTCGGATCTTTAAATTAACTCATGAGTCGCGAGTTTCTAGTATCATTAACTCTGATCAGTTGACTCCTACTACAATTCAATCTAAAATGATAACAGCACCACACACAAACCTCTTGCAACATTAGCTACTACTAGTCCTAGCCATCTTAGCTGCAAAAAGCTTTATAATTTACATGTCAGTCTGGCATATGGTGATTTCATGCCGTTCAATGCTACAATGAACTGACAACATAAGTTATACGAGTTACAGTTCTCAAGGACGCATGCACACACGGACACGACAGCACAGTCTCTTTTTCCTTTCTCTATACTTTTCCGCCGTGTGTGAAGCGTGTGTCCGCGCTATTCTCCCACATGTAGGGAACCTCGTGAATTAACCTGCAACATGTCAGCTGTTTGGAAATTCTTCAGCATGCGTGCAGAAGATAACAAGTTTGCAATATGCAACACCTGCAAGGAAAAAGTAGGGCATGGAGGGACGACACCAAAAACCAAAATCAAATTTTTTTAGTTGGATATTGGATGTGAAAAGAAGGAAATGGTTCTAACATTGCACTTTAGATGTGTGTGAATTTCCCACACCAGATGTAATTTATATAGTTCTATTTTATAGTGATCCATTATCTGTTCAAAAAATGTTCTATGTTCTGTGCAAAATGTTCTATTTTTTTTTTTTAATTTCAAATATTTATTTGAGTTAGAATTAGAATTGCCAGGCCTACTATATATGGGTGCCTGCTCTACCAGGTGAGCTACCCAGGGGCCCGGATTCAGAGTTTAACAGGTTAAAACATATTTTTTAGCTGTTTACTGTGAGCTTGTGTGTTTTGTTTTATGCATTTTCATTACATGTTCATGAATTTAATTATGTTTTATGTATCTTAGGTTTATAGTGTGTGTGTTTAGTGCGAGTTTTAGGTTTCACCTAGATGCAAGACACATTTCCTCCAGGGAACAATAAAAGTTGAAGATTAAATGTCATTAAAAGTGGTGGTTCTACAAACACACTCTTTCTTTTTTATTCTGAGGGACTGGCACTAAAACCTGGTGTGAACATTTTCTTGTTATCAAGTTCCTCTGCAGCTGCTGGACACAGTACCTAGCCAAACATCATCTACTCGTGGCTTTGAATCGGCAGAATAAAGCAAAATGTTTAAAATAATAAGAGGGCTAGAGGCATACATTGCAGAGATACAGTGTTTTAGGGAGGATCTATCCTTTAAAGAATGGCGCTGTAAACACACACGCACGCACACACGCACGCACGCACACACGCACGCACGCACGCACACGCACACCGTCTGTATTCTCAGTCCTGACCAGCTGTGCTCCTTGACCTCCACAGAGAAAGAGGGGATACTGCTGTGCACACACTTACTCTCTCCCACTAAAAATGAAATGTTACATCAAAACACAGTGTGCGCACAAATGGATCTTCATTAGGATCTTCATTAACATCAGTACAATCTTAGCAGCTGATTTTACATGACACACTGTGTGTATACGATGGAGACAGACTCTGCATGTGTGTGTGTGTGTGTGTGTGTGCGTGCGTGCGTGCTAGAGAACACCAACAGTGAAAAGAGAAGAATGTTAAGTTGTATGTGAGCGAGAGAAAATAAGAGAGCTCAGCTAATATATACACCCCCCCCACCTCACCTTTGCTTATGGCTCCACTGATCTCAGATCCTAGTGCTGAGGAACTGAAGCTTGTGGGTAATCCTTTCACAGGAAGTTTTGATGTGGCGGGTGTGGCAGCTCGTTTGACCGCCCCCAATGCTGGCTGTTGATTAGCTGTTGGTTTGGAGTTGGACGTTGCGGGATCTGGAACAGCCAAAACAGATGTTCGCTCTGCATTGGTGCGAGGTTTGGGGATACCTGGGAGAGTAATACAGAAGGCCATACATTATCTCTTACACACACAATACAGAAATTGACTTAAAATATGTGGTCTTTCTGATAAATTTTGAAACTAACTGGGAACATAATTATGTGTATGTATTACATATGTCTATGCAACTGAGAAAAGCCAATAGAAACCAGCTGAACAGTGAATGAAAAGCTGCAGTTTTTTAAATGCAGACCCAGGGCTTTGAAATTAGGTCAATTCTAGTAAAGCCAAACCTTTAATTACGCATGACATACCAATCATCTTACTCTAAAGCAAGGAATATATATCAGATCTACTTCACACTTGGAGATGTATTGCTGCGAAACTAAGTTGAGCATGTCTTCACCTGTTCTTCTTACAAACGTGGTGGTTATGTCAAAGAAGGGTTGGGCAGTATGACAATACATACATATGCATATAAATATGCAATATAAAAATGTCTATCATATACATTTCTTTTCTATATTGTTTCTATTGCAATGTCGAAAAACCAGCAGGTCTAACTGCCATATTTACGTCCACTGGACGACTGTTCTGATCCTTGAACTAAAGTTAGCCTTTTTGGACATTTCCTGTTTTTTGTGTGTTATATAGTTTCTTGTGTATGAAATAAATGTTTAAAGTACAAAAAACACATTTCACTCCAAAATAAGGTTTCTCTCCCACAGACATCACTTTTTCTCAACTGCCTAAAAACGCCTCACCCGCACTCCTGTTTAATGGTGCAATATGTAAAATATTTACTGTATTTTATCAAAACATAACCACAATGCATCATCAGATATTATGGAAACATGCTAAGTTAAAATACTATTTTTTCTGACAACAATGCTGAAGTATAAAGTATTTTCTCCTTTTGAAATTTTCGTTCCGGGACGGAATGTCTGTTTGTGTTTTGGCCTGTGTGTTGGTATCAACTGCCTATTTTGACAGCCAGGCCGGGTTGCCAGAAATACCTGTAAAAATGCAAACACAGCACGCTACAGCTGTAGTAGGCCTAAAGTCATGGAAGCAGCAAACAAAAGAATGGGATCAATGGAGATAGATTCATTCAACCCGCCCTAAAAAAAAAACTTGCCATCTTTCTAAACAGGTGCATCTAGAGACAAGTTAAAACACGGGTAAATATTGGAGATGCATTTAAAAGATGGAGGCAGCTTAGAGCCTAAAAGGACACTGAGTTGACTAATTTCCTCCTAAACAGGTGAGGTATCATGGGACACAGTGTTCTCTACAGGTTGCTTTGCAATGTAACATGTAAGGTTATTTTATTGTGGCTTACACCAGCTTGAAGGTTATGATATGTTGGACAGTAAGATGATTCCCACTTTCTTACAAACTGGCATGCAACCATAATGTGTAATGTACTGACTGTACAGCAGGGCCGGATTGGGACTCATTTTCAGCCCTGGATTTTCATGCCTTAGACCGGCCCACTTTACTTCACGAATGACTATATTAAAAAAATGTAATCAAAACCTTAGTATATAAGTTTGCAATAGCGCCCTGTTCTCTACATCCTTGTAATTCGGTGTATTTTGTAAAATATCACTATTTCCAAGTTGCTTCACAATGTAGATTTATTAGAAAAGTTAACATTTTAACAACAACCCAATGATGTTGAACAATATCAGAATCTGTTTCTGTGCAAATAAGTAATCACAGATTAAATAAAGAACAAGATACATTGTATTGCACTTTCTAATGACATCTATTTTTTCCTTTGAATATTTCATACAACTTTCATAATGGGTCACAAGTAATATTTGGGCATAAAAAGTGATTATATTGTAGCTAATCTGATCATGTTTGCTTGTTCACACACTGTGATACAACAGCTTACAGTAGATGTGCCATCCACACTGACAGCAGCTATCCCTAATGCACACTACTGGCTCTGCTTCTGACACTAAATCACATTTTATAAATTGTCATAATTCTCAGCAAAAATCTCTCCTTTTTACAAAGCTTTCTGATCAAGTCAAGTCAGTGTCATTATGGTAGTGCCGAATTATCTGGCATCATTAATTATCCCAGGGCATTTTTCATATAGAGCAGGTCAACACCACATTCTTATTAATTCTTATAATACTCAGTCAATGATCAACCCTACCTGCCCAAACTGGAGTTCTGGGCTCATATAGCTCCTGCTTGGTAACCTTACTGGCTCTTCATTGTCACTGTTAGCAGCAAACTGGACTAGTAGGCCTACTAGCTGCTGCTGCGCGGAGCTACAAGAACAAGTTTGATTCATTAACATAGACGCTGGTTTGCAGGCACTTCTCCTAACTAACTCAGCTTACCCGTCTCAACGTCTTCATTTGGCGTTTTGCTAAAAATAGAAAAAGTTCATCTGGCCGCGTCACTTTCTAGAGCTCTCCTTTTTTAAATTGACGCCTTTTCAGTGCCGTTTTGCGCTTTCTACTACCCGTTTAAAACAGCTTCTTTTTGCTCGCGGTGGCAATTTTTTTTTTAGCAAGGTGCTGCCGTCGGAGGACTCCGAACATAAATAGGTCATCATTCACCAGGCTGCACTCTGCGAGTGCGGCTGCATGAATGAAGAGAACGGTGGGCTGCAAGAAAAAATAAATACTGTAAATACAAAATTGGGCTGCGAGTGCAGGCAGCATAGGGACAGCATCCATAATATTCAACTATGATTTCAACCCAGTGCCATACCTGAACACCGGCCCTCACAACCAAACAACCAGACCGGCCCACCGGGAATTCTCCCGGTGCTCCCGATTAGCCAATCCGGGCCTGCTGTACAGTGTATAGACAAGATATAACGGGTCTGGAAGTAGTAGTACCAGCAATCTCCCACCAGCCGAAATTGTTCTCTGTTCAGCTGCCGTAGCCGACAGACAGTGACTGTGCCCTGGGTACAGACGACTGAGAGGTCGCGGTCTTGTTATCGGCTGTTGCAGTAACATTAAGCCGAGTAAAGGTGGCTCTCAGTCGGGTGTCCACAGTGACAATGTGATTGTAGTCAGATACAGTCTCATCCAGTAATCAAAGACTACAAAATGTCTGTAATAATATCCTGTGTTGAACATGTGTAAATTGTGTTAAAGGCAGGGAATACCACGTATTTGTTTTATGATCTAAACAGGTCCCTCTGCCTGCTGAAAATACTGATGGGTGTGAGAAGGCAGAATCGTAACACACCCCTTCCAACTCCCAGAGTTATCCTTCCTGTCCAGATCACAAGATCACATCGCAAGTTGCGTTTTAAGCTCCTCTTTTTTACTGTTTGTGGAGAGCTAGGTGACACATACAACTATATTGATGAGGACCGGCGAGTTAAATCGTCTGTCCGAGAGTATAGCAGGCAGACACACAGCTGACAACCTGTAGGTGCAGGCGCTGCTCGGACATACACGCCGCGGGCCGCTGTGGACTTGTGTCAGTCCCGCAAGCGGTTTCAGGAAAGTGGCTGCATGTGTCCGACAATGCACAGAACATCAACACTGGTACAAGCCTACAGCTGTCCGCAGACACGCGGAAAGTGTGTCAGAGCCGGGCTCGACACACTTTTCACATTTTCTCCGTTTCCTGTGCTTTCTTTTGGAAGGCTGGCATCCAAAAATCGCACCTTAGGCCTTCTAACTAATTAATTAGCCTGAGTTAAATACTAGTTATCAGTAAACAGAAGATAGTGGCTGGTGTCTGGTGTGTGCACCAGTGTTTACGCGTTTGTGTGTCGGCCCGCCCCCACATTTGCCGGCTGGCGAGTGTTAATTTCGGACCGTGCACAGTAGCCTACTATCAAACAGTAGCCATTTAATTTACTTTGTAAATGTAAGAGAACTTGATTGAAGAAGAATTTTCAGCAGTCCTCAAGTGGCCACTTGAGGCGAGTCAATCCCCATAGACCCCCATATTATTTTATTATAGGAGAGAAAAAAAGAGAGATTTTGAGAAAAAGAGATTTTTATTAAAGAACATTTGAAAAACCTGTATAAACTGAACACCAAAGAACAATATTAACTATGCAAATTATTAACAATATACCTAAGTAAAATAAATAAATAGCCAAAGCTATAACACTTTTGTTTTCTTTGTAACAAAATACTGTTGAAAAACAAACCGAACTAAACTCCATTTTGGAGATGATTCGAGCATGCAGTTCAGACACGTTCGTAACTGTAAAATATTTTAAAACACCTACCTGTGAAATGATATTCCATCTTGCTTATTTTTGGCATTTCTTTCGCACAAACATCTAAACATTGCACAAAAGTCTACTGTCCGTCCCAAAATGGCGGCAGTACAGGCGGCAGGAAGGCAGTATCTACGTATTTATATCTATGAATGGAGTGAAAGACCCGTTTTCTCTTAAATGACTTAAATAACACAGACTTAGGCTACGTTCAGACTGCAGGCAAAAGTGGCCCAAATCTTTTTTTTTTGGGGTCAAGTGACCAGGTCAGACTTCTTCAGAAGTAGTGTGAACACTCAAATCTTGCACAGGTCTGCTTTTTAAAAATCAGATTCAGACCACTTCCATATGTGGTCCTGAATCAGACCCAGATCCGATTTTTTTTAATGCGGTGTGAACAACCAAGGCGGATTTGATGCGACTTGCTTAATACTGTTGGTTTTGTATGTTTACAACATATTTACAATTTGCTCTTTTTTTATTTCATCTTCTTGCTGCTGCTGTGCTGTACCCTATTATATACTGCAACAACCTAATGCAACAACCTCGTTTATCCACAGAGATCATTAACTTTCACCAACTTTCTACAAACATGAATTCTGCCTGGCAAAAGGGGAGAGAGACACAAAGAAAAAAGCCTCGTTATAAAGAGAGGGAAAAAAGTTCACCAATTGCTCATGCACATTCACGCGCGCGCACACACACACACACACACACACACGCACACTAAACACACAAACACAGTCTCTGTTGGTGAAGGTATAGCAGCAGTAAAACTTGTACTGGGACTGAAGCCAGCAGGAAACATCTGGCTTCATTTGGTTTCAGTTCATATGAAAAGCCAGCCAGAGAAAAGCAGCTGGAATTTGTTACCTCAGAAATCAATGTTAGGTAAGAGCTAGTATATATTGACGACGTTTAATTTCCGGGATTGTTCAGGTGCCGCCAGAAATTCCGCTGGATGTCCCTCATTTCGGACGGATGTCCGTCACCTTCCTCTTTCTTTGTGTTCTAAACTCCGGTCGATTTATGAGGACTATGGTTAACTGCTCCTCTGCAAACTCAGGGTCCTCTCTAACCGACTGAGAGACACACTTTCTTGGCTTAAAATTACTCAACGTTGGTCGTCTACGGCTGCTGAACAGGCTACACGGTTGTTTTGCCAAAGTTAAATTGCGTATTTCCATTATGAGGAAGTCAAACTTACGGTTTCTGTCATAGGTCTGTCAAGGTGGTTGTAAACAGCCGTGGTCCGCTTGTCTGGTCCTCCGGTAACGTTAGCAATTATCGCATGTTAGCATGGCGGTGTTAGCCAGGACCAGTCGATAATCACTTCACTGTCTATGTCTCAATTGTTTTTGCGAGTAACTAACTGTAGAGTAGGCTACTCTATATAATTCAATGTGAGTACACAAATGTTGAAATGGCTGAAAATGCCCGTCCCTAGTAGCCGTGATAAATTAGCCTGAAGCTTAATGCTTACCTGTTCAGGAGGAAATTAGCCAAGTCTGTGTCCTTTTAGGCTCTAAGCTCTGGTCATGCAACTGTTTAGAAACACTGAGGTTTTCTCCATTGATCCCGTTCGATTGTTTGCTGCTTCCATGGCTGTAGCGCGTTGGGTTTGCGTTTTTTACAGGTATATCTGCCAACCTGGCCTGGCTGTCAAAATAGGCAGTTGATACCAACACACATGCCAAAACACAAACAGACATTCCATCATGGAACAGAAATTTCAAAGGAGAAAATACTTATTGTGGTAATGTTTTGATTTAATACAGTAATTAAATTACATATTCTTTAGAGTCAGAAACAAAAAGACTAAATGCTTTTCAACAGCTGACTCAGATGACAGTTGTCTGAGCCTCCTACAAGCACACGAAGGCACTAATAAGATGGTGAGCTCCTGTTCTCAACTGCAAGGACACTTAAGTTAGGTTTATGGCCGACATGGTGTTCCCAGATCAAGGTGTGGAAACCAGAAAATGACGTCACCACGTCTTTCGTGTTCAGAATTTTTGTAACTCGCTGCACGCTGCGAGTCAAATGGCCTTAAACTTGTGTTAAGAGAGAAACACCATTCTGGGAAAAGGAGAGGCATTTGCTGGAGGGTGTGGGAAAATATGAGAGATCACTTTGTTAAAGTTAAAAAACCTCATGGAAGGAGTGATCGTAACATCAAAAGGCAGACAGTAATTTCGCCTTGGAAGTAAGCAACAGTAACGTTGATAATTAGAGTACCTAAATACAATGTTTGGCAGTATGGCGTTGTTTAACATATATGTGTTTACAAATGTTGCCAGGCAGCCTGCCTGCCTTTATTTCTACTCGCTACTTCTTCTTTACTACTTCTTGCTTGTTCACAGATATACATAGAATACTGCAATGATCAATGCCTTAAGCATAAACATCTCTGTGCATGCTTGTAGCGCGAACGCCATCTCTGGAGGCCCGCGCCACGGTGTCTTGCCCAAGATTAAACAAAGCTTTACCGTCAGTGGATCATAATTCTTGCTTTAAAAACTAATTGCAGCAAATGCAACCAACTTATTCAGATGTCTTCTTCAGGCTCAGGATAATGTTATAACTTCTAAAACGACGTTTCAATAGTTGTTTAACATGCCCTTGTTCACTTCCCCTCATCACTTGTCCTTGGGGGAATCCCCCCCGGGAAGTCAGGGATTCCATTTGCCTGAAAAACTGAAGTGAATTTGGTGAGATCAAGAGAGCGAGTGAGCAATGATGGTCACTCCAGAGGTGGATATCACCCACAATGTTAAGCAATGTTAAGCATTTGGTGCAAGAAAATACATTCATGGTTAGGTGGCAGCAGAGACGGTTTAGAGAATCTTTGATGGCAGTAATGTACAACCGGTAAAACTCCTGTTGCTGACCACCAAAGAAGGACAAGATGAATAATTTGAATAGAGTTCGGCTTTTTAGTAGATAGTAGATATTATTTAAAAAAACCTCCAACTTGATATTTTACTTACAAGACAGATAACTAATGTCAGTTAATATTTACTTTATACTTTAATTTACTTTTATTTACTAGATAACTGTACTTGTGTAATTTCTTTATTCCCAACATTATCTGTAAAGAAATTCTGTTTTGATTTACATGAACTGATGAGCAGTTCATGTAAAACATAGTGAACTAAGGAGAAAATGTACTAAAAAGTGTTGCACTAAAGCAAGACCTGACCTTAAACTAACCCCTTGGTAAAATGTGGACTGGTCAGTTTACCCTCATTTAGGTGAAATTCTTTTATCTTATAAGCAGATTTAATTGTTTACAGAAGCCTATCACATCTAAGTACAGATACAAACACTAAGCTCATGAATACAGTTGGATAAACCTGTAATGGAAAACATATGTAATGAAGTAATCGAGTCACAACCAAATTTAAAATTGCCCAATGTGCGCACGCAGGCACACACACATGCACGCACGCACGCACACACACACACACACACACACACACACACGCACACACACACGCGCACACACACACACACACACACTAAAAGGAATCCATTGATGCCAATCTCAGTCTAAGGTCAAGAGGCATCCGTTTGTTCCTGTGCATCAGCAAAGAGGACAGAAAGCTTTTGTCTGTCAGAATGTGACCTTTATAAGGAGAGAGATCTGGTTTTACACACGCACGCACGCACGCACACAACACACACACACACACACACACACACACACACACACACACACACACACACACACACACACACACACACACACACACACACACACACACACACACACACACACACACACACATTTCAGCATTTTCTGCTATCTACAGTACATGACACAATGCAGCTCAGTGATTATGGAAAACAAGTTACACACAAACACACATACACACTCAGTGGAATTACAGGGCACTGGGCACCAGACAGGGGACACCATGTTTAGGTTAGGCTAGGCAACATGACATCATGACTTCGCGACTTTCCTAAGCCAACTGGCGTGTTATTTGTACGCATTTTGAGCTATCCGCACGTATGTCTATGCTGTATACAGCGGACGGCAGTCGTCACAGCGTAAACATAAACGCCACTTTCTAAAGCCACATGGCGTGTTATCGCGAGGCTACATGTTATCGCAAGGCTACTGTTGGGTTTAGGAAACGTCACACACGGGTTGGGTTTAGGAAAAGAAGAACCGATCAAGTGCATCTCGCTGCAGCCTGCGGGAAGGCTCCTGCGGGGCCATCAAGCCAGGAATAGTGTGTGTGTGTGTGTGTATGTGTGTGTGTGTAAATAATGATGGTGTTGATGAGACACTCCTAACCCAGACTGATCTCATGAAGTGGCGTATGTATGACACGCCAATTCGTATGCCATTACTGGCGTGTTATCAAGACGCATACTTGCTTTTAAGCGTGTTTATCAACGCCGTTTGCCTCCATTGACTTACATTACCTTGTGATTGTGTGTGAATTGACGCCGTAGCGAATAGTATGAAAGGGCGAAAATACGATACGCTCGAACGGACCAAGACAGCCTGGTAGCATTTTTTACTATGAAGGAAATTATTTGGATAAATGCCATGTTTTCATTTTGAATCTTTTAATTTTATTTGGAAAATGTTATATCCATAAATGTCAATGGTCTGAAATAAAAAAGAATATTCACCAATTTAAAAATGACATGAAATTATATTTTGAAACTTTAAAAAGGACTGACAAATAAGAAATCCATCCAGACTCTGAACATTTACAATGCCTTACAACCTTTTTAATGTAAATTTCATGCGCCCCTTTTTCGTGTATGTATGTATGCATTTAATGTTTTTAATGTGTTTATGTCTGTACTTGAATAATAAAGTTTTTTGAAGACAAAAAAAAAAAAAACGGCCTGGTCATGAAGCTGATATAGCCTCTTGTTTCACATTAGATGATAGAAACTGATGATGTAGGCTAAACACAAACGGCATTTCATGCAAAAACAGTTACGTTTTCATGTAGTTACTGTAATTGGGCTGATGTACTTTTTCATTAATTTGATTTCTGATTTTGAAACAATATCCAAATTTGAAAAATGGGTCATTTTAAAGCTTGTTAATATTAATGACAATGTGTTCAAACGGAAAACGAGCCATATTTCATTTAATTTAGCCCTCAAAAGTAGAATGGTGTGTTGTTTCGTTATGGACTTTCATATTAACAGCAAGAATTCAGTCTCCATTACAACCAAATGTACAAAGGGGCGATTTTGCTTTATGAACAATTAACAACAGGTGAACTAGAAGCTTATGGTGGAACTCGAAAAATTTGAATATCGTGCAAAAGTTCATTTATTTCAGTAATTCAACTTAAAAGGTAAAACTATTATATTATATAGACTTATTACATGCAAAGCGAGATATTTCAAGTCTGTATTTGTTATAATTTAAATTTATAATTATGGCTTACAGTTTATGAAAATGCTCAGAAAATTAGAATATTGTGAAAAGGTCAAATATTGTAGGCTCAAAGTGTCACACTCTAATCAGCTAATTAATCCAAAACACCTGCAAAGGGTTCCTGAGCCTTTAAATCAGTGTTTCTCAACGGGGGCGTTCAGAAGATGTTGGAAGCAATATTTTGGAAAGGGGGGCATTGAGGTGCCCTTGAAAGCTAGTTTAAACCAAAGATTCACAATAACAATACATGTTTACACTTTAAACTACTTGCAAAAAACAGTGTTCTGCAACATTAAAACCTGCCAGTTCACGGCACTGCAACTGGACGAGACGATGGATCATAACTCTTCTTCTCTCTGTGCTTCTGTCAGCTTTGTTTGGCGCAGCTCCGTGCTGCCTTCATGGAAACGGGACGTCAGAGCATCGTCTTAAATGAGCTCCGTACTTCAGCGTGAAGCTACAAGTAGACTTTATATTTCACAGTAACAGTTTTTCGTCAGATCTTTTATAGAACCCAACGTTTCCTACTGCACCTGAAGGCAGCTTCATTTCACGAAGAAAAAAAGAAAGAAAAGAGATGAGCGAGAGATATCGACTGTGCGTTGTTGTTAGGCAAACATTTAGCTGTTCCCCAAACTCCCGGGCAGTTCAGGGCTTCAGTGTTTGCTGTTTTAAAACTTTCTTATGGAAGTTATAGAGGCAGTGATATTAGTGTTTACTGTACGGGATTCTCACACCTCCTCAAAACACGCGAAAAAAAAAAAGCGCGACATGGGGTTACGTTTCTCCAAACGTTTTTTTCTGCTATTTACTCGCAAGACAGGCGATAGCAAACATAAACTCTTCTAACCTAGACTCTTCTAAGCATCAACAAAGGGCTCTCACTAACTTTCAAAGGTTGTAAACTTATTTCCATTCGGCAGTAGGTGTCGTTCTTCAAGTCGTTTGTGTTGTTTGCCATTCAATGATTTGATTTTTTGATTATTTTTGATAACAATAGTAACAACAATAATAGGCCTATATTAGGGCGTAATCATTAATATTCGGGGCAATTAGCCTACATAAGATTTGATGGGGGCGTTAGGAACCTGGATAACGGATAAGGGGGGCGCTGGCACAAAAAAGGTTGAGAACCACTGTTTTAAATGGTCTCTCAGTCTGGTTCAGTAGAATTCACAATCATGCGAGATGCTCCTTGGATATTCATCTTCACTCAATGACCTGCACAGTAACACACCTAATCTAAGAATTTCAAAAGGTCAAACACACATACGTTATATCCGAGGGTTGAAGTTGCATTTTAACGAGGCAGTGCAAGTTGCGGCTGTGGTTTAGCTGAAGCTAACGATGCTTGAGCTTTCACGTTACAGTCTTACGTTATTTCCGAACCACTCTTTTCGTTTCAAAGTCGGAAATCAAATGAACGAAAAAGTACACCGTTGACTTAGCTAGTGTAGCAAGCTACGTGAAAGAAGTTGAAGAGCCAGAGATTTAGAACTCTGTGGAAGTTTATTTGACCGCTACACACACACTCGATACACAGAGGTCATCAACCTACCCCAGTGTTTCAGTCATGGTAACCCATCAAACGTAAATAAACATGAACACATTATCAAGACTAAAACCTAGGTAACATAAATGCATAACAAAAACACTAACAGAACATAATTTACCCACTTAAACTAAACACTTAAACAACACTAATAACCTAGTCCCATGATCCTTTGCAGAACAGTCAACACAACGGCATTCTGCTGGCCGTTACACTAGCATGCAAACAGTTAATTTACATGTCTAGAAGCATGTTAGCAAACTACACCAAGAGACAAATACCGAGGAATATTGATAGAAAGCTGGGAAAACTAGTACTTTCATACTTTTTAGCATTGGCTAATTAGCAACCTACCCGCCATTAGATGTTAGCTTCTGAGCTAGTTAGCAGCTAGCCCCAGAAGCTCATGAAAACAAGGCTTTCACCGGAGTCTTACGTTATTTCCAAACCACTCTTTTCGTTTCAAAATCGGAAATCAAATGAACGAAAAAGTACACAGACCCAATTACAGTTCACTGTTGTTGCATGAAATATCGTTTGTGTTTAGCCTTCATCAGTTTCTATCATCTAATGTGAAACAACAGGCTATATCAGCTTCGCTACCAGGCTGTCTTGGTCCGTTCGAGCGTATGGGGAGTGACGTAGGCCAAAAAAAATGGCTGACTTGGATGTGGGCGGCCTGCCTCCCGCAGGCTGCAGCGTGTGGCTCCTCGAACCGGTTGGGATTAGGAAAAGAAGAACGGGTTTGGGTTTAGGAAACGTGACACACGGGTTGGGTTTAGGAAAAGAAGAACCGGTTGGGTTTAGGAAAAGAATAAACGTGGAAAGGACATGGTCCGCGCTCTCCTGGGTGAAAGTCCTGTGTTTTACCCATCCTCCACCCCAACTAACCTCCCTATGCGGATTTTCACCCTTTCACACACAATCGCAAGGTAATGTAAGTCAATGGAGGCCAAGCGGCGTTGATAAACACGCTTAAAAGCAAGTATGTGTCTTGATAACACGCCAGTAATGGCATACGAATTGGCGTGTCACACATATGCCACTTCATGAGATCAGTCTGGGTTAGGAGTGTCTCATCAACACCATCATTATTTACACACACACACACACACACACACACACACACACACACACACTGTGACTGACAGCCCTCTCCATTTCACCATTAAACACAAAATGACGTTGTATGCAAAATACACAAACACAGAAGACATGCACAGAGCAACACACAGGAAAGAAAATGCCAGCCTGAAAAAAGAAAGAGGAGAAAGGAATGAAAGCATTTTCTCACTGTATGTGACACTGTAAGGTCTGAAAAAGTGTGTCTGTGAGTGAGTGTTGTAGTGGTATGTGGAAGGCATTTTAACTCGCAGCTCTGCATTGTCAGCCTGTTTATTTCCTGAGTCTGCTGCAGACGACACACACACAAACACTAAGTGTATATGCCTGACAGACAGCTGAGAAGCATGTTGTCAAGCAGAGCAGACATACAACCCATGTGCAGTGTTCTGCTGTGTGTTTGTTTACATTTCAGGTTTCATAAAGTAAATGTGTCTGCACTAAAATTGTTTGGATCCACATACATACAGAAACCACGTTGACTTACCCTGACTCTGACTTTGGCTTTGCCTTGTTGGAGATCCACTCCCAGCGCTCTGTTCACCCTCTCCCACTGTGGAGCCATCACTCTGGGTTTGCCTGGGCCCAGGGCTCCCATGTCCTGGAGGTCCAGTCCCTGTCACTGACCCTGGTGGTGGGGCTGGTCCTGAGGGCCCCTTATCCACTCTGGTGCCTCTCCCCTGCTGCCTGGCACTGGGCCCCAGCTTGGAGGAGACTTTCTGTAGAAAGAGATTACGTTTAGCGACAGCGTCCCAGCCAAGGGGCCCCAGCTCCGAGCTGCGCACCGAGACCATGGTGTTAGCCATTCCCCGCTCAGAGTCAGAAATGTGGAGGCAGTGAAGGAACAGAGGGGAGGAGTGAGGGAGAGACTGTGTTAAGACAGAGGGGGAGGAGGAAAAGAGAGAGCAGGAAACAGAGGTAGGAGGGAAAACTGGGAGTGTGCTGCAACCACAAGAGGGGTAAAAAAAGTTGGTATTGTGTTGTACATTCCTCTTGAGAATCCCGGCTCTGACCAGGCCAATTTTTTTCTCTCCGTCTGTCTTACCCCCACCCCTTCCCTCTGTGTTCCTCCCCCTCTGACTCTATAAACACCAGCACACATGGAGTGAGTTTGTAGATGAGGGTCTGGCATTTGTCTCAGACTTTTCATAGGAAAGACTCAGTGTATAGAAACCGTTTTGATATTTATTTGTTACTTATTTGTGCTTACATGGACTTTGGAAAGTGCTGAAGTTAGTGAATGTTCACAAATCCCTTCTTGTGTCTCAGATTCTCAGATACAATCTCTGATGTGCTTAAATTCAAAAAACTTTGCCCTGTCACCTTTACCTCCCTACCCAAAATTGCAGATGAGAGCTTATTCAGAGTGTCCTTGTAGGCTACAGCCTCCTCGAATTTTCAGATGAGCCAAGAGGCTGAGCCCAAGGATTACTGTAGCATACCAATACACACTAAATCATGTGTTGACATGCTAGCTGGCAGCTGGACTGGGCCTAACTGATGCTCTAGGTTAGGTAATACATGGATAGATGCATAGTGAATGTTACTGCATATGTGTAACAACATTTCTCAGAATATCAATAAAACAAAGTATTAAACTATAATAATGTTAAAGTTATAGTAATTGAATAATTTAGACATCTGAACTCTATGGATGGGAATATCGTCAAGGATGGAATAAGTAAACTGATACCTAGCAAACACAGCTTGTTATCTGCACCTTTTTTACACATATTTGTTTCTACTACACATTTATAGGTTACTGTACTGTACACGTGTCTGTAGGACAGTTGGCTGTTTTAAACACCCTTTGCTGATACAACCCTGAGGCTACCTATGATAGAATACGCTGGGGCAGGTTTTAAACCTGTCACTGGCTCACTGGATCTTTAAAAACACATACCAGGGACAGCGCTTACATACTGCAAACGTACCACTCCCTAATTTAAAACATAGGGCACACTTTAAACTACTGTGACTTTGTTTCTCCTGTGTAGGTACATTATGCTAAACAACAACAACACAGTTAGGGGATCAGACAACTAAAGCTCACTGTCTTTTGACAAAAAGTTCCTTTATTTAGTTAATTTTACAGTCTTGAATTATATTTTACATAACTGCAAATGTTAATGACAATGTAAAACCCCAGTATATTATGCTTGACCACATACCATGACTGCAATATTACATTAAGCTGCAAAAACAGATCTTAAAAATAGAACTCTGAAGAGATTTTTAACAACCTGTGCTCATATAAAAAAAATAACTATTCAGGGCGATTTTAATTTGATAGTGGATTCAGTTCTGGACTTATAGTGGGGCTGCAGCACGCAGGACCCCCATAGCCCCTCTCACACTACAGAGGATTTGTAAGACTTAGTTGATATTTTGAGAATTTTGAACCCAGCTGGGAGAGACCATACATTTTTTTCGTCAGTGCACAAGACATATACTAGGACTTTTTTTTAATGTCCAAATCACTGGCTCACTCTGCTATAAGATGTGTGATAGGAAATATTGTTATCTCTGACCATGCGTGGGTGTGCCTAGACCTGCCTCAAAGTGAGAGAAGATGCTCTTATAGGTGGTGCCTTAACTCCTCCTTTTTACAGGAGCTAGAAAATACAGAATGGCTTAGGTCAGAGCTTAAAGATTACTTGGTGATCAATTGGTCCTCAGTGTCGTCTTCAGGGGTGGCATGGGAGGCCTTAAAAGCTGTAATCAGGGGACGCATTATACAACATGCTTAATTTCGTAAGAGGAATAGTGCTAAAGCACTGTTATAATTAGAAAGTAAAATCAAACATGCTGAAATGGCGATCAAGCAAAGAATGTGGCAGGATGGCCTGAGAAACCTGACTCAATTAAAGGTCCCATGGCATGAAAGTTTCACTTTATGAGTTTTTTTTTCATTAATATGCGTTCCCCCAGCCTGCCTATGGTCCCCCAGTGGCTAGAAATGGCGATAGGTGTAAACCGAGCCCTGGGTATCCTGCTCTGCCTTTGAGAAAATGAAAGCTCAGATGGACCGATCTGGAATCTTGCTCCTTATGAGGTCATAAGGAGCAAGGTTACCTCCCCTTTCTCTACTTTGCCCACCATGAGAATTTGGCCTACCCACGAGAGAGAGACATCATGGCTTTCAAACGAGCAAAGTGGCAGTTGGTCACAAGTCACCATGTCATGGGACCTTTAAAATACCAATATAATAATATTCTATCTAAGAAGGTTAAATTCAACTTATTTAGAGCAAGACAAAAAATATCTTGAATCGGGAGACAAAGCAGGAAAATACATAAACGGAGGGAATTGGCTTCCACTACTGTTTCAATTCTGGAGATGTATTTACAGCAACTATTAACAAGATTTTTTAAGAATTTTACACTGATCTCTATAGGTCATTATCTACCTCTACTGATGAAGAAATGTGTTCCTTCATAGAGCCACTAGTGCTTCCCAAACTGACAGAAGAGCAAAGAGAACTCCTTGATGCAGATTTCACTAGAGGAAATTTAAGAGGTAATGGGGGGCCCAGGGCCCGATGGCTTCACAGCTGAATTCTTTAAGAGTTCTGCAACTGGACTGGCTCCACTTCTGCTAGAGGTGCTGTATATAGAGCGGCACTGGAGAAGGGCACACTGCCACCAACATTTAGGCAGGCATTGATAACTTTAGTTCCTAAGAAAGGTAAGGACCCAGGAGACTGTAAGAATTACGGCCCAATTTCCTTGATGAAGTTAGATGTTAAGATTATTTCAAAAATTTTGGAAAATAAAATAAATAAGGTTATTACTTTTTAAGCTGCTATTTCCCTCTAAGCTGATTGAATGTAGCTTTATTGTATATATATAAGCTGCATCTCAAGCCAGAACTCTTTCTGGATCATGGGTGGCATTTAAATGAACAATGACATCATTTTAATAAGTCAACTGTGACTGAACACACAAGTCTAAAGGCCCTGACACACCAAGCCGACGGCCGGGGATTAGTGGCGACGACGGCCGACTGTGGCATCGTCTCATGTCGGCCTTCGTCGCCGTCTCTCCATATCAGCAGGCGGCGGTAGTCTATTTGTCACTCGAAAAGGGAAACCGGATAACATTGCTATGATACCCACAACAAACAGTGTTTACTTGACCAGCGGCAGAACCGAACGGAGCCTACAGTTCCTCTGCTTCACTCCCTGCCAGGAAGACAGCGGACACCGGGAGGTGGCTAACTGGACTGTCCCTCTCCCGGGTTGTCATCCGTTCTCTGGGCAAAGTAGTCTCCTTACAGTGGGAGCGGAGCGACCGAACAGCCCGCAGCTGGCTCATTTGCTAACGTTAGCTTGCTAATTCCACCCACCTAACATGCCTTCATACACTGGTTACAGAAAATTTGCCAAACAAAATTGTCACTTATCTGGCGATAGCAATGTGCTTTCCTACAATATGACAAGAGCATGTGAATTAAACATTAAGTTGTTACATTTAACTAATTTAGAGGCTGGCCGGCCCGCTGGCTGGTAAGCTAGCTTGCTTGCTTGCTAGGGGGCTAATTGTTTAGCGGTGCAAAGAGAGAGAGGTCAAATACATTTTTTTTCCTCACTCTTGTTTTCAAGCTGAACAGCCAATCAGATGAATTGGCTCTTCGGCTGACAGCCAACATGCTTATAGTACTCACCCTGCTAGGATTCCTTGGTTTTTCCACAGCAGCCTCCGTCTTTAAAGCCTTTTCAATACCTCTGTGAGCATCTTCACTTGGATGTTTAGTCTCCACACCTCCAGTTTCATGTTTATCAGGCACTTCCTGGACAGCTTTCCTGGTAGTGTCCAGGGGTCCTTCCTCAACCAACTCAGACCCCAGAGAGCTGGTTGAAGTAGAGAGAGTTTGACTGACGGCCAAACTCTTCCTCTCTGGCTGAGCAGAGCCATTGTGGTTGGTTTTGAGGTGACTGCACTTTACTCTAATGGATTTCCGCAACACAGCCACTTTGACTGGATTTGCAGATGACCTTTGCTTTTTACCCCCATCCCCAGTCTGTGCTTCCTCCTTCCTAGTAACAACTCTCTTTCCATTGGCTGGCGCAGATTTGTTCTGCTGAGTAGAAGAGAAATTACAAATGTAAGACAGAAGACAATGTACAATACATGACACATGTAAGCTTTTTGGTAGAACTAGAGTACCTGGTTGGGTGTTTTAGGTAGAGACAGGTAGGACCGTGATCCAACTTTAGCCTCAACATCTTTTAGATCCAGTTTGGAAACTCTTTTTGTTTCCACACTGGGAGGTCTGATGGCTGTGAACACAGCTGTCTTTGGAGCAGGTGAAGCAGCAGTGGTTGGTTTGGTTTTTGCTGCTCTGGCTGGCCGACTGGTGGTAGGTCGGGAGGGCTTGGGGCTAACTGCACATCTTTCAGCTTCCTCAGGTGGAGGAGATAGGACTTCATTAGGATCCTTATCTAGATTGGTAAAAGAGAGAGATGAAGACAATATCTGGGTGGTTTCACAAAGGTCCTCAGAAGCAGGAGGCTCTGTCTGGCTTTCCACAGGTAGACCAAGAGGACAGGGAACTCCAAACCCTTCTACCACCAGCTCTGAGCTCTCATCATCAGCTCCACTCACAGCCAGAGACCCCTCTGTTGTCGCAGCAGAGCCACCTGGGTTCATCAGGCTGTCGCTGAGTTGACTAGTTGTGCTTGTGAGGGTCATGCTTCTTCTCCTCACACCCATGTCAGAGCTCACAGACAGAAACAAAGTATCCTCTTCATCATCATCATCAGCAGGGATTTCTGTTACATCTGAGTCTGGAGTTGAGGAGCCATGCCTTCGCCCATTACTGCTTCCACTGCTGAGTTCATCATTATTGTAACGGCTACTGCTGTTTGTCACCTGGGACAGGGCCAGAGTCAGGTTGTCATTGTCGTCCCAGGTGTCTTGGCGGTATTCACAGCTGTTTGCGTCCAGGTAAACAGACTCAGAGTTGTCGTTGGATTCTGATAGCTCTGTTGCTGTTTGTATCTTTCCCACAGGGACATCGTCATTGTCATCTGGTTTACCTTCCTTCTCTGGCACCCATTTTGAAATGAGAAAATCTGTCATTTTGTCTGTTTTGGTCATCTCTGTCGCCATCACGGTTACCTCAAACATGTCATAATCCAGTGGGCTGTCAGTCCTTCCCCCACTGAGGCTGCTCAGACTCCGCAGTGACTCAGGAGATGACTCCCCCAAACAGGAGGAAGAGCAGGAAGAAGAGGAGGAGGAAGAGGCAATTGGTAAAGCATTCCCGTTGTGGTCTCCTGCACTGTGAAGAGAGAGCCTCATGCTGGATCCATTTTCCCCCCTGAGAAGGAAATCCTCACTGGGCTTAGAAACACTCATCTTGGCCAGGAATGCAGAGGTTCAGTCACTTGTTACAATGTTGTAACTTTCTTCTGATCCTTGATAGGGTTTTATTTGCCCATTGACTTTCTGTTATTGTTCTTGCTGGTTATAGAATAACTATGAACAGTGCTCTTTACAGCTATTTAGCTTTAATCCTCTTTATACTCTCTAGTTTGACAATTGATAGAATGTCCAATCCATCCTCTGTGGGGCAGTTTGTGTTTTCCTCTGGATTTCTTTTTCTATGTTTTGATCATATATTTAGTATGTGTCTGAGTTGAAATCCATCCCCTTATACATTTTGAACACTGTGCAATATTGACTGCAGTATTCTAACATATCTGCAGTATTTCCAAAAGGGCTGTAAGTCATTGCGTCTTTGTCAAGTGTAGAACTGTCATTTAGAAAGGTATTCATTCATGGGCCCTGATCCTGATGCATGTTCACATTTTGGGAGTCTGCTGTTGAAAAATCTGAAAAACAGCAAGAAGAAAGGAAAATTACATGTTTCAACTTGTAATTTTGACAAAACAGCATAACTGTATCAATCAAATCCATGGAATTATATCTCAATTGGGGATAATTAGCCTTCATCCTCTCAAACATCATAAAAAACAACACCGAAAAAATAACTTAGTGTTATTATACTATACTATTAATCATCCTTGTAAAGTATAATATACTTTACAAAGATGATTTAAATTATTAATTAAACAAGCAGCTGAAAACCTGAAAAACATCACACTTGCTAATTGTTAATAAAACACTTAATGTAATAATTACTTAAAAATTATTATTTTTGTATTTTTTATATACACTCTGTTAGCTCCTGAAACAAACACTGATGGTAAAAGATTTGATAAACGCTGCCCTCTGCAGGCTAAAATCAAGAATTTATAGCTTTTGGTGCATTACTGACTCCAACTACAAGAATGATTAGATACAAACTATAACAAACTCTTTGAGGTGTTTCTGATTAACAACCTTAATAATCCCTTGTAAAATGAGTGGGAAGAACAGTCACAGCAAGTCAAACTCCTTCTGGAAGTAATGCACTTGGTGTGGAACAGATTTTGACCCATCCATCTATCTTCATCCACTTATTCGGGGTCAGGTCAGCTGATTTTGACCTGTGTCAATTATTTTCACAACCAGAAGCCCCACGTTAAGGGAAAACCTATTTGAATGTAACACGGCTGCCAATGCATGTGCATGTGTGTGTATGTGGGTCAGGGACAAAGAGAAAAGAGAGGAGCAGCTATATAAAGGCAATCAGATCCAGGACAGTGTTCCATCTCCAGTAATAACCATAGACAGTAAAATAATGGACACAGTGACTTAGACTTCGACGGAGACCAGTGAAGTCAATTAGAAGCATTTTTCCGGTGATGGCTGAGCGTACTGCATAGCCTCAAACTGAGAACTAATTATTGCTAACTAAAATGATAGTTAACATTAGTAATTAAACTTAAACAGCTAATGTGAGTCGAAAGCTTTCCTGACTATAGGTTAACCTCTACTATTCAACAGAAAGTCGCGTGGTTATGACACAATCGTTAGCCTATTTTTACAAAAACTGCTGCTACGGGGCCATAACGTGAGATACAAGGTATTGGAGCCTTTTATACATTGTCGTGTTTCTTTAGAAATAAACAATGGACAGTCTTTAAACGCTTCAGATGTAAAGTTATTCGCTGTCAAAGTGACGCCAAAATGAATGGAAGTCAATGGAATGCTAACGGCGGGTGATGGCTTGTTAGCCTAAGAGTCTCCCCATAGGAGGTACACTTTCCGGATGCTCGCTTACCCCCTTGGTAATAACAGCAGGGTCCATGGGCTACACAAGTTCACTTACTTCCAGGTAGACAGACAGAGAGAAGGCACACAGTTAAAGGAACACGCCGACTTATTGGGAATTTAGCTTATTCACCGTAACCCCCAGAGCAGAGATGGCAAAAGTACTCACTTCCCGTACTTAAGTAGAAGTACAGATACTTGTGTTAAAAAATACTCTGGTAAAAGTAGAAGTACTGATTTAACTTCTTTACTTAAGTAAAAGTAACAAAGTACAGGCTTTGAAATGTACTTATAAAAGTAAAAGTAGCCTTGCGAATGACAACCACTTTTTATGCAAAGCTACCTGGACCACACATGTTACTAGAGTGCAAGATGAGAAACTTCAGTGGACATAAAAACCAGGCTCTTTATATGCCATTGTCTACATTTTAAATGGATGTCTGCCAAACATCACATATATGATTATTGTGACAGAGACTGGGACTCCAGCTTAATAAGATTCTGACTGAGTAGCAAGATTTGAATTCAATTGTGATTCTGTGAGAATTCACAGATCCAGTTTCTCTTTTTTAATCGTCCCCTTAACATTTAAAGGAATCTACATGTATGTGTGTGTGCTCAAATATAGAAAGAAAATAAAGGATACAATATGAATTACTAAACATAGATTAATTAAGAAGTTCCCCATACTTTTAGAGTTACACAGCACATTGGCCAGGAGTCATACTTGATGCCTCCTAGCCTATCTCAAACATCTCTCTCAGATAAGGCCAGGGATGATTGGGAATGTCTTGCTGCTTGTCTGCCTAATCTCTGGGATCTCTGTTTTTCATTTTCAATCATGTCGCCGTCCATACTACTAGTGCTAACGTTACAGCCATCAAGCTGCAATTATTTGCCGCAAATGAATGCAGAATGCGGCCGAATCTGTCGAGTCGTCTTGTAGTGGTGCGTTACATGCAACGCAGCCTACAGTATATTCCCATCCAATTAGATTGAATTCAGTATTGATCACGTGAAAAATAATAACGGTAACTCCAGTGAAATTATTTGAAACTTGCTAGTGAGGACTAGATTAGGACAGTATTTAAAGCTGATGCTGGTTTCAAACTTCGCCCCAGGTGTGTGACAACTTCTCTCTTTTGATGCTTGGGAATGACGTTGCGTGTACGCGGCAACTGTGAACCTAACAGGTGAAGAACACAAACAACTAAATCACTAGCTAACCTACTTTAACTGTGCAGGAACTATAGATCAATACAACAACAGGCGTCATGAACTGACAACATAAGTTATACGACTTACAGTTCTCAAAGGCCGACACACACCATCTCAACTGATTATCCTCCGGACAGCAGTCTCTCTTTTTCTTTTTCTCATTTTTTTTTTTTGTGGCGCAGGCGAGTGGTGCGTGTCCGGCGCTTATTCTCCGCATTAGCAACCTCTTGGCACAAAAACTAAAGTAACGAGCCAATTTTAAAATAAAATTAAGTAAGGAGTAGAAAGTACCGATATTCGGTGTTAAAATGTAAGGAGTAAAAGTAAAAAGTCGCCACAAAAAAAAATAGTAAAGTAAAGTAGAAATATCCAAAAAATCTACTTAAGTACAGTAACGAAGTATTTGTACTTCGTTACTTCCCATCTCTGCCCCAGAGTAAGACAAGTCGATACATACCCTTCTCATCTCCGTGCGTGCTGTAAAGCTGTCTGCCGGCTCCAGCGGCATCAGCCCATAACAGAACAGGCAGGTGAATGGTTCCAGTAATCCTACTGCTCTGAATAAGTGACAAAATAACGCCAATATGTTCCTATTTACATGTTGTGATTTGTAGAGTCACAGCGTGTACAAAAAACAACGTAACATGAGACACAGCCATCTTCTAACCATAAACAAACCGGGAACTATATTCTCAGGCGGAAGAATATAGTACTTGGGCGGAGTGATATGCTCGCAGCAAGCCTTTCTGAGAATATAGTTCCCCGGTTTGTTTACTGTTAGAAGATGGCTGTTTCTCATGTTACGTTGTTTTTTGTACACGCTGTGACTCTACAAATCACACAGGAACATGTTGGCGTTATTTTGTCACTTTTGTCACAATTCGGAGCAGTAAGCTAGTTGGAACCAGTTACCTGCAGGATCTGTGCTGGGCTAAGCTAATGCTGGAGCCGTCAGACAGCGTTACAGCACGCACGGAGATGAGAAGGGTATGTATGGACTTGTCTTACTCTGGGGGTTACGGTGAATAAGCTAAATTCCCAATATGTCGGGGTGTTCCTTTAAAAGCCTTCATACGCTCAGGAAAACAGGATGTCTGAATCTTTCTGTTATCCAAATGAGTTTTAGAGGGGCAAAATGAGCTGTTGCAAACCAAACTCTCCATATAAACCAGTCTATAATACAAACGCAGAAGGCATCAACATTCATTTTATCTGTTTCTTTTCATCTGAGTAAGCTTCTTAGTTGCTACAGAAGTTCCTAATAACACAAAATGTTGAAGTCACAATTCTTGAACAATAAAAAAAGTATTTTGCTACATTAAGGCACTGTAGAAGTGTTTCTAGTGCTCCCATTTTGAAAACAGTGTGTGGATGAAATAACAAACACCACATAAAAAGAAAGTTCTGTAAGAACAGTCACAGTCTTGTGAAATAGTCAGACACTTTCCTGCTACATAATCCCTACCGTCTACCTTTCAACTAATCCATAACGTATAAGCAAGGGTTGGGGCAAGTCAGAGAGAAAGCCAGACTCAATGGCATTTTCAAACAGTCCCATCACCTTATAGTTCCACCATGTTTGGTTTACAGGATTGATTACAGGGTTTACACAGGCAGTATATTCAACACAAGCATTTCTCTTTTGTGAAGCAAAATAAGCAGTACACATCTGATAATGATACTGGTCAGTATGCAGGTACTATGTAAGCAGAGAGTATGTCTGTCACAAAATTGTATTAACTATGAAACAGGGCTGAGACAAAAGGCCCACAAGACAATTTATCAGGTGGGCATCAGATATCTGATATTCTCCACTGTGAGAAGTTTTACTAAGAGATTTACACTTCAGAGAAAGAAAGTACCAAACTTCCCAATGTTAACCCCAGAAAAGAAGCTGGCAGTTCTCCTAGGAGAAGGGAGCAGCTCCTCTGGCAGCTAAATATGTATCTGCCTGCCACAGCCTGAGGGACTCACCACTATGGGATCCCCAAAATGAGGTAATTGTGTAGTATTGTATTGAGATTTTGATGCATCAGTAAATTTCAATAAAGCAATATAAGAAAACAAACAAAAAATGTAACTGAATTGTGTTAATGCTACTAAACCAGCTATAACATTTTGGACACATCTAAATTCAAGTCCAAAAGACACACTACATTTCAAAGCCCTAAAACCCCAAGAGCTGAACCCTGAAAACAGTGCCCTCAGTCAGCTGATGGAATTTAACTAACCAGGCTCCCATCAACACTGATTCAATACAACTCATTATGAATCATTCACAATATTAACATATAAACGAGATAAATCAAAGAGGAAAAACAAAGTAGACTAAATTGTTATTTGACTCTATTTGACAACTCTGCAACTATTTATTCTTTAACTCAGGCTGAAGCTGCTGTTTTTATTTGTGTGGTTTGTGTTGTATATTCTTCATGTGATGTCTTCCTGCTGCATACAAATTGCCCTTTTGGGACTAAGAATAAACTGAACAGACTCTAAACAGAGAATCAATAGGCAGTTGCTGATTGCTGTCATAACAAGCCGGATCGGGTGGCGCATGGCGCACCGCCATCAGTCCATGAGGCAAATGTCTGTAATTAATCCACATTTGAATTATATTCGGTCAGTAAATTCTGAATCTGCAACATTCTCTGTCAGGTAAATGTAGTAGTACAATGTTTTCTTCTGAAATAGGAGTACCCAGTAAGAAAGTAGTAGGCTAGCAAGACTGCAAGCTTGTTCACTCGTGCCATACTCCCTATATAAAAGACAGTAGTTCACTCTATAGTAGTCGATGTACATTGCTGGAATAAAGCCTGACATTGGAATAATTAAATTAATTAAATTCAATTAGTGGGCATATAACTTCCGTCTCCTGCATGAACTAACACCATGCTAAATTATGTACTGATAAAAGGTCATTTTATTATGGTTTATGTTTTTTGAGGGCATTTTTTCCCTTCAACAGTGCACAGTCCTTGGACAGGCAAGTTTATGTCTTTCATATGACTATGATATAGACAAATGTATATAACCACACTCCAACAAGATTTATTTTATCATGCAGAGACTAAAAGGCAAAGAGAGAAAGACACAGTAAAATATTGTCCTATATTACACACAGCCCGCTTTCTCTGACATGAAGTCTCTAAATCCGAACTGACTTTTTCTGGCTCACCAACCAAACGTCTCATCCATTCCTGTTAGGATCAGTCTCACTTTAGGCTTCTGGGGGCCCCACTGTGAGTGTGCGTGAGTTGAAGTGAATAACAGGGTTAATTCACAAGTTTATTAGACTATAGTTGACACACTTGTCAAGCAGGCAGTACTGGAGGAAGTATTCTGATTCTTTTTCCCAAGTAAAAGTAATAATACACACTGTAAAAAATACTCTGTTACAAGTAAAAGTCCTGCATTGAAAACATTACTTAAGTAAAAGTAAATTATATTAGTATAATCAGGAAAATGTATTAAAAGCAAAAGTACTCATAATGCAATGTCCGCCATGACTGTTATACTATCATTAGATTATTATTATTATTATTATTATTATTATTATTATTATTATTACTACTATGCATTAATTTAAAATCAGGATTTTACTGAACAGTAGTCAACCAAAAATATTAATTTGTAAAGTAACTAAAATGGTCAGTAAGATGTAGTAGTAGTAGAAGATGTTGTAGAGTATAAAGTACCATATTTGTGTTTGAAATATTGTGAAGTAGGAGTAGAAAGTAGCTAGTACCTCACGTTTGTATTTACTACTTTAAGCAGGCTATGCCCAGAGGTGGATGGAACGTGAGAGAAAAAACTTGAAGAGGATGAGAGTGACACAAGTGAACACAAGATTAAAGAAGCACTACTTAATTTGCAGTTACAACAGGAGGCCTAATAACCAGTAGGCCTTTAAAATTGTTCAGTAAATTAACTAAATCAATTCTTACCTCATTCAGTTTTTCCAAATGGATCAAAATACCCAGCGCTTATCATATTTTCTCTACACTGATGGAAAACCTTTCAATGATCAGTTGAAAGAGCAGCTTCTCATTATGAGTAAAGCACTTCTGTGTTTACAAAAGCAGATGTGATGCATGTTGTTTTACTAACTATAACATCTCAGCATTTCAAGCACAAAGAAATGTCTGATCTTGCAAAATAAATGAAAGAAAAAGACCTCTAACAAATACATGCAAGGCATAAATACGTAATTTATCATAAACCTACTCTTTTGAACTCCTCCTAGGCTGTGCGACCGATTTACATGAAACTCATCACATCAGCATTTCCAGACTGACCTGACAAAAAACCTATCAAAAGAATTTGAATCGGTTAAAGAATGCACAAATTACATACAAAGTAATTTGTGTAGCTAGCTATGTAAACTTTTACATATTGCTATCAACGCAAAACTTTGGATTCTAGTTTGGCATGACACTCTGAGACTCGCCAACACATTTGGCAAAGATTGGCCTATAGGGGTCGCTACAAATGCAAAAAGTTTATATCTCATGAAAGGCTCATCCGATTTTTACAAAATTTAGAGGGTACCATCTAGGGACACTTCTGAGACCTACAATGGTGTGCCAAATAGTAAAAATGGGCGTGGCCCATTGCACCTAAAAAAAATTCTAGGGTAGATGTACAATGCATCAAAGACCTGACATACCAAAACTTACACCTGTAGACCACTAGGTGGTGCTATAATCAACGTAGACGCAGTTTAGCCTATAACTCGCACATTACATATCACACATTTAAAAGCCATACAATTACGCGTTCCTTGATTTGTGCTGAATCATATAATATAGGCCACGGCCATTCCGCAAAAAAATTTACGTACCAAATTGGGCAAATATCAGCCATTAGGGGGCACAATAATCAACTTAAACGTGTTGGCCAATAACTTAATGCATGTAAATGGGATATTTGCAATTGCAATTTCTCTGCCACAGTAAATGTTATCAACCTGAAACTTGTGATGCATGCCGCTCTGAGGCTCTGTACCAAATTATTAATTGCAATTGCAATTTACTACAGACGTTGCAGCTCATCCTTGCCATTTGCCTCGCCGGCGGCGCTCTTTGAATTCCGCTTTTGCGGGCTCAGCGTGTCGTCAGGGGCAACTTGCGCCGGGGAGGCTTGGACCCCGTCATAACTGCTGGCAGTTCTAGTTATGACTTGACTCTATACACATTTGTACTGTATTCAATGACATTTTCGGTAGTTGTATTTGGGAAGCTGTGTTTTGTCAGTCTTGTGGTGTGTTCCTGTCTTTAATCACTATTCCTGTCTATATAAACACCCCCTGCAGATGCAAAAATCTCCCTTTAGCATCTACGTATATGGAACACATTGGGCATAGCAGCAGCTTGACCGCGGCGCTGTAAGATGAGACCAAAAATCTGCGTAAAGGACGTTGGTTAGGGTGGTGGATGGGTCAAACAACACAGGAATTTCACAAAGAGACCGGGGTTCGTGTTTCCTAAACCTAACTGTCCCGTTCCGTTCCGTCAGTTAAAGGTACGTCCCGAGCGGGAGCACTGCCCCCCCTGGTAGCTGAAACGGGTAATTGCATTGTTTCAAAAATGAGTGGAATAATTACTTCTGACATAACCAGATATTTTATAAATACTTTAAAAACACAAAACAACTAAATGGGGATAGGTAATACATCTGATTTCATATACTGCTTTAGTAAAAATAATATTTTTTCAGGGCTCTGCCTCTCACCTGAGACCATTGTCGACACATGTGCAGGACGCAAAAAACAATAATTTGTTGCACTAGTCGGGACAACTTACCGTGCCAACGTTACAATAAAGGTTGCCTAAATGCCATGTATATAAATTTGCTGTCAGCTTACTAATTGAATGCGCGTTTTGTGTAGATTTGGACTTTGATAAGTTTTATTCCACTTTGTTTAAACGGCGAAGTTCACCTCGTTCACCTGTTTGGAGCTGACTGGTGAATATGACGCTTGTATAGGCCTTGCTGGAAGCACCGGGACTCTGTTTGTGGATCTACTGATCGCTGTGGATGACTTGTTTTCATGTCATTGGATTACGGCAAAATACGGATCTTTTTTCTTAACGTGTCTTAACGTTTTATGGTGCGATTGCGCTTGGTTTCTGCGTTTGGAGAGGCATCTCAACAGACTGGAGGTCCAACACTGATTGTTCACTGTTAGCCTACATGTTAGTTGAATTTAAGTGTCGGGGCATTCTGCCACCGTCTATTGTGCTCCAACACAGCCGTTCCCACGGGCGTCAGTTTGGTTTGAAATGTGCTGGGGACAGAGACGCATTCGGAGGTACATTTCCACAAGTGCTGGGTACAATGACGCATACGTTTTTTTTCTCTTTCGCGCAGGTCAGGTTTAATGTACGTAAACAATGACCAATGATTACCAAATTTCTCTCTAATATTGCTCCTCATAACCACGGAAAACTGTCAAAAAATAGAACCCAAAGTCCAATTATTATGGACGTTATCTGACATTTAGCGTTTCTGCTTCACATTTTCAGCAGGGCAGCGGAGCAGCTGTTGGTTGACTCCCAACGGTTCTCATGGGCTTTATAAGTCCTAACATGAAAAAGCTTAACGTGGTTTAATGTACCTAAACAACGATCAATCATCACCACGTTAAGCTTTTTCACGTTAAGCAGAACAGACAGCGTTGTGAACAGAGAAGCGTGCAGCCTGCGCAGCAGCAGAGCGGCTGTCTGTACCTGCCCTGTGGGGACAGAGATTGTTGTGGATTTTTTGCATCTGTCGCTCAAGAATTATATGTGTTATGGACTTCTTTTTTTTAACTAAATTGAGCTCGAGGTTTTAAAATGTTACAATGTAAATTCAAATCTGCTTAAAAAAATAAACATATGTTTATTTAGCATGTTTGTTTTGTCCATATGTGATCGTGCTGTGTTCCCCAGGTCTCAGTTGCTACAGTGAGTTTTTTTTTTTTTTTGCCCCCCCTGGCTCGAATGTCAAACTCCGCCTATGGTTTCACCGCTAGTTTCACCGCAAGTTTCACTGCAAAATCAAACTTTACCACGTTTTTCATCCTGGATTTTGTTTTGTTTAGTTTTTTCCTATTTTCAAATGTACAATAAATCTTTGAACGCATATCACGGAGTGGAACTGAATTATTCAAACAACGCGTCATACAGGAGATTGTTCCCTGACTCAGCCTCTCGGCGGCTTATGGAGGTTGCAAAGAAGTCGCTACAATGACGCTAAAGGAGACTTTTTGCGCTTTTTGACGCGATGGGAGTGAGAATGTGTTGGTTCAGTCATCGCACACAGTTTAATTCAAACAAGAGGATTTAGGACTGTTACATAACAATACACATATCAAGATCAATCAAACTGGAAGAGCCCAGTGAGACTAACAACATGTTTTAACATGTATCCTGAAACTATCTAGTTCATGATCTAGTTCTGTTGTCACCAACAGAAGACAGTTTACAACAGAGCCTGTCCGTCCTAGAGCAGTACTGTCAGAAATGGGCACTGACAGTCAAAAAAAAAAAAGTCCAGCGTTGTGGTATTTCAGAGGAGATTTTGATCTTAGGGAAATAGGCAGAGTTGCAACGTCACTCTGGGCAATACCAGACTAAAACAAAAGGGCTTATATAACTACTTAGGGGTTGAAATTAGTGCTTCAGGGAGTTTCAACCTGTCCATGAACACATTGCTTTGTATGCAATTAAATGCAAATTCAGAACAACAAATATCCCCACAAGAATTTGGCTAGGAATTTACAACTCTGGGCACTCGGGTATCTCAATTGGTAGAGCGCACGCCTATATATAGAGGTTTACTCCTTGACGCAGTGGCCGCGGGTTCGACTCTGACCTTTGGCCCTTTGCTGCACGTCATTCCCCATCTCTTTCCTCCTTCATGTCTTCAGCTGTCCTATACAAAAAAAGGAGAGGTTGTAGGAGGATTTTTTTCCCACCCCTAGTGGGAAAGCTGTCAAGCTGTCAGTCAGCAGATATAACAGCGAGATAAGCAGTCTGGTGCCATTATACCACTGCAGAAGACGCCACAACTATTAAACAAGCGCTAGTCAAACCTCAAACAGTGAATAATAAAGTACAAAACATGACTGAAATATGATAGTGTTAGGGCCCTATCTTGCACCCAGCACAGCGCAAAGCCTGACGCAAGGGTCTTTGCTAGTTTAAGACTGACACAGTTGTCAATTTCCCGTCCAGTGCCCACATTGTTTAAATAGCAAATGCACCTGCGTCTGTGCGCCCATGGCGTGCTGGTCTTACAGGGAGCTGTGTTCATTTGCATTCTTGACGTATTGCTATCTTGAGGCAGCGGAAAGTGATTGCGCCATTGACCAACATAAACATGGTCTAAAGTCAATAACGCAGCATTTAATTGTTATTTTAACAGCGCGTTAGTAAAAAGACGCAGGGAGGGAATGGGAGATGACACTCTGGTTTATTGCATGTTACGCCCAAAACACACATATGATTAATTAAAACACTAAGTACAACCCTTTTGAACCATGCACCTGGCGCACGGATCCTTTTTTCCAATGTTAAACTAGCAAAAGTGGATTCGTACAAGCCCTAAATGCACCTACACCAGGTGCTTCACGCCACGTGGTTAAAATAGGGCCCTAAGTCTTATCGTTCGACACTGATATACTGTTTTCATCTGCTGTTATTTCTCATCTTTATTTCAAACTGTCAGCATACACACTGCAGAAGAAGAGGGCACAACAAAAGTCGGTGGACCCTTATGGACTGAAAGAAGAAAAAAAATCAACGAATGGAGATATTAAGACTGCTTCAGGTAGGGAGTCACCACTTTTCATCTCTCCTCCTCCCCTGCTGGTGCCGGATTCTTCTTTGTTGGCAAGAAGATTAAGTCCCTACGTCCATGTATTGACTTTAGAGGGTTAAATGACATAACTATAAAGAACCGGTACCCTCTACCACTGATTTCCACAGCGTTTGAGCTCCTTCAGGGAGCTAAGGTATTCACTAAATTGGGCCTACATAATGCTTACCATTTAGTGAGGATAAGAAAAGGGGATGAATTGAAGACTGCTTTTAACACTCCCACTGGCCATTAGGAGTATTTAGTCATGCTATTTGGTCTCACCAACGCCCCTGCAGTTTTCCAGGTCTGATAAATGACCTACTCAGAGACATGTTGAACATCTTTGTGTTTGTCTAACTGGAAGGTATTCTGATATTCTCCCCAGACTTGCAGACACACATCCAGCATGTGCTCCAACACCTGCTGGAACACCAACTCTATGTGAAGGCGGAAAGATGTGAGGGGCCGTCCTGTCTCAGGGTGCTTCACAGAATGAGAGGCTTCAGCCGTGCGCCTTCCTTTCTCGCAAGCTGATGCCGAGAATGACGTGGGAAACAGAGAACTTCCGGAGGTCAAGGTGGCTCTGGAGGAGTGGCGTCGCTGGCTGGAATGGGGTGGAGCAGCCGTTTCTTGTGTGGAAGGACCACAAGAACCTGGAGTACCTGCGCTCAGCTAAGAGACTAAACTCACGTCAGGCAAGGTGGGCTTTATTCTTTAACAGATTCAACTTTAACCTGTCTTATCTGGCTCCAAAAATGTCAAGCACGATGCTCTGTCCTGACCCAGACCCATCCACCCGTGTTCCCACCAACATCCTGCCTGAGTCCTGTGTAGTGGGGGCAGTCACATTGGAGGTGGAGGAAAGGGTGAAGCAGGTGCAGGTTGCTCTAACTGTCCTAGTCGGGTGTCCCATTTGTTACCTCTGAGCTCCACCCCCAGGTCATCCGTTGGGAGCACACCTCCACTCTTTCCTGCCACCCTGGAGTCAAGAGGACCATGTTTGTGGTTCAACAGCGGTTTTGGTGGCCGTCCATGGTCCATGGTCAGAGAGTATACTATACTTTATACTTTTATACATTTTTGTACTGATTGATTTGTATTGAACACACTAAACCAGGCCTAAACCAGAATGTCTGCTACATTTAAGCCATTTCCAAATGAGTTGATACAAAGCTAATTAAGCTTCACAAAACTCTCTGTAACTTCTAAGTATGGCTATGTTTACAAAATGGTGTCTGGGGGACTAATATGGCCTTAACGACCGGTATCTACCGGACCGAATAGCAACGCAGATTTCAGTTTCGTTAGCCTACCGTTAGCTAGCAGCTGGATTAAACACGGTTAAGATGCTGACAGCTAATGTTAAACGGTGTAAAGTGTGACTGTGTAACAGTCTGCCGCTTCTGTTGTCGGAAAAAACAACACATACGGTGTGTCTATTTGAAACATGCCTCACCAGCCTCGTGGTGCATTCAAATTTATTGTAAAATACCCTTTTCCCATCTAGTGGTTGTTTTTGTCATTTACCAGCAATTTACTGGTGAAGTAAATTATAAACAAGCAGTTCTAAAATGTCGCTGACTGTCCTTTTGTGCTCCTTTAAAAAAAAAAATTTAAATTTATATATATATATATATATATATATATATAGCATCCTCTCTACAAATATTGTTTCAGGAAGGACAGGTCCTGGGCCTCAGGTGAGCTGTCCTCAGCTTTAAGCTAGCAACCCTTGTGAGCTACTTCACTGTATCTGTACTATTTGCAACAGCAGGATAGTATGAACACTAACAGCTTGGCTTCAGAATCATCCACCTGACAGCAGCACTTAAGGCACATCTCAGGCACAATACAATTGCTTACACAAGTGGTTTTATATTACATAAGCAAGCTCAATTCAACTGTATTCAAGTGATTTAAAATGCAAAAAAAGTGTGGAAATGAATAAGCTAATGGCAGTCCAATCATTTCCTATTTCCCAAAACAACATGCCCATTATTTCAGACTTCAGACCACTCCAGCTATGTGCTGAATTCATTTTGAACCAAATCCATTGGGTGTTTTTTGTTTTAGCCGGGCACACAGCCAACCATGGAGCTTGTTAACAGGCAGGAGGCAGCAGGTTCACCTTTCCTTTATAGAAATACCTGGCCAACGTCACTAGCGCATCACATTACAGAACACAGAGCAACACAGAGCTGGTATCACTGCACACACATCTCTGCAGTCACACTACAGGCATGTCACACAAACAGTAATAATGACACGTTAGTTATTAACACACACACACACACACACACACACACACACACACATACACTGACAAGGTTTTAGTCAAAGTTACACTCAGCCTATCACTGCATCACACACAAAGGACACCACCAATGCAGAAAAAGTAGTTGCCATAGCAATATACAGATTGCTTAGTCATTCTGAGAGAAGTTGACTGCGACTGTGTGCGAGTGACTTAATAACAGTTTGTGTCATTCTGCCATAAGGATTTTTCCACCTAATGTTTACTGGTGAGAGCATGTTTGGATGTGCATGTGCACATTTGTGTGTAAGCATTATTTGCATACATTCTATTCGGGCAAAACATAAACTCTGCTGTTAAGGTTGTAGCAGGAAAAGTGACACTGCTGACAGGGTGTGTGTGTGTGTGTGTGTGTGTGTGTGTGTGTGTGTGTGTGTGTGTGTGTGTGTGTGGACATGACGTAAATGAAAGAGATAAACACACTGATTCTCCCTATGATTCCACAGTAAGGAAGGTAGAGGATCTGAGCTGGTGAGAGACATAAAGAAACAGTCATATTAATGTCATAGTATTCTCTAATATGAATATTATGATTATATAATAAATCCTTGTGTCTAGAAAGCAGGTAAAATGCTTCAGACAGCCCAGTTACAATGCGAGAGTGAGAGTGAGAGATCGCAGGAGGGAAACGATGAGTGTCAGGAGAAACTATAAAATATGGTGAGTCACTGCTGACAGAAAGAGGCAGCATTCGAGCCAAGAGAGGGATTCTGATGGACGTGTGGAGTTGTGTGGAGAATAACAAGGTACTAGATGAAGAAACAGAGGTTGGCTGGCTGCCAGTCCAATCAGGACTGGTTCAGAGGTTACACTACAGGGTGGATCGAGATGTTATACAACCAGCTAGCTGTCCCTCCCCAGCTCTGACACCACAAATATCTTAACAGATCAATACCTGGATACAGGACAGTGGATGAGGACTAATTTGGACTGTAGCCTTACTAGCAGTAATGTACTGTAGTAGTAAATATACATGCCAATCAAAACAAAAGTGGTACATTTGCAATAAAGTGTAGTGGTAAACAGGGTTAAGATGCGTTTGGCATTCACCAAAACCCTTATTATTAGGCCACATAACTAATTAATAATAGTACTGATGTGATTTTGATATGTAAGCTAAACAGAGTTCAAACTAGTAATGATACTCTCTCTATGAGCACTGCAGTAGTGCTTGCGAGGTGGGAATGAAATAAAAATAGAAATACAGGACCAAAACACATGATGTGTCCATACATGGTATGATCTGTACAGCGGTTTTACTTCATGAACCAAAAGAATTCTTGAAACTAGCGTTAATGCACTGAAGAGCTTACACAACCCCTCTGCTCAAACCCTGTTAGCAATTTTTTCAAAAATGTCATTGGTTCTAAGACTTTTACAGAGTATAAAATCTAACATACAAATTTGGAGCTTTTCAAATCATCATAATCATCTCAAACTTTCTACACTGCTCTCTCTGCCTCTGTGTGACCTGTTAGATGTATTGCTGCTTTCTAAGCTGCTGTGTGATTCTGTTTACACAGACTGAGCCACCTCTGGAAACAATGACGCCTTAGCACCGGCTGCTGAACTTCATTAGCAGGTTATGTCATCCTCCAACAGTAATAATCTGAACTTGTTATAACAAGTTGTAACAGTTAGCTTTACTGGGGACCTGAAGAAACTAAGGAATGTTACCTGAAGAGAAGCATTCAGTAAGTTAAAGTTGTTGTCTGTAAGATTTGAGTTTGGTTGTTTCTAGCGGCAGCTTTGGCAGTAAGATGCAGGCAGGTGCAGACTGTCTGACGTCATAGATTGGCAGCTCTAACCTATGCGATGCTTTTACATCAGTGTTCGAACTATACCGTGGCCTTCGGGGGAGCCCACTTTTTTTTCCAGGGGGGGGTCGTGCGCTTGCGACTTAAAATGACTTACAAAAATACATAACAGCTACAAGTGTATGCACTATACAGGATTTACCCTATCATACTTTATCGATAGGAATAGATAGATCAAACATAGATTCATTAATGTTTTCAGAGGCAGTTTCAAATTGTGAGATTTACAGAGGAAAGACATGTCAATGGGATTTTGAGGTTCTATGTATGTCCTATTTACCCTCCAAACTGTCGTTATTCAACTATGACAGGGTAAAATTGGTTTTGCATTATATCACCCCTTTAAAATGCATTGTTTCTCTTGACTAGCTCTTCATTAGTAATATGGATTTGACAAAATAAATATTTTAAGCATTTAATATAAGTCGGCAATGGCCTATATGTTAAGTCGCATTGAAACAAAGATACCTTTAAACCTGCCGCATGCAGTTCAGTGAAACAGTGCTCCAACTGTACATTGTGAAGCGACTTAGTTAAATGTGTAATCTTCTCAAAAAGCACCTGGATACCGTTTTCAGCACCATCTTCAAGCACTAGCCTACAGAGGAAAGAGTACAAGACTTTTTTTTTTATATCTTCAGTTTGGCCACAGCACTTTCACCTTGGCAATTATTGGAATTTGTGCTGGACTTTATATAAACTTCTCAGCACATACTGAAACATGGTAAGCTACAGGCAAAGGTTTAAACAGGCTACTCCAAAAATTAACATGACTTCCAAATGCAGTCTCATTTACAAAATAGGCATTTACTACAGTATAATAGAAAAGAATCGTAATTAAACTGTTTACTATAAATGAATGTAGTTCGATGACACATATTGACTTGTTTTGCACCACCCAACCTCTCAAAGTGCACGGAACATTTGCATTCCAAAGGACCTATGCCCCAGAACACACACACACACACACACACACACACACACACACACACAAACACAGTGGAAAACACACACACGTGCTAATCCTGTGCATAACTGTAGCTACAGACATAACTTACTCTTCCGTCTCCTTCTTCTCAGGCTTAAAAAAAACCATCCAGCTAATAATTATGGAAGATCGCTCACACTCCTTGCTTCAGACTGATATGTACTTGGCTGGCTGTCCACCTCCACACAGTCCTCGCTGCACTGCAAGTTCATGACTGCGTCGTATTTTATCCCATCACTGCTGTGTGTGTGTGTGTGTGTGTGTGTGTCTGTGTGTGTGTGTGTGTGTGTGTGAGCACAGGCGAGGTAAGACTACGCAGGCTCTGACGGTGGTCGAGAGAGGGAGGAGACAAAGAGAGAGAGAGAGAGAGAGAGGGATACACACACCTCCCCTTTTGGTTCTGAAACACGAGTATGCTGCTCAGTGCTGCAGTAATAAGAAAGACACACTTTCTTCAAGGTCTAGTTTGGGAGGGGATAGTCAGTCCAGAGTTTTACTGAGGAAACAAAGAGGGAGTTTTTGGACTGAAGAGGTAATGAGAGTAATGAAAAAGTAACCCATACATTCGGATGAAGAGGAATGGAGGAGGAGAAGTAGATGGAGGAGTAGAATCCAATGAAAGGAACAATCCAAGTATAATGACAGAAAACGAACTAAACTGCTAGTGGTATTTTGACAGACAATTACAGTCTAAAACTCAAACACGCCTCTTTGGGGCCCCCCAAAGAGGATTTTAGCCAGCGGCAGAAAGAAATTAACAAGCGCCAAAACTAGGGTGACCAGATTTCCCGGAGCTAAAACCGTGACACTTTGACCGTAGTGCTTGTGCACGCGCACACGCTTTTTAACGTGAACATGTGCCAGCCCAGGTCAGACATATACACAGACAGCAACTTCATTATTTTTATCGTAGGCTCCTCATCTAATAAGTGTTTTTTCCGGTAAAATTAACAAAATTGCAGGAACAGCCTTTTCAGTTTAGTGTGAGATTTATGTTGAGATTTTTTCTAAAAGTGTTATTTATTCCAATAACACCAAAAGAACTAAAATGATTTATTGAAAATTTTGAGCATTAAACACTTCATTTCCTGCATTCTGTTGCATTTTTATGCACCTATCTCTATCTTTTTCTGAATCAATGTATGCTGCAAATATCTTTATGTGAAGAGAAACATAGATTACAATCCAAACATAATGGAATATATTGAAGTAAGGCTCTCAGGCATTCTGTATTGCTTTCAATATTTATTCTCCTTTGGATCGAGTTTTCTAAATATATCTGAGTCAGCAAACATGTAGCCTAGGCATTATTTACTCCTCCCTCCTGTTTTGCGTCTTTTGTTAATGTATTAAACCCCTGGACTGTAATACTTCAGATACGTTTGAGCAATGTCCAAAACTTTGTGCACATTCAAAATACAGTATATCTGTGTTCTCTGTGATTTGGAGGAGTCGTGATATTTTGAGAAAAATGAAGTTATAATAGGCTATTACAAGAATAACGTCACTATATTTCAGAAAATAATCTACCTGCACCATAGCCTGCTGTGCATTACGTTATTGCTCTGCTGATACGGTAGATTTCAGACCTTCTGACAGACACAGAGCCCTGGTTGGGTCTCAGAATTAGACAAATAGTTTAGCTAGGGAAGTGGCTGAACGCTGCCCTGAAGCTGCCCAGCATTTTACAGCGAGCGTGGACACTAAGCGACGCACAGGTCTGCTTCAGAGCTCCATGTGGTTGAGTCCGAACCGTAGACTGTAAACGTCACTTCACAGGAACTTCAAACTAAATCATTAGTACTGCGCTCCTAAACTTTGTGTTGATGGCATCAATGTATTAGACTGATTTGGCTAGCATTCCTCCGAAAACTTCACCTTTCACAGCTTTCCTCACGTAGAGACGGTTGCTAGGTGATAGCAACAAATACAGCATGGTCGGACCCATTGACATATATAAAATGGACCAACAGAGCCCGTTGATCTGGATGGAGACCAGTGAAGGCTATTAGAAGCACTTTTCTGGTGATCACTTGCTTTACTGCGCAGCCTCCAACTGACAGAGACAACGTAAATGTGACGTGAGCAACGTGTCTGAAAGTTGTAAGTCTTCTGGTAGCTGTGCCAAGAGAAATCTCAATCATTTCCAATCTTACAGAGACGGAGAGCGTAGGTATATGTAAGGAGATAACATAGGCACAGGCTAATTATTGATCACTAACATGCTAGTTAACATTAGTAATTAAACCTAAACAGCTAACGTAAGTCCAAACTGCCTGCGACCTTCTCCTGTACTATACGGTAATTCCTCTACTGTGCGACAGTAAGTCACTTGGTTATGACACAATCGTTAGCCTATTTTTATAAAAGCGTCTGCTACGGAGCCATAACGTGAGGTACAAGGTAATGGAGCCTTTTATACATTGTCGTGTTTCTTTAGAAATAAACAATGGACAAATAGAGTTTAAAGACTCTATTTGTCCATCGCTTCAGATGTAAAGTTTTTCGCTGTCAAAGTGGCGCCAAAATGTATGCTAGTTAGTGGAATGCTAACGGGAGGTGATCTCTTTGTAGCGTCAAAATGGCGCCATAGGAGGTTCGAGTTCTGAAGCAAAGCTTACCCCCTTGGTCGGACCCCACACGTAGCTGCCCGTTCTATTCACCTCGGAAGAATAAACTGGACAAAGTTACATTCGGGGCTATACTCAAAACATTCGGGTGTAAACCGGGACATTTTAGCGTCCCGACAGGCTTTTGTCGGGAGTCGGGACAAAATCGGGACTGTTCCGGTCAAACCGGGACGTCTCGTCACCCTAGCCAAAACGTCTGATATTAAGCAACCATCCACAGCCGCTATATTTTACACATGCGGCTGAAGCTGAACGCTCTGCTGTGATGCTAGCGCTAATGGGATCTCTGTTTGCAGAGGCTGTACTGGACTCTCCCAGTGACCATGTTGCCACCGGGGACCAGCGAAGCCAAGAAGCCGCTGCTGTCTGTCCACGCGATGGGCTGCACTGCCGTTTATCAGTATTACATTTTCACTATTTTAGTGATTTAAAAAAAAAACCTGTTTCTTGCAGATTGTCACGTCACTGAGAATACAGCTATTAGAAGGTAATATATGAAGTCAAAGCTAACTCTGAAAGCTGTAGGGCAGCTAACAAACTTTAGTTGTCTCAATGAAGCTCCAGCTAAGATCCTATAACTAGCGACGCAGTTAAGAAACCAGAACGAGCTAACTAATGATAACATAAGCATTTTGGCTCGGTGGATGTCAATTTTAAAGCCCATGTTGCAAGGTTTATTTTCTAACGATTTTTTGCTATTTGCTTGTTGGTAATAAACATTTAAACTGTTACCCAACAACATCAAATACAATGGATATCACAAAACGGAATAAAATACGAAAAAGTAGTACTTTTTTACAGCGGTTTCTCCTTTCCCCCACAATGCATTGCATGACGTCACGTTGGGGAGACGACAGGCGAAAGCCCCGTCTCGGTTCACTGTCCCGGTCACGGTTTCTGCCGCTGGTCTGGCAAAATATGGCTTTTGGTCTCTACCGAGTCAATGTGTCTTTATTATGTGTATAATAATATTCGGGGGGAAGTGAAAGGCAGCTTGGACGGGGATGCTATTCGGCTTGTCATAAGTTTAGACAGCTAGCTAACGCTACGCCGACGTTTGCTAACGTTAGCGCAACAGTGTTAGCTTAGACTGCTAGTTAAATACCGGTATTACAACTGCATTCGGAGCTACGGCCACGTTGTCAACACAAGACATGTGGCGTTAGTGCTCCTTTTGTGCCATACTTTTATTGAATGAAATATTAAGCCCCGCCCTACCACGAAATAGGTGTTTTTTGTAACATTACACAGCACGGCTATAGCTAGCGTACTGGCTGATAGCGCGTGTCCTTAACGGGACGTTAGCTACCGTTAGCCAGCCAGCAACTTCTGCTGTTAAAAGCAGTCAATCTGCAGTGATGTTTTGAAATGGAGACACATGGATGTGTTATTCAGTCACCATAGTTACAGTACCAGGCTGATACACGTCTCCCCAACGTGACGTCATCACCGAATTCCGGAAAAAAAAACACTAATACCAAAAACGATAAAAACCTGACAAAAACTGGCCTTTAACACTATTTGGAGACATTTTTAATAATGATAGACATATATTGAGTGCTATATGTACCTATTAATCAACAGTGGTGGTTAACCTGCAACATGGGCTTTAAAGTCATGTTTAAACTATTTCCCATCCTTCTTCCGATTTCCAGCCGCAGCCTGTCACTCCGCCTGTACTAACGTTACTCGGTAAGTAATGTTAGCTCACAATGCCTTGTGTTTCTCATTCCCGTAACTTATTGTTCATCAACGTGACATGAGAAGAGGGAGATTAGCTAACGTTAGCCAATTTGAATAGTATTGATTTTTTTACTATTCGAATTATATTCGACTTTCGGAATTCATTCCAGCAGCACTACTGTAGATCTGTAGACTGTAAAAAACAAAGTCACTGTAATAGTATGAATTGTAGTTGAAACATGGCTGGCAATACATGACGTCCAATTTAGTGGACAGATGATTAATCATAATTTCCTCCCAGCAGAAAAGCAATACTTGGAAAATTCCACAACTTCTTAGGTATTACTGGATGTTAAAACATAAATTTTACTTGCAAGGGGCTCCTACAAAAGAAGGATTGGCAGGATTTTGCTCAGCATGTCTGTCTGTCGGCCATCTTGGATTTGTGAAATTTGTGTGGCACCTACAGCACCTGGCCAGTAGGTGGTAGTGTATGGAAAGACCAGTGTCCACTGTGGTGGCTGATGTATTAAACCATCAAAACCCATGTATATGCATTGAAATGGCGTTTGAATAGCTGTCCACTGTAGTGACCACTATGCGAGAAAGGGTTAAAACAAGGATCACTTTATACAAACTTGTGGCTTCTACAAAGGCATAAACCATCGTTTCACAATCTTGTAGCTCGTGGTGAGTCTACCTTGGATGGTTTAGACATTATTGCTAATAATGAAAATCCTTATGCAAAAACAATGGGATTTTTCCCTTCTGTAACACCACTCTTCGTGTTACATTACATTTCTGAAGAGCAAATAAAGGTTCCACTCTCTCCCCACCTCCTAATTTGTCCATGACATCTTGCTGGGTTCGGCTCTTACCGCCTCACATGACGCTTTAAAGTGATGGTTCGGAGTAATTTCACCCTAGGGTCCTTTGCACCATGACCTCGAGCCAAACACCCCCCCAGAAGCTTTTTTCACCTGGGTCTAACATTGGACGAGTTAGCGTAGCGTAGCGTTAGCCGCTGAATAGCTTAGCGCAGAGGCTAATGGATCCGAAGTGTCTCTTAACATTACCCCACTAATAATGCCCGAAATGATACCAAAGGTCTACACTAGTATATATAGGTTATGCACTCATAAAACGATGGATTGTAAAGTTTGTAAGTACACCAGAAGGTTATGTAAATAACACTTGCCTGCTGGCTTCTGCTCTCTGCTGTTGTTGTTGCTGCTGTAAGACGAGTGCTTAGGGACATCTACAAATTACAACACCGAAAAGAGATGCAACAAAAATATTTTTTAATTTAACTTATTTTTTAAAGTAAGTGCTGTAATATAACTAGCAGGAGACAAGTAATAATTGAGGTAAGTTTGGAGACATTACCTTATTTAATCATTAAATTAATAAATATTTTTGTTGCATCTCTTTTCGGTGTTGTAATTTGTAGATGTCCCTAAGCACTCGTCTTACAGCAGCAACAACAACAGCAGAGAGCAGAAGCCAGCAGGCAAGTGTTATTTACATAACCTTCTGGTGTACTTACAAACTTTACAATCCATCGTTTTATGAGTGCATAACCTATTTGTACTACTGTAGACATTTGGTATCATTTCGGGCATTATTAGTGGGGTAATGTTAAGAGACACTTCGGATCCATTAGCCTCTGCGCTAAGCTATTCAGCTGATAACGCTACGCTACGCTAACGCTCCCAATGTTCGACCCAGGTGAAAAAAGCTTCTGGGGGGGTGTTTGGCTCGAGATCATGGTGCAAAGGACCCTAGGGTGAAATTACTCCGAACCATCACTTTAAGGATGCCCAGTGTCAAAGCACTCACACACAGACCATCCCCGCCATGCCTTCAGTGAAGTGCCTGCAGGTGGTGGGCAGGTGTGCTCCCGCTAGTGCATAGCCGACAGAGATGGCAAAAGTACTCACTTCCCGTACTTAAGTAGAAGTACAGATACTTGTGTTAAAAAATACTCTGGTAAAAGTAGAAGTACTGATTTAATTTCTTTACTTAAGTAAAAGTAACAAAGTACAGGCTTTGAAATGTACTTAAAGTATAAAAGTAAAAGTAGCCTTGCGAATGACAACCACTTTTTATGCAAAGCTACCTGGACCACACATGTTACTAGAGTGCAAGATGAGAAACTTCAGTGGACATAAAAACCAGGCTCTTTATATGCCATTGTCTACATTTTAAATGGATGTCTGCCAAACATCCCATATATGATTATTGTTACAGAGACTGGGACTCCAACTTCATAAGATTCTGACTGAGTAGCAAGATATGAATTCATTTGTGATTCTGTGAGAATTCACAGATCAAGTTTCTCTTTTTTTATTCGTCCCCTTAACATGTAAAGGAATCTACATGTGTGTGTGTGTGCTCAAATATAAAAAGAAAATAAAGGATACAATATGAATTACTAAACATAGATTAATTAAGAAGTTCCCCATACTTTTAGAGTTACACAGCACATTGGCCAGGAGTCATACTTGATGCCTCCTAGCCTATCTCAAACATCTCTCTCAGATAAGGCCAGGGATGATTGGGAATGTCTTGCTGCTTGTCTGCCTAATCTCTGGGATCTCTGTTTTCTTCATTTTCAATAATGTCGCCGTCCATACTACTATGTGCTAACGTTACCACCATCAAGCTGCAATTATTTGCCGCAAATGAATGCAGAATGCGGCCGAATCTGTCGAGTCGTCTTGTAGTGGTGCGTTACATGCATACAACATAGTATCCAATTAGATTGAATTCGGTAGCCTATTGATGACACGAAAAATAATAACGGTAACTCCAGTGAAATTATTTGAAACGTGTTAGTGAGGACTAGATTAGGACCGTATTTAAAGCTGATGCTGGTTTCCAACTCCATATATTGTTGACATATAACAGAAAAAGACTTAATATTAAGGTCTGAATGGAACCCATTTAGGCTACCTATGCGCATTAATACATAGAGGCAGGAAGAAGTGCTTTAAACCAGCATTTATTAATTAGCCTATTATTGCAGAGATGGGGTTTGGGGCTGGGTCCGTGGGACTGTTTCTGGGGGTTAAATTTTTTAATTCGACCTACCTTTTGTCTTCTGCATTCTCCTTACCTTGTTCTTCCCTCAGACTCACCCCCAGAAACAGTCCCACTGACTCAGCCCCAAACCCCATCTCTGTAATAATAATAATACTGGTTTAATACACTCAATAATCAATACTGGTTTAAAGCACTTCTTCCTGCCTCTATGTATTAATTCTCATGGGTAGCCTAAATGGGTTCCATTCAGACCTTTACATTAAGTCTTTTACTTTTACATTTTCACCTGGCTATACCCAATGTTTAGATCTGTTGTGCTATTTATGCAAATTACCACATACGGATTATATTATGATCCGTTTATCCGTTTATTATGAATGCTATAACGCAGCTAATATTACGCGAACGTTATACCTCTTACATGGGAAACTACTGCGTACATATTAGCTTTCATTTAACGTTGCTAGTAAACCTAAAAGGGTCAGTTACCATCCATACTAAATACAGGCTCAGTGACCACCGACCGGGTCAGACAGACAGGTCAGAGAGAACAGGCTCAGTGACCACCAACTGGGTCAGACAGAGATGCACTTCCTCCTCCACTGGGAAAAGTATCTTCACTAAGAGATTTACACCTTGGAAAAATAGCCCAAAACATAAAACTTCCCAAAGTTAACACCAGAAGAGAAGCTGATAGTTCTCCTAAGAGAGGGAACAGCAGCTCTACTGACAGCTAAATATGGATCTGCCTGCCACAGCCTGAGGGACTCACAACCACTTAGGATCCCAAAATTACAGATTGGTTTAGTATTTTATAGTAATTATAGTAGAATAGTATATATGTGACACCCACATATTTAATATATGACATGTAGCTAGGCTATGGATTTCTGTAAACTGCTGAGAGAGAGAAAGAGAGAGAGAGGGAGAGATTGATTGATTACCTCCGCTGTCTGAAAACTCCTGTTTTCTGAACGATAGTTGACACATCAACGTACTATGTGAAGACATTTCATCATCTGCTGTCTTAGTGTGTAATCCCCTGTGTCTTCTTGCTGATAACAACTGTTTTCGTTTTCTTTGAGGTGATTTTCGACCGTTTTCGACGCACTTCCTTGACATTCTGAACTACCGCGGAAATGTCAGAGCGCGTCACGTGACCATTCTAAGCGAATCACGTTGTCAGAAATTGGCATCAGCCAATGAGATTGCGCTTTTAGAATCAAATAATCCCCCTTTGACTTTCAAGATTGGATGCTGATGAAAAGGAAATGACCATATTTGGTATATGAGATGACAGGGGGCAGACAGCGATCACCGGGAAAAGTGTGGGTGTTAAACCACATCCCCACGGGTGCGACGCCCCTGGTCAGCGCTATTCTCCGACATTACGACCTGTTGTACAAAACTAAAGTAACGAGCCAATTTTTAAAATGTAAGGAGTAGAAAGTACCGATATTTGTGTTAAAATGTAAGGAGTAAAAGTAAAAAGTCGCCACAAAAAAAAGTAGTAAAGTAAAGTAGAAATATCCGAAAAATCTACTTAAGTACAGTAACGAAGTATTTGTACTTCGTTACTTCCCATCTCTGATAGCCGAGCGTGTGGCAGCGTTGTGTCCGTTCATGAACACTATACTCGGCGTCATGTTGTCAGTAGGCAAATTTCTTGTTTTCTAAAAGCAAGTGATGGTGCGTTCACACGCACAGAAAATCTGCAAACTTTCCCTTAAGTTCTTGCAATGTGTGACCAGTGGCAAGATCCCCAGACTTTACATATTAAAGCAGTCTTTAACGTTAAGATGAATGTCTTTAGACGGAGGTGGTGTCAGACTTTAGGCTTTTCAAAGTCTGTGCAAAGTCTTTTAGTGTATGGTAGGCATAAGATATCTGCTGAAAAAAATTATTATCCCATTGACATATTTAGCTTTTGTATGTCCGTGAAATTCACAAGTTCCAGCTATTTTTAAGATAGCGCCGAGTTGGTGCCATTACATTTCTCCGACGCTCCATTGTTCCGACCTCTCAATAACACGAAAAATACCCTTTGGTCCTACAGCCCACTAGTCCGACGTCCACCAGCGATATTACGAATCCCCCTATGGCCACGCCAAGACCCGCCCTTCAATAGCATTTATTGGCCAGGCATCAGAGCTTACTCAAGGTAACGTAACCCCATTTGTACAGGTCCTATCCCCTGACCAATCGGCTTTCCTAACCTTAACCACTCAAGGTCAAATGCATAACCCTAACCAATCGAGCTGCTTTGTAGGGCAGGTCTTGGTGTGGTCATAGTGGGATTCGTTATTTCACCACCAAAGGGACGTCGGGCTAGTGGGCTGTAGGACCAAAGGGAATTTTTCGGGTTATTGAGAGGTCAGAACAATGGAGCGTCAGAGAAATGGGCAGTCCCCGCCGAGTCACAGCTGATCCAAACATTTTCAGTGAAAGTTAACTTCAGAGCATTGTGATAAATAAGTCGTTTAATCCAATCACTTTAAGTAAATTAGTTGGAGAGACTGACACACACAGGAACAAACACAAATCACAGGGAAGAACACAAGACGATCTAACAAGAGACAAAGGGAACACAGAGGCTAAATACATGAGGTGATGAGTAAATCAGGAACAGTTGTGACAACAGGTGATACACATCAGGGCGGGGCAGGACAATCAACAAAGGAGGGAAAACAGTTTGTTTGTGGTTGTTACCATGGTGAATCGTAGAATCATGGCTCCATTCATAATGCCTTATGTGCACGCGCGTAACCCTGAGTGAACCTACTCCGAGTTGATTGAACCAACTCAAATCAGCTGTTCTGGAACCTAAAACTCAGAGTTTCCCATCTCAGGGTAAATCAACTCAGAGATCAGGGTTAGACTCAAAGTTTGTTAAACCTCCTACCTGGAACGGACCCCAGAGAAAATTGCTGCTCGAGTCAATGCGTACGCATTAACAGTGTATTAATTTCATATTTAATCACAGTTAACTTATAATATTAGGCTACTGGTGAAAACTGGAATTGTAGGCTACACCTATAATTTTATTCAGGTGCAATCTTGCGGGCGAAAAAGTAAACTATACTATTCCCATTCTGAGGCTGCAGCACCATGACCATTAACAGAACTATAAGTATAATCATTTATTTCTTTTTAATGACTCTCACTGGTTTGTCACACTTTTCTGACGGCTCTGCATAGGCTTTACTATTACAGTTTGATCCGCTGCTGTTATAAAGAAAACTGCCGTTTGCAAAAAACGTAATGTGACACAAAGAATCTGCTGGGATGTTAAAGCCTGTCCACGATGTTAAACTAGTGGAAGGATAAGGTATCTACATATCTAATAAAAAATACCACTCAAATCGGTTATGTGGAAATGAAAAAACATCTAGTCGGGACTCAATATCATCTCCCGAGGTAAACTCTCTGAATTAATATAGCTTTTTCATCAACGGGATCGTCGACAAAAGGACATGACATGTTTGAGAAAAAAAACATTTCATAGTCTGCCTAACCAAACCAATAAGTTTTTTTATTCATGTAGATAACAAACTGCATTAAAATGCGCCTGATACAGACTGAATGAATGAGGAAATGAGTTTCCCCTCCCCCTGAGAGGGAGGAGACAGAGAAACTCGAGGTTTCTTGAAGAAAACCTGCTTCCGACCAGGTTAGGTTCACAGACTCAGTTACCATAGTAACTGACTCTGAGGTTAAGTTACCTCTCTTTCTGGAACAGAAAACCCAGAGTTTCCCTCATCTCAGGGTTAACAAACTCAGAGTTTTCACTAAACCTGCTTTCTGGAACGGGCCTCAGGATAAGACAAGACAGAAAACAGACTATCAAAATAAAACAAGAAACAGAACATAAACAGAGAAGTCACAACAGGGAACACAACAAAATATATACAGACAACAATACACAACACAGGATACATTTACAAGACAGGAAGAGAAAACTACAGAATAAACATACAAACACAGGAAACATACAGAAATCAATAATACAGGCAACAGAAATGAACAAACAGGTAACAGAAATGTCCATAGCCATCACAATCACGACTGTTGTGGAATAAGGTTGGCGAAAAAAAGGCTATATAGTCTATTTTTTTGCTAAGAGGAAACTCAACAAAAAGCCATTTGCCTACACTAAATGTCAAACAAAAGCCATACACTATATAGTATTAAGTTGCTGTGAGCTGTAGCCTACATTCACCCCTTCTAACCAGAGGCAGAATATAAAGTAATGTCAGAGATTATTCCTTCACAGCGCTGTGCAATGCGAAAAAATCTCAGAGTTGAACCGGGCAGACACAGCACTTTTCATCAGACTCACCCAGGTTAATTAAGTATACTGCTAACTAATAACATTACCATCACCAAAAATCCCCTACTTCGCTGTTAACTGTCAAGCCACTAAACCTGTATGGAAATTAACACCTCTGCTGAAGTGTTAAATTTGTTAATGATCATACGACACGAGACAACACGTCTCTCTCTCTCTCTCTCTCTCTCTCTCTCTCTCTCGCTCTCGCTCTCTCTACATACATACACACACACACACACACACACACACACACACACACATTCCGGTTCTGGTGGTTGATTAACGCAGATATGTGCTGATTAGCTCTCATAACAGCCCAGGTGGGTAGCACACTGCCATGTCTGGTTACTCCACATTGTCATTGTGATATTTTGGGATTACATTCGGAATCTGCAACATTCTCTGTCAGGTAAATCAGTAAGTTAGTATTAGTGTCAAATAATTGATTTATTTGGTAAGTAACCATGTAATAGTAATAGTTGATATCTTTTGATTAAAATTGAACTGTTGAAACAACTTGTAGGAAGCCTCCAGAATGTAGCCGATTGCAATGGTAAGAACAAGCAGACTCTGGGCTGCCTTCAGCAGCTAGCTAGCTGGCTTTCAGAAAATGTAGTGTTAAAAGTTAACGTGACAACAATGGCATCTCTTTAAAGTGATATAGACAGTTTTCTTGGTTGGAATACAGTGTAAATAAGGATGCACTTTTCTGCATCATGTGCAGACATTTCCCCAGCAGAGCTGACAGCACATCAGCGAGAGAGTTTGAGTTGTTCTAAGAAAACAAAAACTCCAGCACTCACAGTTAACCTTAAGTAAAACATGTTTCATGCTTCTTGCATTATTAGTATAAGTATTAATTTTCCTATTTTAGTGAGAAATAATCAAAGAAGATAACTTATCTGTGCATGCAGGAGTTCTTGTTTTCTTTGATCCTTGTCACTGCCATGGAGTCGATACCCTGTCTAAGAGTTGGCGCTGTGTGGGCTACTTTCCATTATATCTTTCTTAATTCAAACATTGCTATACTGTAAGTTTTCATTCTTTGATTTTCTTTTACTACTGATTTGTGTAAACAGCTAATAGCCCATTTGGTGCTCATGATCTGACCATAGTCCTGAAGCAAAATGCTGAAATGAATGCACGAGGGATATGTTACATGTGCAATTTCTGTCTGATGTATGCTATGTCATGCAGTGTGTTAACACCTCTGCTGTTTGGGTTTATGTTTAGTTGCCACACAATATAATGGTTAATTATTAACTATGCTGCTGGTTCTGCCAGTGCAAGTATATTTTAGCCTGAATAGGTTATAATAGACAGGCTTTTGTCTATACTGTTGTGTACAGCCTTTGAAGACTGAGCTTTGTTGGTTGAGCATGTTGTATAGACATTTCTTTGCTGTTATTACCATTGTAATGCAGTATGTTTGAAAGTAAAACTGTTGCTGTTTATTTAGTTTGTCCATTTTGCTACTTCTAATTTTAATTTTTTTTAAATTCAGGGAAAAAATGGCCCACTCACTTTTGTACTGGCCCACCCAAAATACATTTTATGTACGCCACTATGGAGTTATATTCCTATCTTTAATCAAGAGCGCATTCTTTCAATTTGAGAGCATTTCTCACTGATATTACGTTCAGATTTTGTAATAATTTCCCTCAAAACCTTGCTCTCACACTCAAATAGTCACTGCTCGCGCTTGGATTTGCTCTGCTTGTGCTCAAAGTTTGTGCTCGCGCTTGGATTTTCTCTGCTTGTGCTCAAAGTTTGTGCTCGAGCTTGGATTTGCTCTGCTTGCACTCAAACTTTCTGCTTGGACTCAGATATGTTGTTGTTTGGACAGATTTCCTGCTCTCAGCTTTGAACCTTCTCCTCGCACTCAGGCTGATTCTGCTCACTTGCAAAGTTTCTGCTCTCCGTTTCTCCTCGGCGCTTGGATTTTTTGTGTGTTATAACCCTATCAAAAGTCAACAACCAATAGAATGCTAGCTGTAGTGTTGACCAATGAAATGATCCCAACCCCGTTGAGGGTGCGTTCACTTTACTTTAGAACGTCTGTTGGGGGCGGCTGCACTGTAACCTGACTGTAACCAAGTTTATATATCCCCGCGCCGTTTATAGCTTTATTATAAGTATATGTCAACAATGTGCACAGAATGGTCGACGCACTTTCACCTGCACCCGTCAGGAAACGGGAGAAAGCTTTGAAGTGGGCGAGTATGAAGTTATGTCCACAACTTACGAGGGTGAGTAACATAACTTAAGCACCTAGCTAGCTAGCTAGCATATGGCGCTAGCATATAGCCTAGCTTGATGTCCATAAACAAATACATGTTCTTTATTGTATAGCTAGCTAGATTGAACGACATATGACGGACAGTGTGTGTATATGTGATGACCCTACTTTGTATTTTTTCCTCGTTTGGTTAACCATGTTCCTGGGATTTGGCTAATTTCATGTTAGAGCCAGTAGTAAAACATAAACTGTAATATAACTGAAAGAACACAAGAAACTGGATTGTTTGTGTCAGTTTTTGCATCACTGTTTTGTGTTGTTCATCAGAATTTAGTCCTCATTCCTTCATATAACATTAGTTTGAAAATAGATTCATAGCAATCTGTATAAAACGTAATGTTAAGTTCAATTTTATCACTATAATAAAAACAGATCTAGAAATGATATGGTTTCTTATTTGCTCCTTAAATAGCAGTTATTTGTTTAATTAATACAAAGCAAACTGAACTGAAAAAACAAGTATTTTGTTTTACTTTCTTTTCATCCAGGTGGGGCTGAGGGGTTTGACCCCTGTTGATCTGTGTGTCATATCACCAACCCATGATAGCTAGAATTCACCCTGCTACTCCAGATCTACCTGCTGTATGTCTGGCTACAGACTACAACCATCTGCTCCAGATCTACCTGCACGAAGCGCGTTGTACAGACTACAACCATCTGCTCCAGATCTACCTACTGTATGTCTGGCTACAGACTACAACCATCTGCTCCAGATCTACCTACTGTACGGCTTGCTACAGACTACAACCATCTGCTCCAGATCTACCTACTGTATGACTGGCTACAGACTACAACCATCTGCAAGTTTTGTTTGTAGTGAACATCATCAACAGCTGCACTTAAAGTCTCTTGGGTTCATATGAAACTTCTCCATACTGTATCAAACACTGTATTATTTTTTTGTGTTATATTAGTACAGACAACAGTAAGTATCATTACTTAATCACAGTATATATTATTCTGGTGTACACTGTTGACTTGACTCCATGCTATTGACTATACTTTAGCTTGCCACCTCATAACTTTACCTTAATTGCTCTTGTATAGTTAATTTATCTTCTACTAGTTGTACATACCTCCTATTTAATTGAATTATTCTTAATTTGTGTTGCCATACCTGAATCATCCCTCTTGTGAACACTAGGCCTATCTTATCTTTATTCATAACCCTGCTCACAAACTCACCTGAACCTGGGTCATCTGTTTGCCAATATCAATGTTCCTGCTACAGTAAATCCTATAGGCACATTGTACTGCTTCACCGTAGTATGAACCATACACTTTTAAGGTTTTGTGTCAAATATTGTGCAATTTGTTATGAATTACTCATTGTTTTGACAAGGTAAATTAAAGCTATTTACCAAGTGTCAGCTCTGGTAAATTTAATTGTACTATTTTTTTTAATAAATGTTATGGAACATGAAAAAACAATTTGCCTTGATCAGGGTTTTAATTTGTTGAAAATGTGAACATGGTTTTAATAATCTGTATCTTATTGCTCTGAAAAACTACAATGATTTAAGAAATAGCAGTGATACTTATCAACATTTATTGAATTGATTGAATATATGGACAGACATTACAGGCACCTATTCATGTCAACAGAGAAAACAATAATTTGTTCTCTCTTTTATCACTTTGATTATACGCTGATGGTGCAGAAAAGGGGAAGTCCTTGTAGATCTCTGGCACTTTGAGGACAGACCGATCCAGGAACTCTCCACGGTTGTCTTTGTATAGTATGCTCCTATTAAAGACAGATTCATAGACATCAACACATAATATATTAGGTGTACATAGGTTGCTTTAACATTATTACTATCTTACCTTACCTTCTCTGATTTGGTTTTGTGGACATCAGTAATTTTCTCTCCCAGGCCTGGTTGTGCACCCTGTGAATTTAAGCAAGAAACATAAGTGTATGTAACATGATTTTACTATTATATTATTATTATTTTTACAATTGCATTATTATCAGACTTGCCAACCTTCTTGGTTTGTGCTACTGCTGCCTGTCCTCTGCACACAGGTGAGTGATGTGCTGACTGGCACAGGTCCATGCACATAGTGCAGCTGTGATGCAGCTCAACGGGTACTTCAGTCACACCTGGAAGAAGAGAAACAAACCAACAAAATACTTGTTCTTTCTGCTCAGTTTGCTTTGTATTAATTAAAAAATTACATTTAAGTTGCAAATAAAGCATATCATCTCTAGATCTGTTTTATTAGTGGTGAAATTGTACTTAACAGACTGGGTCCGGGTACTTTTTCGTTCATTTGATTTTCATTTCATAAACAGGTATTAAAAACAAATGGTTATTTGATTTTCGTTTTAAATCATGGGGATCAGACCTCTGGTGCTGGGTCTAATATTCTAATATTAGCTGCTGCAGCTAGCTAGCAGCTAGCTACCAGCCCTGTGAGCTTGGTCCCCGCGGTTCGCTCCCGGTGCTGACTGACTCTGGTCCGTCTGCAGAGCTGCGTTACCCGCTCTAGCTGACCTGGGGAATATACGGCTCGTGATTTATTCATATTTTATTTACTTTGCAGTATGCTATGCACTGATGTCAGGCGGCTTGCTGCTGCTTTTAGTCTGAGCCTGTGAGATAACTAAACTTCCTTTGAATATAACGTGCATATAAATAGACGGAATAAATAAAAGTCCCCGGAAATAAATATAAGTAAAACACATGTATTTAGGCTATTGAACTATAATGACTAATGCATATATATGTATTGCCTCATTTATGTATTTCATGTTCCATTTCATAGCCATATTTATTATGTAAAGGGGGCAAAATGGACGATCAGTCGCTCCAGGAAGTTATAGACTACAGTTTCCCTCAACAGCAGCCGGGACATTCTAACGCCTTTAACGTGAAAAGCTGCGCGTGGTAACTTAAATGTACCTAAACAATGATCAATCAGATATCAATCAGTTATCAGTCACATAACGTCCATAATAATTGGACTTTGGGTTAGATTTTTTGACAGTTTTCAGTGGTTATGAGGAGCAATATGTGAGAGAAATTTGGTAATCATTGATCATTGTTTAGGTACATTAAACCACCTCTATTTGTTTCTGGACATCAAGCTAGGCCATATGCTAGCTAGCTAGCTATGTGCTTAAATTATGTTACTCACCCTCTAGTTGTGGACATAACTTCATACGTCCCACTTCAAAGCTTTCTCCCGTTTCCGGCGGGTGCAGGTGAAAGTGCGTGGACCATTCTGTGCACATTGTTGACATATACTTATAATAAAGCTATAACCGGCGCGGGATATATAAACTTGGTTACAGTCAGGTTACAGTGCAGCCGCCCTCAACAGACGTTCTAAAGTAAAGTGAACGCACCCTCAACGGGGTTGGGATCATTTCATTGGTCAACACTGCAGCTGCTTCTATTGGTTGTTGACTTTTGATAGGGTTATAACACACAAAAAATCCAAGCGCGCAGGAGAAATCCGAGAGCAGAAACTTTGCAAGTGAGCAGAATCAGCCTGAGTGCGAGGAGAAGGTTCAAAGCTGAGAGCAGGAAATCTGTCCAAACAACAACATATCTGAGTCCAAGCAGAAAGTTTGAGTGCAAGCAGAGCAAATCCAAGCGCGAGCACAAACTTTGAGCACAAGCAGAGAAAATCCAAACGCGAGCACAAACTTTGAGCACAAGCAGAGCAAATCCAAGCGCGAGCAGTGACTATTTGAGTGTGAGAGCAAGGTTTTGAGGGAAATTATTACAAAATCTGAACGTAATATCAGTGAGAAATGCTCTCAAATTGAAAGAATGCGCTCTTGATTAAAGATAGGAATATAACTCCATACGCCACTGCCCATGCAACCCAGTCTCATGGCAGTTCGTGAAATGTTCACATAATTCAATCTATTGATTCCTGTATGTTTATCCCGTTTTTTTCGTGATGGTCAACACGTTTTTTAAACTAATGTATTTCAATGGGAAGCATCTTTAGTGATCAGAGCACGATTCTTTCTGCCAGTTGGACATTTATTTAGATGTTATCATGGTCTTATTACCGGTGAAATATTACAGTATGCTTTAAGACAAAACATAATGATGTGGACCGAGAGGGGCGTATTGTAAACCCATATCCCACAATGCAATGCGGGCATTCATATTAGAGAATCGGACAGCAATCAGCGGGTCTTTAACGCCAATATCACTTCAATGTACATATTTAATCAGTGGTTTTGTCAACAGCAACAACACGTTGCTCAGTTTTGTTCCAGTAAGTTATGCACCATAATGTTTAAAACAAAAAAAATCAGCAGAATACTCCGGAAGTGACATAGTAATTACTGCTCCACATCTGTGAAAGATTGTTGCGCGTACAAATGCAACATTTTATAATTTTGCGTTTGATGAATGTTAATAGCAAAGAGCATATTTAGGTGTGGGACATTGTTTGATTTAACATCACGCTGCATTATTAGTTTTTTTAAATAAATGACTTTTTTGAAATAATTTATGGAAGGCCTAACATATTAATTATTATATTCAGAAGATGATCCTCATATCAATCATGGTGGTTACAGCTTGTAGCCAACCTAACCTTTGTAGCTTTACTGAGACTACCTTTTCAAAATTAAGTAGGGACTAGTTTTTAGAAGCATTTTCAGGAAATTAAAAGGATAAGCAGATTGTTGCCGAGGTTTTTGTTCACAGAGTAGGATGTATATAGCTTTAAATGGGTATGTGTTCATACACAACATGTGTTTTGGCCTTTTTGGCACACTTCTAGCCTGCTGCACACAGACACAAGTATTTTTGCATATTCTGCTGAAATAGAGACCTGTGTGCAGTGGTGCCATGCCAACAATCTCATTCAACCATTTTACAAATTGAGGAAAGGATTGTGACATGTGTCAGAGGCTATCAGAGGTCATAAATGATGAACCCATCTATTGGTTCTGCTCCTATAGGCACCTTGGTGTTTATATGGACAACACCTTTGGCTGGAAGGCCCGTGTAGAGCAAACACTCACAGTGAATCAGAGAGTTTAGGTTATACAAGGCTGCATTACAGAGCATATTAATATGTCAGAAAGCATAACGATATCTAAAAACATCTCATTTAAAGCTTGCTTGTCAGGTGACTGTCATGAACGTTGTAGAGAGGAATAGAAACCTCTCTCCAGGCAAGCACAGAGAATATGGTCTGATCTATCTTTATTCTCTATGCCAAGTATGAGCTCTTATCCTCTGGCAGAAGATATAGGGTACCCCAATGTAAACTAAATATTTCTAAACTATAGGCTGCAGGGGTTTTTCAATAGCTTCATAATATAGGGTTGTGGGTTGCTCTTGTCACTGTTTGTGAAAGATGAGCAATAGATTGTGGCTGTGTGATGTGCTTCAGTCTGGCTAAATATCACTTTGTTTATGTTGTTTTTTATTGTAAGTATCGCTGTATGATAAAACAATATGCCAAGTGTTATGTGTGAAGCATTTGAGCTCAAGGTAAATATCCCTCTGGGGCAATAAAGTATCGCCTACAAAGTGGTCTCCATGATATGTAAAAATTAAAACGTCGTAGGACTATAGCAAACACATCATTGGAAAGGTCTCAACCTCAACAGTAACATATGTCAGTCTGGAGAGGATACATTACTCCTGCTTTGAAATATTGACCTCTGAACCTTGAACCCAGGACATGTTTTAAGGCTTGTCATTTAGCAACAGGAGATGTTACACACATAGGACCAGCTGTTATAGAAAGCTCTGGACCTCAGCTGTCATGTCGATATGGTCACCAAAGTTTACCCACTGTAAGCACTGTCAAATATGGTAATAAGCTATTTTCACCTATTTAACGATTAAATTTTTTAAGTCTGATGACACTAGTGTGTTCCCCATCCCAAAGAAACCCAGGATGTATCCAAAATTCCACACTGCCAACTTCTACTTATGAGAAATATACCAATATATTTAAAAACTACAACTCCCACTAGAGATGCGCCCCAGAACCTGTTACAAAGCTAGTGTACTTGTAGTTCTTCCGGGGTGGGTGGGTGGACTTGTTCGACTCTTGTGTTTCTGCTGTCGGCCGTGAATGGGCTTCATTCCATTTCAGATTGCCGCCGCCCGCCGACTGACCGAGCAAACAGTACATGAAACCGTATTTTATTATTATTGTTTTACTTTTATTGTTTAAATCCTCAAATACAACTTTGACAAAAACATCAATATTACGAATATTATGTATTTTTATCTTTCCTATACGCCGAGCGGTAATTACTATGCCACTTCCGGAGTATTCCGCTGATTTTTACATTATTACGGCTCATAACTTAGTTGAACAAAACTGAGAAAATGCCGGTGACAAAACCACTGATTAAATATGTACATTGAAGCGATACTGGCGTTAAAGACTCACTGATTGCTGTCCGATTCTCTGATATAAATGCCTGCATTGCATTGTGGGATATCGGCTTTGAATGCGCCCTGCTCGGATCATATCGTAGGGTTTTGTCTTAAAACATACTGTAATATTTCACTGAATAAGACCAAAATAATATTATTAAAATAAAGAAATGAATACCATGATAACATCTAAATAAATGTTGATAGATGTAGCGTTAAAGTTTGTTTAAATATCAATAAACAACAAAGCAATCCAGCTTCCCTGGCAATAAGACAGAAATAATAACATTAAAAGAAAAACATATAAACCATGATTAGATCTGGTGAATAAATGTTGATTAAAACAGCAGTTATTGGGCTAAAAATACCAATAATAGCAAAGATGTAAAAGAAAAATGCTTCCAATTGAAAAACATTAGTGTAAAAAAACGTGCTGACCATCAAGAAAAAAACAAGACCAAATCAGTAGATTAAATTACATGAACATTTCACGAACTGCCGTGAGACTGGGTTGGCCCATTCCCCAAACCTGTTGCCATGATTATCAAAATTAAGAAAGCTCACTGTGGGAAATGTGGGAAAGGGTTTAGTGTTCAAGAGAATGTAAAAAAGCCGAATGTTGAGGTTAAATCCCAGCAGTCACTATAAAGCACATGCTACAGATTAGTAAAGAAAACACTGAAAACCTTTAACTTCACTGTGCATGTGGAAGGACAACAGCAACTGTGTAGGCTACATGTACGTGCAATGCAGGTTTAATTGCATGTCGCTCAAGATTTACTGTGTGTCTATCTAAAATATCTCCTCAAGACAAAACCATGTGACTTTGACCCAAAGCCAAACACCAATTAAGAATCTAAAGAAATCTCCACATTTTCTCAGACTGTTTAGCAGTGCAGAAGGGAATTAATTAATTAACGACATAATAATCTGATTAACTTTTGATCTTTAAAAAAGGCCTTGAAGTATTCCACAAGTAAATCTAAAGGCAGATTTTTAAGCTTTTTAAGCCTGCAAAGGCTCAGAGGACAATACATGTGTCCAAACATGCACCATAAACACACACTTTGTATTTAGTAATTAATTAAACATTACGTGTCTGTCATGTGTGTGTCTGACTTTTATTGACCTAGGCGAGAGCATTTCAAAAAGTGATGTTTCTGAATCTGTGTGCTCACAACAACACTAGACAACCCATGGAGCAGTTGATATGAAGCACCTGGTCGTTTACAACAGTACAGCTCCAAACATTTTGCATATCTATCTAATAAAGCGGGATGCCTCTGTCAGTCCTTCCAAAAAAATGTTTTTGTTTTTTTGTGATTGTTCCGGGCAAAAATCCTTGATTATGCGGCACGTTTTCTTAAAAAATGTGATGGAATATGCAGGATATTTATGCAATTTTATGTGATGAAACTGCGGGAACTTGCAAAAATTGCGGAAACTTGCAAAAACTGCGGTTTGATGAAAATGAGAAAAAAAAGTGATTCCCCCAACACCCTGCTTTTCGATTAAGTTCATTTCATAACGTCATTTCATAACGTCATTTCATAACGTCATTTCATAACGTCACTTCATAACGTCACTTCATAACGTCACTTCATAACGTCACTTCATAATGTTCCCATGGCAACAGGGGGAAATGGCTGAAATCTGCAATTTATGCAGCGAAAGTGCGGCCTATTTGAAAAAAAGCGGCCTCAGCATAAATATGCGGACTTTGGCTGATTATGCATAATCGCATTTTTCTGGAGGGACTGCTCTGTATGTGTGTGTGTGTGTGTGTGTGTGCATCTGTCTTTGAAATATCTCATGAACCGTTCATCCAATCTACTTCACACTTGGTTTCCTGGGTACCCAATGAACTTGGGGTTTGGATTTTGGAGCATTTGGAGCAATTTGGACAGCATTGGATATTAAAAACTGTCTATCTGAATCTATTTATAAATTGCAGGAAAGTCTGTGTCTGTCGGTGTTATGCGCATATCTCTCGAACCGTTAGTCCAATGGATTTCAAACTTGACAGAGGTCTTACTACGGGCACGAGTAAGTGCAGTGCCAAGTTTGACGTTTGGATTAGAAATGCAAAAGATATCGTTAAATATATATCGGTAAAAGAAGCACACATTGGCTTTTGCTGCTCTAGCCGCTGGCCACTCCCCCTCTCATACTGCATGCACACTAACCTGTTTGAGTCGTGACTCACTCGGATCTTTCACCCGACTCTTTAAATTAACTCACAAGTCGCTCATACTACACGAGACAACACCGTCTCTCTCTCTCTCTCTCTCTCTCTCTCTCTCTCTCTCTCTCTGCACACACACACACACACACACAAACTGGTGGTTGATGAATGCAGATATGTGCTGTTTAGCACTCATAACGGGCCATGTGGGTAGCGCACTGCCATGAGTCCATGACGCTAATGTCTGATTACTCCACATTTTTATTGTGATATTTTGTGATTACATTCTGAATCTGCAACATTCTCTGTCAGGTAAACTAAGTCAGTAGTAGGGTATACAGGGGAGTTGCATAATAAGTGGTTTGGGGTCCTTCTGTAAGTAATTTTGGTGTACAATTGGTTTTGATGAATTCTACAAGCAGCAATACCACAGGCCAAGCAATCGACCCGTTCCAAACAGGCGCATTTTCAGTGGGCACTGCACTAGTAAAACTAAACGGCCGAACAATAAACTGCTGGTGCAGCACGCAGCAGGCGGATGACACGCTCTGAACAGCAGCAGGGGTTCACTTTTTGCTGCTTCTCACGTAACATGATTGTTGGATAAACCAAGCAAACTTTTCTTCACTTTCCTGGAGCACGAGCGGATAACTAACAGGAAATATATACAAATACAAGAAAAAAGTTGAATAATTATTTAATAGGTTGTAGGGACGGGTTTGGGAGGAGAGAGGGAGGGGTTTGATTTTTGTTTAATTTCGGTCAGTGTAAAATATTCTAAATAAATAACATAATGTTCTAAGTAAATAGGTTTGGAATTATTTTTACAACTGAAATATTTTTTTTCTTAATTACAGAGGGAAAGTACCGAAAAAAGTACCGTTGTGTACCGGAACCGAATTTCAGGTACCGGTATCGGTAGTGGTATTGGTTCAGATGCGAAAGGTACCTAACCCTAAAAGCTACTGCAATCTGATTGCTACCGTTAGCTAGCTTTAGCAGCTGTGCACATTGGTGGTGCTAGGCTAACCAACGCATCTTAGCTCTCTGTGCAGTTTGTTCGTGCTAGGTTAGTAGCTAACGTTCACATTAGCTAACGTTAGCTAATATAGATAGCTGTGTTTCTGCAGCCATAAGCTAGCTACGATTCAAGCCAACATTAGATGATAACTAACGTTAGCTAAACACAGCTGTCTTGGCGCCGATAGCTAGCTAACGTTAGCTACTAACCTAGCACGAATAAACTGCACGGAGAGCTAAGATAGCACCAACGAATTGCGCAGAGCTCAACCTACACAACACACTACGCAAACGTGAAATTTATTTAGCCAACGTTAGTACTACTTGTTATTGTTTCTTTCACAAGTGACAACGGGGTGCCTCCGTTTCAGATGCTCCCATATTGCTGTTGTGCTGGTGTGGTATGCCAACTCTATTTGGCAAAGAGCGCAAATAACGACACCTTTTACGCTTGGGACTAAATCTGAAGTATTCCCATACCTTCGATGATTTAGGGCGAGCTGTTTTTTTTAGGACTTTTTCTTTTATTGGAGCTTTTTGCAGGGCTTTGTTGGGAATTATGTGAGGAGGTTGCTGTTTTGTACTGCATTCTGCAATGTTTTGATCTCCCACGTGTGTGTGGCGAGCTGTGGCGAAGCGTCGACACAAAAAAAATGACGTCTACGTAATTTTGACGTTGACGCGTCAACATCATCGACACGTCGCTACAGGTCTACATACCCTTACGAAACAAACGTATATTGCAATATACTAGCATTTATATTGCAATACATTAGAAAATATATTTCAATATATGAGAAACTTCCTCATATATTTGAAAATATATAGCAACATATGGATGGACAACCTATTGCTATATATTGATTAATATATTTTAAAATACATTGATGTGCAAACCAAACTGTATTACATTATTGCATGTATGTTTATTGAAAAAAAGTATTTTTTTTACGAGTTAAGCAATCCCTTACAAAACCAACGTATATTGCAATATAATAGAATTTATATTGCAATACATTAGAAAATATATTTCAATATATGAGAAACTTCCTCATATATTTGAAAATATATAGCAATATATGGATGGACAACCTATTTCTAAATATTGATTAATATATTTTAAAATGCACTGATGTGCAAACAAAACTGTATTACATTATTGCATGTATGTTTATTGAAAAAAAAGAGTTAAGCAATTAAGCTCATGCATAGATTTACAGAGCTTGATCAACAATAGTCCAAATCACATTTTTGCATGACATTCATTCTATTTTACATTATATAGCCATATGGATGGACCATATATGGCTGTGTATTGATTCATACAGTATATTGTAAAATGTAGATGACAAAGTATTATAAATTAAATCATCATTAACAGCAAAATTACATTTTTTCTTTGTGTCCACCTTTGCACCGTGCGAACATCTTGCGCATACGCATAACGGTTCGTGCCGGCAGCACACACAAGCCTGTCTATGACACAAGCCACGGTCTGTGCGTGCCTCAGCGGCAGAGGTGTATAAAGTACTAGAGACCCATACTTGAGTAAAAGTACAAGTGCTCTATCGAAAAAGTGACTTGAGTAGAAGTAGAAGTGCTCTTTAAGCACAACACTTAAGCGGAAGTACTAAAGTATTCAACATTTTTTGTACTTAAGTATTGCAAGTAGTTTATTTTAAAATATACTACTCAAGTACTAATAGTAATAGTACAAGTATTGTGTTATGTAGTTAAAAAGCAGTTTTGAATATCATATTGTTGGAGTTCAACATTTTACTTGGTATTAAGATGGAGCATTACAGGCGGTCACAAGTTGTAAATTGCTGGATATGAAGGAAGTTTCTGAAATAAACCCCAAAAGGTATATTAATGTCACAGCTGTTATAACTACTATAACAGTGGGTTGATGTAGTGGAAAGTTAGCAATACAGATAAACTAGCAGCTTCACATCACAGGGTCAAACATCCAGATAAACTAACAGCTTCACATCACAGGGTCAAACATCCAGATAAACTAGATCAGCTTCACATCACAGGGTCAAACATCCAGATAAACTAGATCAGCTTCACATCACAGGGTCAAACAGTTAACATTCAGGACTCATTTCAGACTGAAACAACTCAGGAATAGATTAATCTGCTGCAACAACAGCTAAATATAAAGAGTACAACTTACATCGTCTCTGACTTCTGAACAGGCGATCGCCGTAATGAAAAGAAACACAACGCGATCTCTGGGATTTCTTACGTAATTTACGTGATTATCATACGTAACCAACGTAGCCGTAACTACACACACTGTAACCTCCAGAGTCTCCGTAGCGTGAGGCATTCACAACAGTAACGAGTAACGATGCAGCACATAAAAATGTATCGGAGTAAAAGTATTAAACTCATCGAAAATATGTACTGAAGTAAAAGTGGAAGTAGGAGAACAAAATAATACTCCAGTAGAGTACAGATACAGCCTTTTAGTACTTAAGTAGAGTAGAGAAGTAGTTCTACTTCGTTACTACTCGTTACACTCAGCGGTGAGAGGAGACAATAAGAAAAGAAAATGAAGTTTGCGCTAGTGAGCTGGTCAAAGGGGAAGGATAAAGATGCTCTCAGTATAGTCCCTGTAAATTGGATCGTAGACTTTGATCCTGAAAACTCTAAAAAGGAGTATCTTATCGAGTGCCACAGTATCGGTGGCAAGAGGCCTACTAATGGGTGGCTGGTTGAACCAGCACACATTTTGCAGTTGGCAGGCAAGTACAGTGCTTATTTCTTTTTTTTGCTTGGTTAGTCATGCAACATTAATCATGATAGCAATTATCCTGTTGAGATTTTTGCATTATTGGCCTAGTAACGTTCGCTGTATGAATTTTTAATTAGCAGTGAAACATTAAACACTTATTTTAAAAGTCATAAATTGAAGAATGTCAGCTAAGATTTGGATATAAGATTTGGAGATTTAATACGAATACTTAACTGTCACAGTCAACATTGTTAGCCAACATTGTACATTGAAAATTTGTTATGGGTTTGGTGTGTTTTGTCTTATTTTGGTAATCTGTTTTTTCTGTTTAGTATTTTTTGTAAATATTTAGTTTCCTGTTATATTTTGACAGTCTTGTTTTCTGTCTTGTCTTGTCTTTGTTTTACTTCCTGTGTTTTCCTGCCCTTGTGATTGCCCTAATGTGTTTCACCTGTTTCCCAGCCTTGTGCCACCTGTCTTGTGTTTCCTCGTTAGCCTGTGTATTTAGTCTTGGTGTTCACCTTGTCCTGTGTCAGATCATTGTGTGTCTTGTCGCCTGTTGTGGTCCTTGTGTTCCTGTTTTTTTCGTCTCCTGTCTCTGAGTTTTGTGTTAGTTCTCCCTGCGGTCTCTGTGCTCTGGTTTTGTTATCCAGCTCTGTTTTCCCTTTTTGCATTTTTTGACTACCTCAGTTTTTACTCCTTGTGTTGTTTCTTACATTTTCCTTATTTTGGATTCCTGCTGGTTTGTACCCTGGACTTTTGTGTTTGGAAGAGCCTTCCTGCTCTCTGCCTTTGGGTCCTCAACTTCCCTGAACCATAACAAAATTAACTCTTGTGTGTATCTGCACATCCCTACCAGCTAACCAGTTTGCCATTTTCCGAGCACATTATGTGTACATAAGCTTCAGATGGAACCATGGTGACATGCCTTTCATTCTGTTTGTTCTCAGGTCAATGTCCCTTCAGCTGCTGCTTTTGAAATAAACCTCATTCAATTAATGTGAACTGTATTGATATCTTATTCAATCTATTATATTTTGATATATATATCAGACATTGTACATTATATTATTTCATATTTAACATGTATTCAATATATAAAATGATAATTATATATAATATATTTAATATCAATCAATATATCTAAGACATATATGTTCCCATATAAATCTGATTATATTATCTTGTACATTAAAGTATATTATCTCATATAATTTTACATATATATTTACATATATACAATGCCTCTTCCAATATATAATCTCATATAATGTGGGACATATTTCAATATACATAACAATATATTAGATAATATAAATCAATATATTTAAGACATATATGTTCCCATATAAATCTGATTATATTATCTTGTACATTGAAGTATATTATCTCATATAATTTTAAATATATATTTACATATATACAATGCCTCTTCCAATATCTAATCTCATATAATGTGGGACATATTTCAATATACATAACAATATATTACATAATATAACAATATGTATTTATTCAGTATATGAAAACGGCAATACTTGCAGTATTTTCCCATATATTGCAATGTACTGCGATATTTAACTTACATATATAATATATTATTATATAATACATCATATAATATATTACTTTGTAAATTTCACAATATATGAAGACACATGAAATATATTGTCACATCATATATTGAAAAAATTTTTTTTGTTATGACAAGGGTAAATAACACTCACCTCAGCTTTCCAACCAAACAGTCGTCCAGGCGAAGTGTTTTCTGAAAGTTCTCGGGGGGGTTTTTTTTTGGGAATTTTGGGGAAAAAAAAGAAGAGCAGCCATTTGTGGGGCAGGTTCTTCAGGTGGTTGGTGAGGAGATTGAGGTCAGCTGCAGTTGGGCAATAAAAATGTGTTTACTTGGCCACATCCTGCAGATGTGATATATTAATACCTAACCGAAGCACACACGGCTTACCCATGCAGACTGGGCCAGCTTCAGTAGGCGCACCTAAAAATAAGAAATTACAGTGAAAACACACCGGGAGCGTATAGCATGAGTAGCATAGATAAGTGCCTGATCCCGCGCCTGGCCATTCATCACCAGTCACAAAGTGATCGTTGTTAAACATTTCAGAATATCTTGTTAAGAAAAACTTTATTGTTGTTTGTTGTTAAAATATTATCCATGTTGATCTTGTGTAAGTTATATGTTCAATCCTGTTACTATTTGAGGGGATTAATGTTTTAAATTCCAAGTACTTTTGAAGCATGTATTTACATGTTTAAAATACATATATTCAGTGGACCTTTTCGTCAACTACAGTACAATTTAATTAATTAATCAATTTTATTCATTGTAGCCTATTCAGTTTCTACTGAATATGAAGTGTCATTTTTGTCATGTAATGTAGCCCAAACAATGTTGTTTCTGATCAGTTTAATATGGTTTACTTAAATCTTTACCAATTGTACTTTAATAAACTGTTAACCAAGACACCTGTGATTTTGTTATTCTGTATTGCAAGAAAAATGCAATTATTCAACATATTGTCATTATGAATTTTGTCAGGCGGCGCAACCACATCGTCAGGTGGTGCAAAGTAAAATACTACTTTCAACCAAGAAATAGTAGATTCAAGTGAACATATGGTTGGCAAATGTGATGTACATAATTATTCTATAAAAAAATATACTTTTTAAATTTGTGAAGTATTTATTCACATTTTAAATAGTGATGCACCGAAATGAAAATTCTTGGCCGAAACCGAAAACCGAAAAAAGAGGAAACCAAGACCGAAAACCGAAACCGAAACACCGAAAGAAATTAAGCCAATTATTAGTACCATTGCATTTATGGCTATGACTGTGTACTAACTTTACTAAAATCAAGGCATTGCAATTGTATAAATTAATATTAAAGTTTAATTAAAAAAATATCTAGCAGAAATATGGCTACAATCTGATAGTCACATACAGTATACAGTAGCCTAAGAACAGAATAGCTTACCTATTGTTATTATTATTATTATTATTATTATTATTAATTGAGGCACTTTCTTGCAGGATTTCACTGAACATATCAGACAACGAGGGTGCATGCCCCTCATCTGGTGCAGCGAGACAAGTCTTTTTTCTGCGCTCTGATCTCCTTGCGCTTGGCGCTCCGCTCCGCTCGTCTCCACGCGGGTTCTCCGCATCCATCGCGGCCTGGATCATTTCTCGTGCGCCTGCTTTATTTCCGCATCCAAGTAATGGTCTTTATAACGCGGATCAAGTACAGTCGCGATGAAGTGCAGAGGATCCGAACAGATCTCACTGAAACGTGCTGACAGACTCTAAGAGCGTATTCTTTCATTGTTTTCACTCCATGGTCCGTCTCAACCTCTTTGCTTAGGAGACGCTTTGCAGGTGGAACGGATCGGGTACTGACACACGTGCAGGTCGCGTTTTCTGTTTGCGTCATCACAACATTTTCGGCCGTATTGTTTCGGTGATAAAGGTATTTCGGCCGAAAACCGAAAATGCCCTTTTGGGCCATTTTCGGCCGAAAATTTTCGGTGGCCGAATATTCGGTGCATCCCTAATTTTAAATGTAAAGTTGAAAAACCAAATTAAAGCTGCGAGCAACGATGGACGGGCCCTCGCGCCTCTGCGCGCGTTGGGGTTACCTGGCGGACGCCGATCCTTGTGAGCGTGCATTCGCACGGCACTCAGACGCCGCAAATCGTCAACGATGAAAAGGGAACTCCCCGCCGAGTACAACGATACCTCACACAAGACTCTACGTCATACGGTTCATTAGCTGTGAAAAGGGGCGTGGCTAAAGCGTAGGGGGCGGGTCAAACCATCACCAATTAATTCACAAACTAATTTTAAAATGACTTGGTAACAGAGGGCCCCATGATGAAGCTCCGCCCCCACTGTACTGAGAGTCTAGCTCCGCCCCTGCATCACCAATGAAGAATGAAGTCTCTGCTGAGTTCAATGATACCTCACACAAGGGTCTACATCAAACGGGTCATTAGTTTTAAAAGGGGGCGTGGCTAAAGCTTAGGGGGCAGGTCAAACCATCACCAATGAAGAATTAAGTCTCTGCTGAGTTCAATGATACCTCAGATAAGACTCTAAGTCATACGGTTCATTAGCTGTGAAAAGGGGCGTGGCCAAAGTATAGGGGGCGGGTCAAACCATCACCAATTAAAAAGGAACTCTCTGCTGAGTTCAATGATACCTCACACAAGGGTATACCTTAAAAAGTTCAAATTTTATGAAAGGGGGCGGGGCGCGCGGGGGGGGGGCCCCTAACCACCTCACACGGGTGAGACTCTACCTTAAACAGTTCAAATGTTATGAAAGGGGGCGTGGCCTGAGTAAGTGGGCGTGGTCATATTATAGGGGGCAGCTCAGTATCACATGTAGACCACACATTCTAAGTTTCATGTAAATCGGATGACAAATGTCATCCGATTTACATGAAGGCGCATTTCCTGTTGCCAGCGGGGGGCGCTATGACCAAAAGTCAATTTTGGCCTGTAGGTGTCCTCAGGCCTGGACCCTTGACAATCGTGAGAAATTTCGGGCAGATACGACAACGTACACTCAAGTTACAACAACTTCTTTGTTCATCGCTAAACACTCAAAATGGCCGCCACGCCACGCCCACACCGTCTGACGAAAAGTTTTTCTTTTAATAACTTTTCATCGTTAAGGTGTTGGGATGGTCCAGACCAAGTTTGAAGTCCATCGGATGAAATCTCTAGGAGGAGTTCGTTAAAGTATAGCACCTTGACTTTTAGGCCTACTTCCTGTTGCCACTAGGGGGCGCTATGACTTTGAGTAAACATCGACCTTTATATGTCCTCAGGGCTGGACTCTTATGAATCCTGAAATGTTTCGAGCCAATTGACCTCTCGCCGGCTCCTCCCCCAAAACGTCCATTGTCCAATCACACATCATAGCAACCGTTACTATGTGAGCAGGTCCGACAAACATTGACTCCAAGCAAGATGGTGAAGCGGTGCGCCCACGGCGTTTGTAAATCGGACACTAGATACCCCCTCTTAATACATCCATGGATACTGACAGATACCCCGAGAGATTGTCTGGAGGAGTTGTGTTTAAATATCACGCCCCAATATATTCTCGGTTTTGAGGCCTCGCCCCTACAATTTACGACATGGCGAGACGTAATCCGGCTGAGAAGCGGCACTTCTCAGAGGTGGAGATTGAAACCCTGATATCTCAGGTTCATTTGTACTAACGTGTGTACTATTTGGCAGCCTGAAAACTGTTGTTAAAGACTGTATAAAGAATGCGGAATGGAAAGAGATCACTGATGCGGTCAACAGTGTTGCCGTAGTAAATCGGACTCCAGCTGAAGTTTATTTAATTTATAGCCTACATCCTTGACACATGTATTCTATAGTCCTAATAATATACAGACTTATATTGCAATCTCTTAGGCCTACATATAGGTGTACTTATATTTAAATAAACACACAGTAGCAGAGTTTATGTAGTGTCTTTTATTTTACTCATGTTTTTTTTCATGAGTCAGAACGAGGCAACAGCTGAGCGAGAGTGCGTGTCCTCCGCCCCCCATGCTGGACCACCACCCCGACCCTGTTTTCTGACAGCAGAGGGGCTGGAAAAACAAGCTGAAATAACTCGGTCAATGGCAGAAATAAATCGTTCACGTTCAAGAGAAAACGTTTCATAAATGAGGGCCAACGTGAGCGGTGCCTACAATGGATAAAACAGTGTGGACTGCCCCACTCCCAGTTAAATGTGTCGAACATTACGAAGCATAAATACGTCTGCTCAAAGCTAAGGCTAACAGCTAACTAGTTACCGTGTTGTCTAGATCTACTAACTAGAGGCAAGAACACAAATTGGACCAAAGTTATGATTACCATGGATATCATTGCCAGAATGTTAACCTCCTCTCTAAGTTTAATGAGCCCTTTAGCTTTAGCCAACATTAGTTAACATGTTAGCTAACGCTAGCTACATTAGCTGCTGTTGTGTTGGGTCTTTGAGCTCCCCAACTTTATTTTTCGTCAGTTTACAACAAAGTCGAACATTTGAATACATCCCTCCACTGCATACTGTAACCCCTTTTGCCTCGATCTGGAGGATATCGCGGAGGTATTGCTCCAAAAAAGGTCACTGACACGCACGGGTATACCTCATCCCGTCATGGCAATCTGTCGCGCTGGTTGTGTTTGACCATTTGTTTGTCGGACGTAGCAACAGTAACTAAGGGGGGCGGGGCTTGGCGAAAGGCTAATTGGACAATGTACACTCAAGTTACACCCACTTCCTATTTTGATGGCAAAACGCACAAAATGGCCGCCTTGCCACGGCCATGCTCTATGACGAAAAGTTTTTCTTTAAATAAGTTTTCATCTCTAAGGTCTTGAGATGGCACGGACCAAATTTGTAGTTGATTGGATGAATTAAGAACTTTCAATTCAAAATGGCGGACTTCCTGTTGGGTTTAGGGTATGGCTCCAATGAGCTTTTTTGTACGTCTTGACATGATACATGTGTGTACCATGTTTTGTTAGTCTACGTTAAACGTACTGAAGGGGCAGAATTCTTTTAACTTTGTAGCGGGCGCTAGCGAGCCATTTTTTGTGCACCTATTCCCAAACCCTTAAAATACGAAAATGTTCACCAGGCGTGATGCAACCGCCAATTTTGGTGAATTTTAGAGTATGTTAAGCCCCTCAAAAAGGCGATTTATTTGCCGGAAGAAGGAATAATAATTCCTTCAATTTCAATAGGGCCTTCGCCGCTGTTGGCGTTCTGGCCCTAAAAATTCCCGGCCATTTCCTGCCAAGATTACTCTCATTTCAGGTTTTGGTAGTGTTGTCTTTTATAGTAATGCTTTTTGTTCCTTTGATTTCACGCATATTAATCCTAATTCAGTAATAGTTTTATTAAGTAATCATATGATTGGGTAGCATGGTACCCAGTCATATGATAACGGATCCTGTTTTCATGGTTACAGCTGATGTTTGCTCATGTTTCTTCTCATTAAGAACATCTAGTTATGTCCAGCCTTGTGACAAAGAGTCACAAGCTTCAACAATTTACAATTCACTAATGGACAGTCAGTATGGATTCAGATCAGGTAGATCAACGTCTATGGCACTAATCAAGCTTCTAAAGAGATTAACAAATTGTATTGAAAACAAAAACTAAGCAATTGGAATTTTCATTGACCTTAAAAAAGCATTTGAATATATATATATATAATATCATGAAATATTGCTACAAAAATGGAAAGGTATGGCCCAACATTGTTTATCCTACCTACCTTAATGACATTAGTAAAGTAGGGTTTTTGTAACTGCCTGTTCACACACACGTCGTTGTGTGGCAATAAAAAGTTGGAGTGCTGTCCTAGTACCTTTATCTATGATTATTCACTTTTAGGATCCAGCACCCAGCCTTCAAAGTTTTCTATGTCAGTGTCTATGTCACACAGCAGAGTATTTGTGTTTGGTTGTATTTTGTTTTGCAAGTATGTTGTTGTTTGCTGTGCTTTATTTATTACTGATTTGTCAAATTTTTTACATTTTTATTAATTTTATTTTCAGTGCTTTAATTATTGATTCAATTTCTTTTTACTAGTTGCTTTTGTGATTGTTTTGGTTTGTATAACCATTTTTTTGAGTTTCTGCGGGAGTGCACCTGAATTGACAATGGACAATTACCCTGATTGAGGACCTAAACTAACAACCTAAGCCATCAATAAACAATTTTGGGGCAAGGGAACTGATGGAGAAACACGTTGATGAGGAAATGAGAAGGGCAAGAAGGAAGAAACACACTGATTTGATCCTACTGTTGTAGTCACCCACTGGTGACGGCTGGAGGGAGCCGTTGGATGCCAGACGAGAGTTCCATGACATGGAGTGTCGCCCGCCTGGGGGTTCCAGAGCGGCTGAAGGCCGCTGGACAGGGCTGGACTGGGACAAAAAAATTGGCCCTGGCATTTTTGGCCCAGGCGGCCCACACCCAACGTGATTGGTCAGACACATTCCCTGCAGACAGTCCTCTTAAAATATGCGTGCATTCTATTATATGAGTTGCCTAGTGTTCAGCATTCATGTGATTGTTTTGGATCCTTCAAGAGGGGTCTCAAGACTTATCAGTTGATCTTATACTTAAATAATTAATTCATTCTTAGAGTTATGATTTGTATATTTATGGTATTTTTATTATTGATATTTTATATTGTATTGCCATTTTTGTTATTATTACTATTTGGTTAATATTGGCTTAGCAACTTTAAAAATAGTTTACTGTTAATTTTAACTATTGTAAGATTCATATTTTGTCGCTTTGGACACAAGTGTCTGCTAAATACTATAACCATAACTATAACCCTTCCCAAAAGCTACAATAAAGCTGAGTGTAGTATATGCCCTGGAAAAGAGCACCAATACAAGAGAAGCTAATTAAGCCATTCAATATGGAGCTAAAAGAGTCTCAGTAAAGATAAATGCACACACTACATTCACATATGCACACACAGGATTCATACATGCACAGACATGATTCATAAATACACACACGGGATACACATGCGCACAAAATTCACAAATACACACAAAATTTAAAAAGCACAGAAGATTCACAAATGCATACAAAATTCAGAAATGCACACAAAATTCATAAATGCACACACAATTCAGAAAAGCAAACAAAATTAACAAATGCACACAAGATTCAGAAATGCGCAGTACAAAATTCACAAATGTATTTCTGATGCACACACATATATATCTTGATTTACAAACTGCTTGCGGTCTGTGAACTTCACTGCATTTGTGTGTGAATTTTGAGACTGCCCTGACTTGGCTCGACACACAAATGCCTTTTTTTAAACAGGGAATGATCTGCAACCAATCAGATATCTCCCTTGTTTTAGCCAATCACAACAACGCACCCCATGTGGGGGATTGTTTACTAAGCCAATAGCCAATAGAGCTCAACAGTCACGCCCCTCCTCTGAGAGACCTTGGGTTCCGGAAGTAAATTTCCCATTCATTTCTCCCATTGACGTCTGGAAAAATCCATACATAAAGAGTTTTAGACCATGCATTAGGCTAACCAGATGGTACGTGACTCATATGCATACAACGTACCATTTCGAGTGAAAAAATGAACACAAAATCCCAAAAAAGTCAAAAGGTACTAGACTGTGTACATTTCTCCCATTGACGTCTGGAAAAATCCATACATAAAGAGTTTTAGACCATGCATTAGGCTAACCAGATGGTACGTGATTTCGAGTGAAAAAATGAACACAAAATCTCAAAAAAGTCAAAAGGTACTAGACTGTGTACATATCGTCATTTCAAAGCGAAGGAACTACTCATCCCATAAACCACCGCGCACCACTGAATAAAGGAAGCTACGTTAGTTTAGCTAACGGCTAATTCGGCTAACCGCTAGCTGAGACAGCATGTAATAACTTTAACAGACCCTCAAAATAAAACCTGAAAATAACCGTTTAAATATATAACGGCTGTTACATCAGCTGTAGCCTGCTTTCCCCAGTGTTTAATTTGAGTTAACGTTATTTTAGACTGAATCAAGCTGTCAGCTAGCGGTTAGCCGAAATAGCTGTTAGCTAAACTAACGTTAGCTTCCCGACGGAGGCTAACGGCAGAAGCGTGGAACAGATCGTGATTCGTGCAGTGTCGTAAATCCTTGTGACGGTTCGTTGCGGGGCGTTTTCTTATGCTAATTAGGAACAACTGGCAAGCGCTTTCAGTTACGAAGACGTGGGATTCATCAATCCTAAGAACATAGATGAACAATTCTGCTGTTTAAGAACATGTCATGAATTGTAGACTTTTCTTAGGAACCTTAAGAACATATTTAAGAGAAAACTTAGGAAGATATTGGTGAATGAGGCCCAATGTTCATTATAATACTTCACTTTGCCATGTATTAATTAGTAATGCTTATCAAAATAAACGATGGATGTTTTCAGAAAACCAAGGCGATGTAATCACTATGTCTGTAACGTTATCTATGTACAGTGTTACCGTTCTCCCATGCTAGCTACCACTGATGTTAGCTACTAGCCGATAGCCCTGGCAGTTTTGGGAAGCGCTAATGACGTTACACCACGTAACAGGCTTTACAGCATGCATACATACATACATACATACATACATACCTCGGGTGTATCATAAGATAATACCATGGATGTATTAATAGAATACACGGTGAATTACAGCCATTAGCTGCTGGAGCTACATCCATTAGATTATGATTATTACAGCTACAGGACTCAGAACAATCATATGAGCATGCGCAGTGCAGGCGGGCGGGCGCAGTCCCGATGATGTGCTTGCTCCATTATGCGCGTTCATCATTTCAAATTTAATAATTCTGGATTCGCTTCTAGTGAATGTTAAAAATGTTTTAAACAAGGACCCTTTCAGTGTTCGGGCAGGTAGGTTGATATACCCCGAGACAAATTATCCGCTGCCATGCAATTTCTATGTGAAAAGTCTTTCTGGGCCATGGGGTGCAGTACCACCGTTATCCGCTAAGCCCATGGTGGCATTTAGACATAGCGCTCCTCCTTGGGGCTTGCTCCCAAATCGTGACGTATGCCACGTGGGGTGCATTCTTGTGATTGGCTAAAACAAGGGAGATATCTGATTGGTTGCAAATCATTCCCTGTTTAAAAAAAGGCATTTGTGTGTCGAGCCAAGTAGGGCTGTACAGAATACCAGTTTTTGATCTTCGAAGCTTCGTGCTTTTCAACAGCGAATATTCGAAGCTTCGGTGGCGGCCGCAGCGGCGGGGGAAATCCAACATTTCCAAACCGCACCTGAAGGCAGCTTTTTTTCAAGGTAAAAGAGACAAGTGAGATGAAGCAACTGCTTTGTTGTTGCAGGACACAGTCCCCTGTTACTACAGTAGGCTACGTTTTTACTGTTCGTCATTAACTGCCGTAGCCTATTCGCAAGTCACGTTATTTTCCATGAAAATTAAGTGCACATTTTTATCACGTGTAAATGGCAGATAAAAGCAGCTCGTTCTACTTACAGAACTCAGGTGATTTCTCAAGCTTGATGTGCTGTTGTGGTAGGCCAGTTTCAAATAGCATATTTGACACTTTGCCTTTGTCTTGTTCTCACTTAATTTAAAGTTCTCCCACACAGATGAAGTCTTCGGCATTTTTGTCTTCTTTTCACTTAATCGTGACGGTAATGACGTTCAACTCATGGGCGTTTTAACTGGGGCATGTGACGTGACGTCCCAGTAAAATCTCAAAATCTCCTATATTTTGCAGTAGATTAATTTAGATTGATAATAACGGGTAAAAAGGATAATACATTTTGTTTCTATTATTTTATTTTCCACAATGTCAAAGCAACGCAGCTTAACCCAAAATGCACTTCTGTCCATGCAAACTGCGCTGTTCTGCGCTCTAGCCAGAAAATACTCCCATTGCAGGAACACTTTAGTAGTCCAAGAAGAAGCAAATATATTTATTAAGTATAACGAGGTTGGGTTGTCCATCCTATTAAAATGGCTAGTTTATATAAGAAAATTGTAAAAGATAGTATTATATTTCGAACATATTCAAGCGCGAATGAGAACCGTTTAGAGGGGGATGCCAGGTTGTGCAAAAAAAAAAAAAGAAAACGAATATTCGAATGTCAAATTTTCAAATCGAATACCAACCCACCGAAGGAATATTCAAATATTCGAATATTTGGGTCCAGCCCTAGAGCCAAGTCAGGGCAGCCTCAAAATTCACACACAAATGCAGTGAAGTTCACAGACCGCAAGCAGTTTGTAAATCAAGATATATTTGTGTGTGCATCAGAAATACATTTGTGAAACTTGTCCTGTGCATTTCTGAATCTTGTGTGCATTTGTAAATTGTGTTTGGATTTCTGAATTGTGTGTGCATTTCTGAATTTTGTATGCATTTGTGAATCTTCTGTGCTTTTTAAATTTTGTGTGTATATTTGTGAATTTTGTGCGCATTTGTGTATCCTGTGTGTGTATTTATGAATCATGTGTGTGCATGTTATAGCCGCAGCAAAACTGTTTTTGCATTCAATGATTTTTTCTCATTTATCTTACTGTTCTACAAGCTGGTCCCAGGCCGGTGGGACTACGCTAAAACCTTTGTGTACCCTTTACAAACAAGCTCTGAAAGTTCTTGACAAAAAACCAAGAAACTATCACCACTGTAACATCATAAAAAAATATAACCTATTAACCTTTGACAGTTTTCTCTGTTTTGCAGACATGTGCCTGATGTATAAATTGATCCATGATCTTGCACCACCCCCACTCAAGCAATGTGTGTCATTTCGCAGAGATAATGTAAGGATCACTAGGGCTTCTGTAAGAGGTGATTGTTACACTCAATTTAGGAAGACTAAATTTGGTCAATCAGCTTTTTCATTTACTGTAGTAGAAAAGTGGAACTTAATTCCACTTCATATTAGAAATTGTGCAAGTCTAAGCAGTTTTAAAATGTCCTTAAAGACTTGGCTGAAGGCAAATCAAATATGTGATCATTGACCCTTTTATAACATGGAATGTACATGTGTATTTTAGTTTTGTATGAGTAATGCTTGTTACATGTTGTTGTTGAGTTTTTATCTGTTTTTGATAGTATTACCTGTATTGTCTTCTATCCCCCTTGCCCAGGGACCACAGATGTAAATTAGCTGTATAGCTAACTCTGGTACAGGGCTTGAACTGTGCATGGTCCCTGACAAATAAACTAATAAAAAAAATAAAAATAAAAAAAAAAATATGTATGAATCCTGTGTGTGCATATGTGAATGTAGTGTGTGCATTTATCTTTATTGAGACTCTTTTAGCTCCATAATTCAAGGAACACTGATGCTTGTATCAACACTGATTTTATAGATCACACAGACTTTTCAGCTACCCAACAGGCTCCGCTAGCATTTTCAATGTAAGCTTAAGCAGTTAGGTTACTTGACAGCCACTAACTTTAATGTTACAGCCAAACTGCTTGTTATCGTTATGACGTGACACACACGCACATGCATGCGCGCACACACACACACACACACACACACACACACACACACACACACACACACACACACACACACACACACACACACACACACAGCCTCCCTCCCTTCCTGAGAGTCCCTGTTAATTTGCCTACTCCTTACCACATCGTCATCTACTCTCTCTTCCATCTTTTCCTCACTCGCTCCCATGGCCCTGTCGTGGTCACTCGCCTCCTCCTCGGCTTCTTCCCTGTCATGATGCTGTTTCTGCTTCTCTGTATAGCCAGCCACCTCTCCTCCTCGGCTTCAGGTAATGCTGATGTTGAAGCAGCTACTACAGCTCCAAACATGTCAAAAATGTTGGCACATTTTGAGGAATCTGCCTGTACCTTAATCTTTTTCTCTGCACCTCCCTTGCACTTTGGTGGTTGTTTGTCCATTTTAACGAGAATGCTAAACTTCCAGCTACTATTACAGCTCGTGTCCATAGCTCGTGTCTCAGGGCCGGGAGGCGTGGCCATAGTGGGATTCGTAAGACAACTCTATGGGTCAAAAGATGAATGACTTGGGGCGGCCTCTAACTCACCCAGTAAGAGCTTGCGCCCCATGTAGGCTGAGTCCTTTGACGCGGCCCTTTGCTGCGTGTCATTCCCTCTCTTTCTCTCCCCCGTTCCTGTCTATCCACTGTCACTATCGAATAAAAAATAATTTAAAAAAAAGATGAATGACTAGTCCAGCTGAGCAGGCATCAAGTATGCCTTTCCAGTTCAATAAACCAAGTACTGCCATCTGACTCACATCACAAGACAATGTTACAATGAATTAAATCATACCAAAGAATTGTATGGCTCAAGACTATGGCAATATAGTATTCACTAAAAATCACCCAAGCAGAAAGCACAATAGTAATTCTGAAATGTGATTGACTGAAGTTACAACAATGCCATCACACAACACAGTTGAGCGCATGTTGCAAAATAACAGTCACTTAGTCAGCTGCAACTTCACAAACTGCAAAAGCCAACATATACTGCACTTGACAACTAACGCCGCCTTCACACTGGCAGTTGAAATCCGCTCCGTAACGGTACAGATCCATATGTCCGACACAACTGAAGCGTGGTGTCGCGACGTCATTAGGGCTCAAACGATTCCTCGAATAACTCGAATAATTCGATTACAAAAAATCCTCGATGCAAAATGACTGCCTCAAAGCTTCGTTAAATCAATGTTACCAACGTTGTATCGCTGACGGATGGTGTTTCTGCACGGAGCATTATTACTGTCGCACAGACGCGGCTCAGTCTGCTGCATTGACGGGTCTGCTGCATGGGCGACACATGCCAGGGCGTAAATAGCGAGGGGCTAAGAGAAGAGACAGGCTGGAAGAAAACGACAGAATTAAACAAGACACGTAATTAAAACTAAAACTCTGTACAGTGTGTCTACTGCAAAATCAAACTAGCTTACCACGATAATAGCACAACGTCTAACTTAATCATCCATTCCACGAAGAGGACCGACTAAAGTAAATCACAGAGTCGTATGGACGATGAAACTACACCAAACACAACAACTACCAAAATCAAAGACAAGAAAATACGTAGTGGTGACCACGATCGGATGAGCCGACGCGTTGACTATCCCTTCGGAAAAACAGCTGATTGTTGCGCATCTCTCTCTCTCTCTCTCTCTCTCTCTCTCTCTCTCTTTCTCCCCCCCACGGAGAAACAGCTGATCAACGATCTAATAGCATAAGTGTAACAGAGCTGTGTGACATTATAATCAAATATATAAATGAAAATAGGTTGAGTATAACTAATATTTACATATAGGCCTACTGTATATACAGATCAGTCTCAGATTGAAACTTGTAGTTCTGAAAGTTAAGTTGCACAACTTAATGTAATGTTTGTGTATTTTAATGTATGCCTTAGTTTGAGGTTGATATCATTTGGAAAAAAAAAAATCTTTAAAAATAATGTAATATGGCACTTAAATGCACTTAATATGTTTAGTTTTTTGAGAGATGATATTGTAAGCAATGTATGTGTAAATATTGCTTTTTTCCCTAGTTTGGATTGTTTAAAAACGCAAAAAAAAATGTATCCGATTAATCGATCGATAAAGTGCTAGATTAATCGATTACAAAAAGAATCGATAGCTGCAGCCCTAGACTTCATACAGCCATGGTTGATGCTCCACGCCCCTGACCAGCAGCTGATTGGACGAACGCGTGACGTGGGTTTGGCTACTCGAGAATTTCAACAGAGTGTCATGGCGGCTCGTTGAGAATACAATCTTGTATTTTACAAAAATAGTTCACCGAAATGTGTTTCTGAAAACATTTTAAGCGAGAAATAGGCCATGCAGTTGCTGAATCGGTCTTCATTTCAGATCAACAAAGGTTAGTTTGAAAGATTTTCGTCTACTTCTACTGGATAGTCGCGTTGCGTTCAACGCGATTCATTTGCATAAAGCTGGGCATCCGCCAGCTTCTTGACGCGCAACATTTTCTCAAATGCAGCGCCGCCTTCCCGGAATGCTTTGCGTGCGCGTTGAAGTCGGTTGACGTCACCCATAGAAATAGAGCGGGGCGCGACGCGACAGAAGCGTCGCACGGACAAGTGGATCTGCACCGTAATACGCAATACGCCCCCAGCAGACGTCGTACTACACCGTTGAAAAGCTTTGGAAGCGACTCACAAAAATGGCAGCGAGACTAGAACGATTGATAAGTTTCTGAATGTACGATTCTCTATTACCTCTCTTATACAGATATAAATAGAAAGGCTGCTGCATGGATAAAAGTTGCCCAGGACGTTGACATGTCAGGTCGGTTAAATGTGATATAGCGGTATAATATCAATAGTTCGATGTCTGTTGCTAGTTAACCAATTAGCATTAGCAGGTTTGTTTATCAGTACCATAGCAACGCTAACTTCCGTCGGAGAGTCAACGCGAGTGAAGCGAGCAACGCGAACAAGCAACGCGAACAAGCAACGCGAGCGACACGCTCCCTTTCATAGTCTAAACGGGGGATAAAGTAAACCCGGGCTCCGCGGCGATGCGTGAAATGCAATACACATACGCAACAGGGGTAGCAGAGTGCTCCACGGTGTTCGGTCGGCGAAGGCCAGACCCTCCGGAGAGTGGCTCTTGTCAGGGGAGCATAGATATATACCTATGGTCAGGGAGCGTGGCTGGCTGACTTCTTTTATCAGATGCTTGTTTCCCCACCAGTACAGGTATGCTACGATTGGGTAGCACTGACCAATACATTGATAAAGGTCGCTTAAACATGGTTTAGCAGGTTTTAAAAATATATAGATACATTTGGGTCTCTCTCTGCGCCTCTTGAGGAGGACACAGCATAGACTACACACAACGTTGATACATACCGAAAAATGTGACTCAGTAGTCCTATGTTTGGGTCGTTACAGAGTCAACGCATCGGTACGCATACGCGCGTCAGCGTCCGCAAGGCTACGCATCGCTACGCTTCGGCCGCCATAATGCGTCGATGCGTAATGTTGGATCCTAGTTTATGATACGGCGGCGGGTGCGCACAATACTATGCGTTGTCGGTGGGGCGACACTGCATGTATTGTAGTAGTGCCCTATATTTAAATATAGGATTCTATATTGTACATTATCCAAAAATATTGAATCAACTTAGCTGAGCAAATTCATCAAACATAGGACTACTGAGTCACATTTTTCGGTATGTATCAACGTTGTGTGTGTGTGTGTGTGTGTGTGTGTGTGTCTATGCTGTGTGCCCTCCTCAAGAGGCTGAAATAGCGTACAGCAGGAGAGAGAGACAGAGAGAGACCCAAATGTATTTATATATTTTTAAAACCTGCTAAACCATGTTTATGCGACCTTTTATTAATGTATTGGTCAGTGCTACCCAATCGTAGTACACTGTACTGGTGGGGAAACACGCCAGCATCTGATAAAAAGAAGTGGGCGGTGTATTGCATTTCACGCATCGCCCGTGACGCTTGCGTCTACCTGCGTCCACTGTTTAGACTATGAAAGGGAGCGCGTCGCTCGCGTTGCTTGTTCGCGTTGCTCGCGTTGCTCGCGTTGCTTCGCGTTGACTCTGTAACGGCCCTTTGACGAAATTGCACAGATATGTTGATTCAATATTTTTAATGTACAATACGTGCAGTGTCGCCCCCACCGACAACGCATAGTATTGTGCGCATCGCGTATCAAAAACTGGGACAACACATTTGGCTACGCATCGACGCATAATGGCGGCCGAAGCGTAGCGATGCGTAGCCTTGCGGACGCGTATGCGTACCGATGCGTTGACTCTGTAACGGCCCTTAATACATCCATGTCATTGCCTTTCACAAGAGTTCAATTTTTTGAATGGATCCGGATAACCAACTGACACTGCTTTCAAACTGGCAGTTGAAATCAGCTCCGATACGGCTTCGAAACGACCGGAAGTCATTAATTTCCTATGGAGATTCGCATACCGCATGCGAATGGGTCCGAACCGGGTCCGAATGCAGTGCAAAAAATATCGTGTCAGTTGGTCATCCGGATGCGTTGTACTGTACATACAAATATGTACATTATCTGGTCACACAGTCACAACAGATTATATTAGCCTACTCAATTTACAGATAGCATAATAGCTCTTACCTTTAGAAGTTCAAATTTCTTGTCTTTTTCTTTGCAAAGTCAAGCTCCCTCAGCAGCTCGCTAAAACCTACTAAAAATGCGTTGCTGTGTGTTGGTAGCACTTTACAGGCAACGCAATAAATGTCTCCGGTTGACAGTGAATATAGAATCCACTCCCGCAGTACAGTTTCACCGTTGTGAAGGTGTCAGGTCAGTGCCTCGAGAGAGTGTGTCTTTCTGCCGCAAGCCTTGTTCCCCCTCCGACATGCTGGATATTTAGCCGCCCAATTCTGAAAGGCTAATATCCTTCTGGGTATAATTTCCTCCCGGACGGTCTCTATAATCGGTCCCCATAGTGCAGGGTCTTCAGAAATGATAGTACCTGAGGTGCCATTACCTTGTTCTGTAATGCTGATGACCGACCTCATCTCTGTCTTTTTCCACAACAACTTCGCTAAAGTTAATGTTAGCTACCGTTAGCTGTGGCAGAGTGTAGCTGGTAGAAGGCAGCGATTCTTCCAAGCTAACGTTGGCTAGATCCTCGACATCCTCTTCTTCGTCATTCCCAGCTGATACAACCCAATCTGACCGGGGATCAGTTACAAATTAATTCCACTCTTTCAATCTCAACTCATTCTTAGAAAACTGATCTTGAATCAGTACGATGTAAACAACCTGCTCTATGCCCACCCACCTTTATCATTAGCCAATCTACACAGTGCATGCGGCCTTCTCCCAATCATTACCTGTCCAGTCATCATACTGACTTATAAAACACACAATCACGAGACTTCATTTTTTGTAAACAACTTTTATTTTATTCTGATTGGATAATTATCACCATAATGATTAAAGGGGTGATAGAATGATTATATAGGGTATTTCACACTGTTCCTTATGGTCTCCTAATGGGGTATGTAACATTAGTTGGGCTGAAAATGACCTGGTTGATATTTTATTGGCCCTTATGCATCCCTGTGTTTTGGCCCTATTTGTAACAAGACCTTTTCTTCCAAATATGGTATGGTCATGAATATTTAGATGAGCTGCGCGCTCCTTGGTTGAGCCTTAGCCCCGTACACACACGTAGAGACGCGCGCTGATTGGTTGAGCAAATCGCCATACACACGCATTAGAGGTCGCGTGCTGATTGGTTGAGCGAATCCCCAATACACACACATTAGAAACGCGACAGAATCTCATATTCCAGACACTGCAATGTTTCCTTACCAAATTCACTTCTGAGACTTTTTTATGCGAGAAATCAACTATATAAAGCTCAAATATGGGCCGTTTTACAAAAATGGATGGCTAATTGCAAATTTGGTAAAACTGCGTGTCGGAGTTCAGCTGCCTGTGTTGCTGCCTCGCAGCCCGGCCTGCCTTCCTCCACAGACCCCGGCCTGCTGTGAGCTCGATTGAGCTCCTACACGGCTGCTGCAGTCCACAGCACCTCATACCCGCGCAAAGTCACCGTTTGGGCTAATGGACTAGCTACCAAACGCCGCTGCCCTGACAGAGCTCCAGGGCCTGCATCTCCCCTCTTCCTGCTAGCTAAATGGCCCGTGTGTGAGAGCGCGGTCAGCGAGCTTGTTACACTAGCAATCTCTTACCACATGTTACAGACATGTCACGCCACTTAGCTATACAACATATATCTAAATGTCTTATAAAGCTAACAACGGTGTCCGATTTCAAGTTAATGAATATTTGTGAGCTGTAAGGGTTTCGTTAGCTGCGACTGTCCCTTCAATCCTATGTGTACAGATTGCGGCTAGTTAGCTTCATTTTTGGTCATAATTCGAGTATATTTACAGTTTGAATTTCGTCACGCCACTTATACAACATCTAACTAAATGTTTTATTAAGCTAACAACGGTGTCCGATTTCAAGTTAATGAATTTTTGTGAATTCCAGAGGAATTCTAAGAGAAGGCTAGCTAGCTCTCCTTGATAGAGCTCCATCCAGCTGCAGGCTCTATCAATGAGACTCACGGACAAGCAGCGTTTATTTCCCCAATCGTTTGTTTAAATAACTCAACACATTATAATTACACACATTAAAAGAGTAACTGGAACCTGTGGTAAGAGAATGCTGGCGTAACAAGCTCGCTGACCGCGCTTTCACTCACATACACCGGGCATTTAGCTAGCAGGAAGAGGGGAGTTGCAGGCCCTGGAGCTCTGTCAGAGCAGCGGCGTTTCGTAGTTCATTAGCCCAAAACGGGGACTTTGCGCGGTTATGAAGTGCCGTGGCCTGCCAGACGTAACGGAGCTCAATCGAGCACACAGCAGGCCGGGGTGTGTGAAGGGAGGCAGGCCGGGCGGCGAGGCAGCAACACAGGCAGCACCGGCCTCTGAAGTCCGACACACAGTCAGACAAAATTTGCAATTAGACATCAATTTTCGTAAAACAGCCCATATTTGACCTCTACATAGTTGATTTCTCGCATAAAAAAGTCTCAGAAGTGAATTTAATGGTAAAATAGCATATGAACAATGTATACAATTTCTGAGATCTGCACGACCTAGATTCAGAAGACTAACTGATCTCAGGTCAGTTGTGTAGCCTATGCAAATGTTGGGGCGTGACAAACACAGACTAGAGCCAAATGAGGAGGAGCCGCAATAGTTGACGTCAACTATGGGGCTTGTTGAGATTCGCCCGTTTTCAGAGGCAGTTTCAAATAGTGAGATTTGCAGAGAAAAGAGGTGTCAATGGGATTTAGAGGTTCTATGCATGTCCTAGTTACCCACTAAACTGTCATTATTCAACTATGACAAGGTAAAATCAGTTTTGCATTCTATCACCCCTTTAATGCCCATTGGGTAATCCGGGTTTGATCGCAGTTTGCCAACAGGGGGTGCTGCATCACCTCCAGCACCCCTACTTCCCGCGTGTATGGGCCCACGGGAAAATGCCCGGTATGCCAGACGGCCAATCCATCCCTGTCCATGCCCCAAACCCAGCCAGATCAAACCCCAGTGCAGGGCGGTAATGGCAAAAACAGAAAGTGTAATGATCCATCGGGGTGGTCCGAGAACACAGCATATCAGACATTGGCCGAATCGAGCCACCACGGTGGCCAACTGAGGGTCTCTGTTCCTCCCTGGAGCTGCCACCAGGGGCCAACAAAACCCCTTTCCCCCTATGCTTTCCCCCTGTTGCTGAAAAGAAATCTCAGAGGTGACAGTAACATGTGAAATATATTGTGATATTGTGGTTTTAGCTGGCCAATGTTAGATTGCTTGATTGCTAAGTGGTCACAGCTACCCCCCAATCTGTACTGTCCTTAATTGCAGCCTAGGACTGACCTGTAATGAACCCCCCATCTCTCTCACACACACACACACACACACACACACACACACACACACACACACACACACACACACACACACACATACACACACACACACACACAGCCTACTCACATGTTGAGGACTAATGATATAGTGTATGCATTTTTAGTATTTTATCTTTAGTGAGGTTTTTTTGGTCATTGATTGTGATGGTGGTGATCACTTTTCTTGATTTTATACTAATTGTTATCCTCTACAAACATTTGTGTTAAAGTGATGGTTCGGAGTAATTTCTGTCCTTTGCACATGACCTGGAAAACCAGAAACTTTTACCTGGGTCTAACATTGGTCGAGTTAAGTAGCGTGCGGGTTAGCCGCTGAGTTACGTTAGGCGTAGGGTATGGATGCAGTGGTATCTTCTTATTACCCTAATGCCGAAATGATACCAAAGGTCTACACTAGTATATATAGTTATGCACTCATAAAACGATGGATTTAAAGTTTAAGAAAGGTATAATTGTTCGAACTTGCCTGCTGGCTTCTGCTCTCTGCTGTTGTTGTTGCTGCTATAAGACGAGTGCTTAGGGACATCTACAAATTACCACACCGAAAAGAGATGCAACAAAAATATTTTTAATTTAACTTATTTTTAAAGTAAGTGCTGTAATATAACTAGCAGGAGACAAGTAATAATTGAGGTAAGTTTGGAGACATTACCTTATTTAATCATTAAATTAATAAATATTTTTGTTGCATCTCTTTTCGGTGTTGTAATTTGTAGATGTCCCTAAGCACTCTTACTGCCTGGTAGTAACAGCAGCAGCAGCAGCAGAGAGCAGAAGCCAGCAGGCAAGTGTTATTTACATAAACTTCTGGTGTACTTACAAATTTTACAATCCATCGTTTTATGAGTGCATAACCTAGTTGTACTACTGTAGACGTTTGGTATCATTTCGGGCATTATTAGTGGGGTAATGTTAAGAGACACTTCGGATCCATTAGCCTCTGCGCTAAGCTATTCAGCTGATAACGCTACTCTACGCTAACGCTCCCAATGTTCGACCCAGGTGAAAAAAGCTTCTGGGGGGGTGTTTGGCTCGAGATCATGGTGCAAAGGACCCTAGGGTGAAATTACTCCGAACCATCACTTTAATTTTGTTTCATTTGCTTGGTTTTTAATGGATGCTTAATTTTGACTGCAGGTGTAATCACAGCAGACATTTTCATTTCTAACACTGTCCTCTAGTGGCCAAATACAGACTGACAAGTGGAGATTGAAACCAGACTGGACGAATCTGCAAGCTCATGTATTATTTACTCTGGTCTTGCTGGTATGGAATGTCATTTTATTCAATATTTAATAAATCAATAAATACATAAAAATATGCCTATGAAATACATCCTGAAAGAGAGAAGGAAATAGTCAATACATATATAACTACTGTACTTGTAAATATATACAGTATAAGTATATAATAAGTCAATATAGTTAAATGAATAAATATGTTTTACTTTTATTTATTTCAGGGGACTTTTATTTCATAAGTCCACATTTACTTTATAAAGTAGCCTAACAAATAACAATTACTCACGTTACTGTAATTGAGTAGTATATATTTTTCTATACTTCTACTTTTAAAAGTGTATGTTTTAGAATCATTACTCTTATGTTTTGTTTGAAGTATTGCACTAAGCTACATTTAAAAATCACAGCCATTACTGAGTGAAAATAACTTTTTCCACTTTGTGAAATAAAAGAAATAAAAGTCCTGTGGACTTATAAAATAAAAGTCCCCTGAAATAAAAAAGTAAAACCTAGTTATATATTTATTTACATTTATTTAGATATGTATTGCATCGTTTATTTATTTCACGATATATTTAATAGGCATATTTATTTATTAAAACTATAGTGCGTGGTCTGGGTGTTCTCCCCCAGGGAAAATTTGAGCGTCAAAGACTTTATTTCCTGCATTCTGACACACTTTTATGCACCAATTTACGGTGGGAACACCTTTATTTAGCCTATGCGAAGAAATAAAACACAGATGACAATTCAAAATCTATCAAAATTATAATATAAAGTATGTTGTTACGTTTACATTTTTAAGTGGGTATGTAAGTGGGAGCTTTCTTAGTGGGTATACTGCGGCGTACCTGCGTATCGCGTAGACTACACCACGTCTTCCCCCGAATATGAAAATACTGGGTTTTATTTTGAGAGGACTAACCGGATGCCGTGCATTGTATCGTCGTTAAAGTGACAGTGGTGTGTGTAGAACGCTGTAACGCAGCAGCTGTTACCAGCGTCACTATCTAACGGAGAGAGACAACGGGAGCTTGGGTACCGTTAACGACGGGCAGTGGTGGTATAGAATCCTTGTTTTATCCCAGTTGAACAGAACAAAGCCGGGATAGGCCTACAGGGTGACGGAAATCATGGGAAATATTCCAGGGCAGTGCGGGTACAGCAGCCGCGGAGAATACAGCTCAATTGTTGACGTAAATCAGGGAATTTAGCTAGCTAACTGCTGACGGCAAAAATCACAAAACACATCGGGCCACTCTTTCTTCATCTCCACCATTTTGGTTGTCAGTGATGGAGCACCTCCGGACTCCCAAGGTAACAGCACTCGGCATTTCAACACCAGTGACATAACCTCGCACGTTCTTCGTCTTTGTTTCTCTTCTGCTGATGTGCCCATTCTTTTAGCTATTTCTTCAATGACACGCTAGCTAGGTCCTTCTTCTCCTTCTATAAGGTTATCGCTCCATCTTATCTCTCTCTGCCTCCGTTGCATGGCACAATATTGATAAATAACTGCGAGGCATCTCAAACCTGACGTCTGTCTATTATGGGACTAGTCTGCGGCAAGACGTTGTTTGATCACACTGAAATCGGATATCATGCTAGCAGTAACGTGACATTTTATGGCACCGTGTTCCTAAAACCCCTTTGTATCAGAGACGGTATAGCTCAGTTTATTTTCTGCCAAACAAAAAAGTTACCGTTAAGTTACAGGAAACATAAAATCCCGCGAAGCTAACACGATTTGTCCGATAAGATAATGTACCCATCCCTGACGTAGCTTTAAACACACTGGCTCATGTGGTTGTCGTGATGCTCATGTGATCTTGTTGCCAACAACGTATTTTTCAATATTTATATTAGTTATGGATTATGAATAATGTACTATTTATGTGTATGTCCAGGGCCTTGTTTTTTTTTTTTATACAAGGTTAATGTTTAAATGTGAACTGTCACGGTCTAAATAAAATGACATTACAGTAATACTGGTATATGATATTCTGATGTAGCATTGTGCTGGTAACCACCATTTTCTTCCTGTCTGCCAACCTGCCACAGGCACACATGCCTCTGGACCCCATCCTCCTCTTTACCACATCACTATGGTCTGGCGATGTTTATAAAGGATATAAATAAGTTAAGAGGGCAAGCATAGTATGCCGAATCTGTAATGATAGCAGTACTGCAGTAACAAATCCTCATTACTAGTTCTTATTCTTTTTATGTGCCCAGCGCTTACTAAATGACCTTTGAGCTCAGTGAACATCGTAATCTGTTGAGTCATGCCAAAGGTTACTGTGAGCTGTTGTTACAAGGTGATCTGTGTATTTTTCCATCTCTGCTATTCTGTGTGTGTGCCCCGGGTAGGTGGAAAATGTGCGCCTCCTGGACCGGTCGTCAGGACAGAGAAAGGCCAGCATTGGGACTCTCTACCTTTCTGCCACGCACACCATCTTTGTAGAGAACAACCCTGAGTCACGCAAGGAGACATGGGTAAGCAGGGTGCTGCATCATCATCACCCTTGAAAAAAAACACAGCCTAAAATACATTTAGTAAATCCAGTACGAAAAGAGGAGCACATAAAAGTTAAAGCAGTTCAAGAAATGAAATAATCCCTGTGAAATACACTGGCCTCAGTGGTAGCCTTTGGTCTTGCAGCTACAACATGTCATTCTACAGTACCTCCTCTTCTGTTTTATTAAGTGTAGAGTTGCCATAATGAGTGGCGCCGGCAGCCGTAATCCTGTACGCACTGTGCGTAATTTATTTTCTGTGAGACATGCAACGTATCTAATTGTAACAATGAGTAAATGTAGCAGCACCCGACAGCAGGTCTGTTCTGCTCTCTGCTCTGTTAATAGTAATACTTTTCTCATTAATTATACGTTATTTCACCAACAACCCTTCCACTATTAATCAGGATGTTCATTTTTATGACTCGATCCATAGATAAACTGGTTGCTGGACGCTGAGTATCGCTGAACCCACGGACGGAGCTACCACATTGACATGAATATTGCGTTTATGAGGCTTATCCCGTTTTTGATCATATTCGGGATATGATGTTTACATGGCACACAGAGAAATCAGTTTATTCATATCTCTGTCTGGCTTGTACAGCTGTGTGCTCTTGAGCGCATCCATCTCTCTCTGTCTTACAAAACGCTTCAGTAAGATATTCTCATGATTTGGCCATTATGATATAATAAAAGTACGCTAGGAGCACACTCTCATACACATTAAATATTATAAGAAGGGCTGATTTTGGCCGATTTTTGAGAGTTGGTACCTCATCACTGTCTGTGATAACAGATTGTGCGAGTGCTGAGTTTTCAGTCTCAGATGCTGCCTTTTCCCATTTCAAATCTCCTGCAGGATGTGGTGGTGGAGGACACTGCCCTGTCCCTCTGGACCTGACTAGATAAAACAGGCATCTGGGGGTGTCAGTTTTCACCAAACAGGCACAGACTGTGTCTACTGGATTAGCAGGAACAAAGAAGACATATTCCAATAAGCCTGTGTTAAAGAAAATGATTGCTAAAGCAACTGTCTTCTGTGAGAAAAGCCCATGAGCTTCCCCATAAACTGATGTTGACATTCCTTCCTCAATTATTAATTAATACTACTAGTATTAATACAAGACATTAGGGATGGGCATGATTACTCAACGATCGATAATTGATTATTAAGAATTTCGTCGATCACTTTAATTTGTTATCGATTAAACTAATGCTGGTTGCATTTCATAGTGTGAGTCTTGAAGCAATGAAATTAATTTCACAGTGTGGCAGCAATTAAACATTTTACCACCCGGGGGCAATATTTGACTCCATACTCAGTTACCTGGCTGCGAGTTTCCGTTTTGAATTCAAAAGTAATCATGAAGAGGACACGGCTAAGTGTGGCGTGGGACCATTTTGATGAAAAAAAAACGACTTAGTCGCTGCAAACACTGAGATGTCGTGTATAAGTACAACACGGCCACAACTCAAATGATGTAGCCTACCACTAAACAAAGTGTATCCGAACCTGGTTAATGTTGGTGGCGGCCGCGGTGCATCCTGCTCTCTGTCTCAACCTAGCATAAACTCTGTGTTAGCACGGAGGAGCTGCGATGCACAATGAGCAGAGAAAATTACCCAAGGGAACTGCAAGTTCATTGACATGGATATTGGAACCAGCATATCACATTCCGTCACGACGTACCATCACCAGACTGGTAGAAACTCACTACAAAGAACAGAATAAGGTTCCCTGGGCTGGCCAAGTTAGCGCGGAGGTACCTGTGCATCCCGGCAACGCGGGTGTTTTCGGCGGCTGGACTGACGGTCACCAGATAGTGGTCGCGTCTGCCCATCCCGACAAGACATATTACACAATACTGTAATGTGACTCAAGTTGATGCTTTTTTTATGGTGCTGATATCACTAACTTCTGTACACACCATTAAAAGCCTCTTTAGTTCTTCCCAAATGATCTGATTGAGAAAATGGAACATTGTGTGTTTTTGTTTGTTTGTGTGCACCTCTTAATGTTGGGTAAAGAATGTCCACAGTGGATAATAGGACAGATGTGTGTGTTTAGGTGTTGCACAGTATGGTGAGCAGTGTGGAGAGGCCACCCACCATCCCCGCAGGAAGTCAGCTGATCCTGCGTTGTAAGGACTTCCGTGTTTTCCAGATCCTCATTCCACAGGAGAGAGACTGTTTGGACGTCCACACCTCATTGGTCAGATTGTCACGGCCAGGTGTGTGTGTGTGTGTGTGTGTGTGTGTGTGTGTGTGTGTGTGTGTGTGTGTGTGTGTGTGTGTGTGTATTCATGAATGTTAGTTGTTAAATGTGTGTTAGAGTGATTTCATGCGTACAAACACTTGTCTGGCAGGGTGTCATGAACAGGTGTGGTATTGTATTGCTTTTATGTTAAGAGCATGTAAGATACTGATTTAAAAATATTCTTCTCTCTCAGAAAAGTACAGTGAGCTGTACTGCCTGTCCTTTAATCCCAATGTGAACAAAATGGAGAGAGAAGAGTCCTGGAACTTCATAGACCTCATGGCCGACTACAAGAGGATGGGAGTTCCTAATAACTTGTGGGTTGCTACAGCAGCCAACAGCGAATACAGGGTCAGTCTAATGTGACTTGTGCATAAGGTGTAGAAAAAAAGTGTCAGGTATTTTTCAAGAGGAATAAGACAACTAGTTAGTTGGGGAGTTTGTATTAAGGGATAAGATAAGGGGTAACTTTACTGCTAAATAATGATGAAAGATATTTCTCTCATGAAACAGGAAGGATTTGAAGTGAATTGTACCTCTACTAAAGCTATTACTCTAATATGCTCTATGGTTCTTTTGTTAAAAGGTAACTTAGTTTTTTTTCAAACTGGACCCTATTTTCCTATGTTTTTGTGTCTAAGTGACTGATGGCAACAAGAACAATTTGACATTAGTCCAGTATTAAGCAACAATCGCTGCAGTCAGCAGCGGTGAAACAAGCTACAATGTAAGTTAATAGGGCAATTGTCAAACTTGTATTTATGTTAACAAAAGTGCTCGTTTTGCCACTGACAGACTCAGATTAATATTCTAAGTGTCTGACAACATTATGGAAAGGATTTCTAAGGAGGTCGACCTTTCGGTTAAAGAGTAAGAGCCTTTTTTTAAACGTAAAAACATCCACCAAATTGCATTCACTAAAGCCACCAGACTCCATGTAAATAAACAGTAATTTTAGCATCGTAAAATACACTTAATTCAAAGTCGACAGAAACAAAATAAAGCTATGAAAAGCCATTTTGGGTCGTCTTTCCACTTTTCCAACCATCACAACTCTAGTTTTGGTTGAAATAAACACAGTTTACCGATTTACATGCGAAAATATGCTGGGTCTATACACGCTAAAAGTATTATTGTTTTTTAATTATTATTATTTTAAATTATTTTTTTTTTTGGGGCATTTCTGCCTTTATTGGATTGGAAAGCTGAGACATGGAAGGGGATATAGAGGGGGGAAGACATGCAGGAAAACCGTCACAGGTCGGACCCGAACCCTGGACCCTCTGCGTTGAGGAACAAACCTCTGCACGTGCGCCCGCTCCACCAGCCGAGCCAACCGGCCACACAAAGTATTGTTTTTTTAAATGGAGTCTGGTGGGTTTAGCACTAGCGACCTCAGAGCTGTTTCTGGTTAAACAGAAAGGTCTTAAAGAGGTTTTAAAAAGGCCTATCTCTGTAGGGAACCTTTCCATAATGTTGTCAGAATAATAATCTGAGCCTTTCAGTGGCAAAAAACAGCACTTTTAGTGGACCAAATTGACGATGCACATTTGCCTCATAGGGTTACATATTTGTCTGTAACTGCCTGTTACTGTGTTCACACTTAATACTGGAACAATTTCAAAGATTGTTGTTCCTATCAGACACAAACACATTGGAAAATAGGGTCCAGGTTGAAAAAAACAGTAGTTACCCTTTAAAGGAACACGCCGACTTATTGGGAATTTAGCTTATTCACCGTAACCCCCAGAGTTAGATCCCTCAGAAGTCGATACATACCCTTCTCATCTCCGTGCGTGCTGTAAAGCTGTCTGACGGCTCCAGCGGCATTAGCCTATCACAGAACAGGCAGGTGAATGGTTCCAGTAATCCTACTGCTCCGAATAAGTGACAAAATAACGCCAACATGTTCCTATTTACATGTTGTGATTTGTAGAGTCACAGCGTGTACAAAAACAATGTAACATGAGACACAGCCATCTTCTAACCGTAAACAAACCCGGAACTATATATATAGTGATATGCTCACAGCAAGCCTGTCTCAGAATATAGTTCCCGGTTTATTTTACGGATAGAAGATGGCTGTGTCTCATGTTACGTTGTTTTTTGTACACGATGTGACTCTACAAATCACAACATGTAAACAGGAACATGTTGGCGTTATTTTGTCACTTTTGTCACAATTCGGAGCAGTAAGCTAGTTGGAACCAGTTACCTGCAGGATCTGTGCTGGGCTAAGCTAATGCTGGAGCCATCAGACAGCGTTACAGCACGCACAGAGATGAGAAGGGTATGTATCGACTTGTCTTACTCTCGGGGTTACGGTGAATAAGCTAAATTCCCAATAAGTCGGCGTGTTCCTTTTAAGTACAGTGAATATTGCCTTCTATTCAGGCCATTTACAAGGTCATAGATAAGTTACTACTCGCCTCCTTTCAGCACTGACTGCTTATTAGCAGCTTCCTTCTCTAACGGCTGTGGCTCAGTGGTAGAGTAAATCCCTGCCAATCGGAAGGTTGGGGGTTCCATCCCCAGCTCTGCGGTCCCATGTTGACTGAACCCTGAGTGTAAATGTGTATGAATGTTTATCTGATGAGCAGGTGGCACCTTGTACGGCAGCCTTGGCCACAATGTATGAATGTGTGCACTATGTAAAAGTGCTTTGAGTACAGTGTTTCCTCTATGTTGATAGCATAGTGGCGGTGCGCCATGGTAAAATTTCCAGCGCCACTGTATCAGAAAATAGGGCAGACGCACAACAGGGTTTCCGCTATTTACACCACGCACCACCGTTCCTTTGGCTGTTTATGAAAAGTGATAAAGTCGTAGAGCCGAGCAGAGGAACTGGAACAGTGACAGGACGTCATCACTCGTGAAGTCATGGCAACCAAATAAACAACAGGGAGAGTACTACTTCACTCAATAAGTGATAAACAGCGATGAAAGCTGAAATCCGTACTCAGCGGGTCCCGTGAAATTTGACAGCTACAGTTTATTGGAAAATAGTGTTGGGCACACAGACTTTGATGAATTTACTGTTTATCAGACAAGAAGCTAATGTTAGCTAACACTGTGGTGACTGCCCCTCTGTCTCTGACTCCCGTTGCCGGAGAACGCTGTATTCCTCCGACACGCTGTATTAACGTTACTGTTTTAAAACCATTTTCCAGGTTAGTGGGGGTGCATACTGCTCAAAACCAACATGAAAAACGTAGCTAGTAATGTTCACTCAGTGTTTAGTTTTGTTGTTAAACTGTGTGTAAAATGAGTGGTGACGTTAAATCACCCTATGGTACCGTCTATTTGCTGGATGGTTTCAAGGTAACGGTCAGCAGCTAACATTAGCAGATAAGCCCGTACACTGACGTCCAATTCACCCCCCGCCACCGCTGAAAAAAATTCTAGAGGAAACACTGGAGTTTTCGTTAAAACTAGAAAAGCGATATATAAATACAGTCCATTTACATTTAACATCATGAGCATACAGATCCTCTCAAAGCGAGACCACAGAGTAACTCACATTTTTAATTGGGGCGCAGCAGTGTGGGGCCAGCTCTATAAATGCGAAAGTCTGTCCCTGACTGACTGATGAAGTTACATTATTGGTCAGTCAAATGGTGGCACTTCCCCACTGAATGTATAGGCACGGCAGTGTTTCCGCTGGTAACATTTTGCCGTGGCGACAGTATTTCCCAAGGAAAAGAAAAGCAGACTAGAAGGACACTCAGAGAGCACAGACCTCCTCTTTTATGTTATGCAAATCTGCATGTGCAAAAATATATACACTCACCTTAAAGATTATTAGGAACACCTGTAAGATTTCTGGTTAATGCGATTATCTAATCAACCAATCACATTGCAGCTGCTTCAATGCATTTAGGGGTGTGGTCCAGGTCTAGACAATCTCCTCAACTCCAAACTGAATGTCAGAATGGGAACGAAAGGTGAGCAACTTTGAGCGTGGCATGGTTGTTGGTGCCAGACGGCTGGTTATTTCCCAATCTGCTCAGTTACTGGGATTTTCACGCACAACCATTTCTAGGGTTTACAAAGAATGGTCTGAAAAAGTAAAAACATCCAGGATGCTGCAGTCCTGGGGGGCCAAAATGCCTTGTTGATGCTAGAGGTCAGAGGAGAATGGGCTGACTGATTCCAGCTGATAGAAGATCAACTTTGACTCAAATAACCACTCGTTACAACCGAGGTATGCAGCAAAGCATTTGTGAAGCCACAACACGCACAACCTTGAGGCGGATGGGCTACACCAGCAGAAGACCCCGCCGGGTACCACTCATCTCCACTAAAAATAGGAAAATGCTATAATTTGCACGAGCTCACCAAAATTGGACAGTTGAAGACTGTAAAAATGTTGTCTGGTCTGATGAGTCTCGATTTCTGTTGAGACATTCAGATAGTAGAGTCAGAATTTGGGGTAAACAGAATGAGAACATGGATCCGTCATGCCTTGTTACCACTGGGCAGGCTGCTGCTGCTGGTGGTGTAATGGTATGGGGGATGTTTTCTTGGCACACTTTAGGCCCCTTAGTACCAATTGGGCATCATTTAAATGCCACAGCCTACCTGAGCATTGTTTCTGACCATGTCCATCCCTTTATGACCACCATGTACCCATCCTCTGATGGCTACTCCCAGCAGGATAATGCACCATGTCACAAAGCTCGAATCATTTCAAATTGGTTTCTTGAACATGACAATGAGTTCACTGTACTAAAATGGCCCCCACAGTCACTAGATTTCAACCCAATAGAACATCTTTGGGATGTAGTGGAACGGGAGCTTTGTACCCTGGATGTGCATCCAACAAATCTCCATCAACTGCAAGATGCTATCCTATCAATATGGGCCAACATTTCTAAAGAATGCTTCCAGCACCTTGTTGAATCAATGCCACAAAAAATTAAGGCAGTTCTGAAGGCAAAAGGGGGTCAAACACGGTATTAGTAGGGTGTTCCTAATAATCCTTTAGGTGAGTGTATATGTCTGGATATTAGGGCTGGGCAATAAGTCAATATGATAATTTATCAACTTTCAATGGAATCATATTGTGATGAAATCATATATCGATATCATTACATACAATTACGTTGTCTAAATTGATAACAACAAGCACATACTAACTCAATTTTCTAAGTAAATCTGTTGTGAAACATTTTGAGGGAATATCCTTTGAATTATTGCAATTTGTTTTAACATCACACTGTTTTTGTGCATGCATGTAAACAGTCAGTATATAGCTTGATTGATTATTGATGATTATTTATCTAAAATGTCATTGTGAAAAATATTTTGTGAAAGCATCAATAGTTAACCGTACAATATCGTCGCGATATTGATGTATTTGGTCAAAAATATTGTGATATCTGACTTTCTCCATATCACCCAGCTCTACTGGATATATTTCCAAAACTACTAGAATTATGTCAAAATAGTGTTGTGCTTAGCTGAAGCCTCATCATCTCAGCTTATTATAGGTAATAAAGGAATAGAAAAAGAGTAAATTCCTAATGATTCAGAGTTCTCCAGGCCTTGCTAGCGTTGCTACCCCTGTGGTTTTTTTCCTCGCTCCAGCAGACAAGTTGTTCCCAGTCACCCCAGCTTGTTACTTGAGGTAAGTTAACCTGAAATTATACAACAAAACTTAAAATACGATCTGTTATTGAGATTATAATACAAGCTAAAAAATGTTTAAAAACTAAAACAAGAATTAGCTAAATACAGAGTACTAGCTAGGGCACCTGCGGTCTCTCTTCCCCGCCATCGGGAGGAGTGGTCGGCAATCTGAAGACTGACTGGATGGACCTTTTAGCAGGTTGTAGCAACTCTCATTTGCGACGATGAGTCTGGGCACTCCAGAATCAGCTGCTGCAGCGGCTAATTAAAGGTCCCCTCCACCGGTCAGCTACCACCACAAATAAAATGTAATTCTGTGGGAAACACTGTACTTAATACATGTTTAACAAACCATTTGAAGCAAATTAATATGCACTGACGCATCCGCGCTGAGATAATAATGATAATAATCTTTAGATTATAATTCCCCACACCACCATTGCAATCAGTGGGCATATTTATGGTTTAAACAATGATAGAAGTCCACAGGGGACTGAAGCTTTGTGTTACATTACTGCTATCGACAGCGCTGTGCAAGATTATGATCTTTTAATATGGCTGTGGAAAACAAAACTACTTTTTTTAACTGTTACAAGATGTTTGTTTATTGGTCGTTGTCCAGGTCATGGTCACCTGTGATACCTTCACCACACCTGCTACACACAGCATAAATTGTAAGTACCACATAACAATATTGTCAATATAAAAACTGAGCCATCCTTTATAGTTAACTTTATAGTTTTCATTAAGTGAAGCATTTATTACACTTGTTTATTTTCCTCCCACAGTGTGGGTCATTGGTGACAGCTATGTCCTGCGTGTTGCCCAGAGAGCTGCAGAGACAGTGGGAAGCCACCTCAGGGTGCTAGATGTTAGCTGGGGTGGACTGCGGTGGAAAGGATTTCTCCCCTTTCTTTTCCCACTCCCTGCAAAGAAGTGCAGTCCTGAATGTTTTAATGTGGCGGCAACAACCTGGGGGAGGTCAGCAGAGTCAAGCTGATCCCTGTGATGAAAGACTACCTGCACCAGCTTCACCTCCTGCCCCCTGGCATGAAGATCATGTTATTTTAGAAGTTGTTTTACTGACCCAAAGGTGCTGGTAGAAGGCTGGTGCCAATCCGGCAAAGATGGACAAGGCCAGAAAATTATCAACAGTGTTATGGCTACATTTGTTCGTAGCTTAAATGTTGTTTCGTTTAGAATATTTTATTGTTTTCTAAATTGTGTTTTTATGTTCATTATGGTTGTAACATCTCTAGCTAACACTATTTCCAACTTTGCTACAATCCCACCCTTTATCCCCTCCCCCACCTAAAGGCTCATGGACTCATGGGCTCGTGTTGGGCATAGCTGTTACCACTTGTCTGTACAAGTGGTAAAACAGACTGTGCCCAGTCTGTTTTTATGTAGTCTATATCCTTGACGTTCCACTTCCAGGATTGCTCTGTTGCCGCCGGAAAATCCGCCGGATTTCACTCGTTTAGGCTAGATATCCGTTGCCTTGGGCTTCCTCTGTGTTGCCGTTCTAACCTCCGGTGGATTTATGAGGACTATGGTTAACTGCTCCTCAGATCTCTGCAGGGTAAATCCGGACAGCTAGCTAGACTATCTGTCCAATATGAGTTTTCTGTTGCACGACTAAAACTACTTTTAAACGTACACGTTCCACCAAAACAAGTTCCTCCTGAGCTTATTTTGGGTCTGGCAAAGCGAGACTAGTGTTTATGTAACTGATGTGAGAATGTGTACTGTTGTATAGTTTTATATTAAATTCTATTTATATTTGCACTGCTTTTGTCTTTACTGATTGTAAATGTTACATTTCACATTCAAATCTGTCAATTCAAAGGACCAGCAAATCACACAATCCAGATAAAACATTCAGCATTAATACTACTCTATTTTGACAAGGGATAAAAGTGTAGGTTAAGAAGCAAGTGAAAATACTCCCACACGTTTCAGTCTTCTGACCATTCTCAAGACATTGTCACTGGTCCATCCTGTCTGGATCACCTAAGGGGACACTTTACAACAGATGTATAAATGTGTTGGCTAACCTCCTTCAAATACTTCTTTGAATACAAACAATACAACTTAAATTACTTTATGTTCAACATAATCAATTTATTTTAGCTAAAATTAGGTAAAAGGCATAATCTTTTTTAAGATTATGCCTTTTACCTAATTTTAACTTTACCTGTTTTGGTAATAATTTTAATAAAATGTCATGTTATCATATAACCTCAATAACCAACTCAAATCCCACCCGTGGCCCTTTGCTGCATGTCATCTCCTCTCTCTCCTCCCATTTCTTGTTATGAGCCAGTTCATAGAGCCAGCTGTTGTTAAACAATGAATAATCATTCTCACTGCTGCTGATGCTTTGACACCTGAATCCGAATCTCCCAACAGGAATAATAATGGTTTATCTTATCTTATTACACCACAGTACTACAATGCAGTGGCGCCGGTAGACGTAATCCTGTTCGCACTGTGATAACTTTTTTTCTGTGAGACATGCAACGCATCTAATGATAACAATGCGTAAATGCGCACAGGAGCAGCAGCCGACAGCAGCTCTGTTCTGCTCTCTACCCTTTTCATAGTAATACTTTTCTCATTAATTATACGTTATTTCACCAACACCCTTCCACTTTTAATCAGAATGTTCATTTTTATGACTCGATCCGTAGATAAACTGGTGCTGGACGCTGAGTGTCGCTGAACCCACGGACGGAGCTACCATGTTGTTTGAATCATGTGTGTTAACATGAACATGAATATTGTGGTTATGAGGCTTATCCTGTTTTTTGTCATATTTGTGATGATGGTTACATGGCACACAGAGAAATCAGGTTATTCATATCCGTACAGGCTCTCTCTCTCTTACAAAACACTTCAGTAAAATAGTTTCATGATCTGGTCATCATGATATAATAAAAGTACGCTAGGAGCACACTCTCATACACATTAAATATTGTAAGAAGAGCTGATTTCTTGTGCAGTAAACCGCTTCAGTGGGCGGGCAGTTCTTGTGCGTACTATGAAATAGAATCCTGCCAGCGCCACTGCTATAATGAATAAAGATCCTCAGAAGCCTGTCAAATGCTGGTAATTGTAGTAATTGGATGGGGGGGGGACACAAAGCAGCAGAGGTACCATTCAGGGAATGTATACTACTACGAAAAAAATAATGTTAAAATATATGTCTGCCTTCTCCCAGGTGTGCGATACATACCCATCAGAGCTGTTTGTTCCAAAGACGGCCACACCCGCTATCATTGTGGGCAGCTCAAGGTTCAGGAGTCGAGGAAGATTTCCTGCTCTGTCCTACTTCCACCAGGACACACTGGTCAGTGTGAATATACGTTTTGGAAGATTGGACTGTTAATTTACTCTTTAAGTAAGAATTGAGTATACAATGGAATTATCTACATAATCTAAATCATATGCTGGAAATAAGTGATTTTTTTTACTTTTGACCTTTCTACTGATGCAAGGGGAAATAATCTTGAAAAGATCTGTACTAATAAAATTTGAATTGGGATAATGATAATGCTGTTTGATTGTCATACAGGCAGCAGTGTGCCGGTGTAGTCAGCCACTGTCTGGCTTCAGTGGACGCTGTCAGGAGGATGAGATGATGCTGCAGATGCTGATGAAGTCCAACCCTGGCAGTGACTACATCTATGTGGTGGACACCAGGCCCAAGGTAACAATCCCCCTCCCAACAGCTACTTACTCACACATCCAAGTATAGCCACAGTAAATAATATATACTATGAGCCATGTATATGACCTAATATTCTCATATAAAATACTGTGTGTGTGTGTGTGTGTGTGTGTGTGTGCGTGTGTGCGTGCGTGTGTGTTGGTCCAGCTGAACGCCATGGCAAATCGAGCAGCAGGTAAAGGTTACGAGAACGAGGACCACTACACCAACATCAAGCTGCAGTTCATTGGCATCGAAAACATTCATGTTATGAGGAGCAGCCAGCAGAAAATCATCGACGGTAAGAAGAGTGTGTGTGTGTGTGTGTGTGTGTGTCTAGAGCAAATGATACAAAGATGCAGCGTGAGATCGAAGAAGGGAAACATTGAAGTTATCACAGAGTTGCTATCAGTAAATACAAAGACTTATTGTGATAGCATCTCTTCCATTTTACCTGTGTGTGTGTGTGTGTGTGTGTCTGTGTGTGTCTCTCTCTCTCTCTCTCTGTCTTCCATGCAGTAGGCGAGATGAGATCTCCGTCCATGACTGACTTCCTGTATGGTCTGGAGAACTCTGGTTGGCTCAAACATATCAAAGCCATACTGGATGCCGGGCTCTTCATAGCCAGGGTGTGTACACAGATAGACACACCTATACACAGGCAGGCACTCAGACGGATGCACGCATGTCCACAGCAACCACACCAACACAGCTGCTTGGTACCTGCTGTTGTTAACTCCTCTCTCTCTCTCTCTCTCTCTCTCTGTGTCTCTCTCTCTCTGTGTCTCTTTTTTTTTTTTTTTTTTTTTTTTTTTTTTCTTCAGGCAGTTGCTGATGAAGGTGTCAGTGTATTAGTTCACTGTTCAGATGGCTGGGACAGGACAGCCCAGGCCTGCTCTGTAGCCAGTATACTGTTGGACCCATATTACAGAACCATCAAAGGACTCATGGTAACACACATACAATACTGACAATTTCTTATTCTTATTCTAAGACCATATCAGTTCGTATTTCTGATTTGATCCACCTCTTAGCCCAAATTGTACAATCACTGTAACATTTTGAAATATGATCTGCTGTGCTGGGAAGACGGAATACACTATGCAGACTCTATTTTGGTCTATACAATCCTCTTGGTCTATACAATCCTCTAATCCACCTCTGATAAAGGATTTTATAAAGAAAAATTCAAGTAGATCAACTAGAGCAGGCTCTAGAGGTGACTGTGTAGTCCCTTTCAAGAAAAGTGTTTTTGGGAAGTCAGTGTTTTCATATCGAGCATCGCAGACCTGGAACACGATACTTTGACTCACCACTTGTCCCTTGGTGCTTGTTTACATTTGTCAACATTTATTTTACACATTGCTCTAGTTGTTTTCATATTGTATTCATTTCACACACAACCGCTGTTTTGTTTCAGTTAGATTTATTAGGATGTAGGTTTCAACAGTTCATTGTTTGTTTCTTCATACTCAGACGTCTTTGGTCCTTTTGTTTGGTCCACCATGCAGGAGTGTTTGGGGAGAAGCTCCCAGCATTTGGGGTGGATTTATAGTAATGATGATGTCATCACTGACATCATAAGACAGAACCAAGTCTTGTGGTTTTTCTGTGTTTAGTTGTATTTCATTTGTTTGGTTAATGCATTGAGCGGTAATAGAAGGAGTAATGCCTCTCATAAAGTTTTCTTTATTTGTGTAATTGAGTACAAACTGTGTATAGCTCTGACAAGATTTTGGTAAAGTTAGAAATGTTTTGTAGACTCACCACTAGGGCTGGGAAGGTTACCGCATTACCAAAAAAAAAAAAAAAAAAAAGCTACATTGTTTACCATTGCAAATTAGCCTAGCAGCTAGCGGAGTTTCCTTCTGTTTATAGCTTTATCCCGATAAAACAGCAGCCTGCATGCACGTTTCATAGCCTAAAAAAGAGCGGTTTATCTTGGTAGAGAGAGGAACAAGTTAGCAAACTGCCGAGTCGCCCTCTCTGCTCAGCTGCTAGATGGGCTGGGCTGCACTCGGCTTTGTCGGCAAACTATTGTATATATTTTACTTTATTGACAAAACAGCTTTCTGAACTCTCTGTGGAATGGATCAACGGAGAGGAGAGAAACCAGTGTGGCCCTAAATGACAGCAAAACTCAGTAATGACTCTCACATTGAGCTGAAATGGAAACACTGTGCTGCAATCTTTTCATACAGTCTATGGCTGCAACATATGTTGTAAGGTTTAAGCCATTCCCTTTACCGGCAGTATTGACAATAGATAAATCCACCGTGTCTTGTGAAGCTCTAGGTTGTTTTATTGTTCACTTTTAACTCACTTTACATCAACTTTGCTAACTCTTTTTCCTCTCTCTTTTCCTCACAGCGGCACTCATGCGCTACTCTCCGTTACCGTTCGCTCTCCTTGCACGACCACACGGACACTAACATCACTCACTTAAGGCACCCTGCCATTCTCGCTCTAACTTACGCTACTCTCGTAAGGGAGTAAAAAACTATACCATCACAGCCCTACTCACCACTGGAAGATAGTGCTGCGGTCAAGAGCTAATTAAGAGCCTTATAGAGTAGTGATGGTCAAATGAAGCTTCGCGGACCACTGTCTTTATTTTCTGAGCTCACTAGATGGCGCTCTCTGTTCAAAGAAAAAGGTTAAAGGAATGGCAATTCAGTGTGTTTTCAACCCTTTATCGCTGACTCACGCGAGAACTCATGAGTCATCGACAACTCATGAGTCATCGAGGACTCATGAGTTCTCGAGTGAGTCCCATGGTCTGCGAGCTTGCAGTGTTTCCCGCTCTGAGTCTGCGGGTCGGATAGTTCCTATAACCTGTCTCGGACTGTCTCTTTGTTCACTGTTGACACTGTTGAGTTGACTTAAGGTGTAGACACATTTAGCCGACGGCCGACCGTTAACGGAAAACCCCGTCGATATGATCAGTCGCGTCCCCGAGGTCCAAAAAACTGCCACGGGACACACTCACTCGACACCAACTTGAGAAACGTAATACGTCTTGATAACAGCAGGCGGCGCTACTCTGTATTGTCGCCCAAAAAATGAAAACTGGAAATTGCGCAACATCTTCTTTTTCTTCTTTGGGAATTTACGGCAGCAGGTGACGGAACATCCCTCCTTTATCTGGTATATTTACCATCGTCACTTCCGGTTTTCTCGTGCACTGGTTGCTAGTGAAGTAAGTGGCGCAACCAATGGGCGCTATTATGTGTTGTTGCCCAAGAAATAAAAACCGGCAGCTGATAGGACGAACGAGTCACGTGAATTTGTTTTCTCCGGAAATTCAAAGCCAGACTGTCATGGCGACCGTTCAGAATACGATCTCATATTGTACTAAAATAGTTCACTGAAACGTGATTCTAAAAACATTTTAAGCGAGAAATAGGCCATGCAGTTGCTGAATCTGTCTTCATTTCAGATCGACAAAGGTTAGTTTAAAAGATTTCCATCAGATTTTGAGAGACTCTAGTAGGGATGGGCGATATGGCCTAAAATCCATATTGCGATATACATTGCAGCCTCTTGCGATAACAATATATATTGCGATATATAAATTATAATGGAACCATTTCAGACCAGGTTACATAGACCCTAAGGAAAACCAAACTGCTAAATGTATTTTTTTTTTTAAAAAGAGAAAGAAACATAGTATGTAGTTTTGAGAACATTTATTGTTCAAAACTGTAATTATACAATATAATGTTGCAGATAAATAAAATTCAAGTACACTAGTTGCAGAGACTTTGACAAAGAAAAAGCTTAAAGTATTGGGTGTCTTCTCTTTAGTGCAAACGATTCTAAAAGGCACTACACTTAGTTAAAGTCCTTGGTTCTTAAATGCCACCTAAGACGCAGAGAACAGGAAACTGGTGTCTGTTTAGTTAAGGAACAGACACTGTACTGAAAATACTTTCAGATATTTGGCAAAGATGCACAGATACTATAAATAAAAACATATTTCAAACAAAGTTTCTTACCTGCAGCCTAATATAACGCATTTGAGCACACACACACACACACACACACACACACACACACACACACACACACACACACACAGAGAAGAGTCTGGACTTTTCCCGGTGGGCCGGTCTGATAATAGTTATACATTGCAAGTTGTTAGCAACACCATCCGGCGGCCTGGCGCCGCTGCCTGCTGGTCAAACTGTGCAGCCTCTGCTCAACCCGTACGGCAGGGGCCGTAAATGTCCCGGTACATTTTTTGGTCCCACTCCGCTGCTGCGCACACGCACTCACGGCTGTATGTTCAGCGGGGAAGTACAACGTCTGCAAACACGGCTGCCAAGATTCCAATCGTCCGTTATATAGTGAATTGTCAGGCTGGTGAAAGGCCGCATGATACGGCTTGACCACAGCTCCGTTGTAGCGGCTTAAATCCAAACCAAGTCCAAATAATGGATGTTGCACCGGTCTTTTTCACCAGCTCTGTTTCACTTTTAGCCATGTTTACTCAAGATGACGATGACGCGTTGCAGCCGGTTACAGCTCGTGGCTCTAAACTTCGCGGGTAGATTGCTTCATCAACATCAATTATCGCGATAGTGCAATATAATTAAAATCTCTATCCAAGGCCAATTTTGTATCGTTTATATTGCATATCGTCTATATCGCCCATCCCTAGACTCTAGTCACCTCATTCAGCTCGTCATTTTTCATCCCGACGGCCCTGCCGCCGACTGCCCCTCAGACGGACGACGGCACGGGACACACCGAACAGATTTGAGTCACTGACCTTGCCAGACTGTCCCACGGCCGATAATCGGCCTGGTGTGTCAGCGCCCTTATGGAGTTGTCGTTGCCTATGAAATTGTAAGTTATAAAGCTTTTGGCAGCTAAGATGGCTAGGACTAGTAGTAGCTAATGTTGCAAGAGGTTTGTGTGCAGCGCTGTTATCATTTTAGATTGAATTGTAGTAGGACTCAACTGATCCGAGTTAATGATACTAGAGACTCGCGATTCATGACTCAATTTAAAGACTTCCGAGTGAATCACGACTCAAACAGGTTAAGTGGCTATACGCTTGCATATTTACATGAATGTTCATCAATATGCACTGTCCCTATTTTAAATTAATACAATCTCTACCCTTCCTTCCTACCTTCATTTCCTCCTTTCTTCCTTCTTTCCTTTCTTCCTACTTCCTTTCCTTCCTCCTTTCCTTCCTTTCCTGCTTTATATTTCCACCTCTTCCTCTCTTTCTTCTAGGTGCTGATAGAGAGAGACTGGGTTTGCTTCGGACACAAGTTCTCCCACAGGTAATTAACTTTGGAAGTAGGGCTGTCACGATAACTCCTTTTTGTTGTGCAATATATTGTCCCAAAATTACTTGCGATAAACAATATTATTGTTATTTTAAGACCATTTTATGCCACTGATTACATAATAACAATATGACAATATTATAGCAAAATAATGCAAGCACACTCTTTCCAAGATCAAATAATGTTGAATTCTTTAGAATATTTACACATTGGAATCGGAATGTCAAAAAATATATCTTAAATAAATAAAACATAAATAAATAATAAATACACCTTTGTTAAAGGAACACGCCGACTTAGTGGGACTTTAGCTTATTCACCATATCCCCCAGAGTTAGATAAATCCATACATACCCTTCTCATCGCCGTGCTTGTTGCCTAGTTAGCACAGATCCTGGAGGTAACTGGCTCCAACTAGCCTATTGCTCCCAATAAGTGACATAATAACGCCAACATTTTCCTAGTTACATCTTTTGATTTGTATAGTCACAGCGTGTACAAATAACAACGTCACATGATAACCGTATATAAACTGGGAACTATATTCTCAGAAAAGCGAAGCACTGCTACTCTCTGCTCCTCAACACGGGGCTTCTCAGGTGCTGCAAGCAAATCACTCCGACACAGAAAGCAGACGAGATGACAGTGGCAGCGCGATCAACTAAAATGTTGGTAACATTCAAATCAAGCAGATTGGACAATGTGCACACGAGTTAATAACCATTACCTGTTTCACAGTGTTAAATGGTAATTTGCCAGCTTGTCACACCCACACCATTCGAGGAAAGTGCAAAAGTTGAGCAAATTTAGATTTGGCAAGGTCTTTAGATTGTACTGACCAATTTTGAAGTTGATCGGGTTAAATCTGTAGGAGGATATTTTAAAGTAGCCTGCAAATGGTCAAAATCATCCATAATTTGCACATTAATTTCAATAGAGCTGATGTCCTGTTGGGTTTAGGATATGGCTCCAAGAGGCATTTTTGTAAGTCTGAACAAGATACATATTTATAACAGTATTTGAAGGAAGCTTAATTTCACTGGAAAAAGAGAGTAAGAAAAGAGATCAAGCTGTTGACTGTTCTTTCTTGTTGGAGAAAATAGTCACCTGTTGTTACACAAACTCCTGGGCAGTTCAGTGCTTGTGTTTTGTTTTTTACCTTTCTAGTGTTTATAGCGATAGAGGTAGTGATGTTTCCTGTTAACTGTAACGTTACGGGACTCTCACGACGTGAAACAGACAAATCTGATAGCCGGTTACATAATTGTCCACCACAGGGTGACGTCAGGTTGCTTTTCTCCAAAAGTTGAATCGTCTCAATTTTTGCCGCAGGCCTTCTAGACAAATCAAAAGACCTGCTTTGCTGTCTGATGAGTGAAGACTGACGGGAGTGTTTGTGAATGAATGCTCAGCAAGCCAGTGCCTCACTAAAGCATTGGCATTATGCATAGCTGTACTATCTTTACCTTTAGCAAATCGCCTAAAAAAGGACACTAGGCTGCTAATGTTACAATATAACCATACAGACCTCTACAAACATCAGATTGCTCGCTTGTAACTCAACATTTCTCCGTTCTTGGCTGAGATGGACAACATAGCGCTGCATGAATTGGTCAGCAGCTAGCGGACATTTAGCTAGCAGCTTAGTCCAGACAAAACGTATTGAATTTTACCTGCATGCACTTTAAAAAAAACAAACTGATATTCGAATCCCAAAATTGAAAATCGAATACCTACTTATCGAACGAATATTCGACTATTCGAATGTTCGGACCAGCCCTAGTATATAAATCACATATCCAAACTACCTTATCCATGAAATTATTAGGTTGAAATTACCTGTAACCTTCTACAGCTCTTACATGATAAACTCAGCATAGACTACATTTCCACAGCACTAATTTATGTTGTACAACAGCATGTTATTATCACTTTACTGCTCTGAGATTCTATTTTGAACAGAAATGTATTCACCTATTAATTCTTGTTTTTCCACATTTCCATTTTTACCATCAATGTTCACATTAAAAGCCTAGTAATAACGGGCTGGCTGGAAGACTTTAATGTGAGATTCAGCTAGAAGGGTTGAATGGCATTCATGGTAGCTTAACATTGTTTGGGGAAAACGGAAAAGTAAAAGGACCAGAACATGGATGTATTAAGAGAGCTGCAGTTAATATAATATATCCCTTGGCTGGAATTAATTAGGGCTGTGGAAATATGAATGATACCCAATTTATCAAGACAAAAGGTAAACATAAAGGAAGTTTGAAATTTGCATTAAAGGTAACTACCATTTCTTTCAACCTGGAACCTATTTCCTATGTTTTTGTGTGTAAGTGACTGATAGGAACAACAATCTTTGAAATTGGTCCAGTATTAAGCTTGAACGCTGTAACCGGCAGCGGGGCAAATGTACATTGTCAATTTGGTCCAGTAAAAGTGCTTTATTTTGCAACTGAAAGGCTCAGATTATTATTCTAAGTGTCTGAAAAGCTCTTTAAGACCTTTCTGTTTAACCAGAAAAAGCTCTGAGGTCACTAGCGCTAAACGATACTTTTAGCGTGTATAGAGCCAACATATTTTCACATGTAAATCGCTTTTAAGGCTTTTAATAGTTTTATTTTGTTTCTATTGACTTAAATAAAGTGTATTTTACAATGCTAAAATCTGTTTATTTACATCTGTTTGGGTTCATTTCTTTAAGGTAGCTACCACGAAGGTTTACCTATTTTGGATTAGTAATACACCACCCTACTTTACCTTTACTTCACTAACCAGCAAATCTATTGTGCTGTATTGGAATAACTGAGCCCAGACAACTCTTTAACAAAAAAGGTACTGCTTACTGAACAATAACTTAAATGTATAAATAACATTTAGCCGTTAGATTGAATAAGAAAAAAAAACATAACACAAATCACACCCTTCAAATATGCTAACTGCAATATTTCTTCAAATGATATTACACACAACTACCCCTTTACCAGTTTCTATATCAGTTTCCACTTAAAACACTCCAGCTCCACAAAATGATTCCTCCTTAACAGCAGTTTCAATGTAAAACTTACTCAAACCCTATTAAACCACTGTGTTAACACACACCTACCCACCCACACACGGCGAGAGGGGAAAAAAAGAAAAAAGTTGCGGGCTCACGTGGACGTGCAGCAGCCAGCAGGACGTTATCTTCAGTGAAGCAAAAACACAGAAATCCAACTTACAGTTAGCTGTTAGTCCAAGAAACAGCTCAAACACGAAAACGAAAAACAGTCACCAGCTACGGAAAAGTCCTCATCAGCAGGGAAACTCTCCGGTCCAAAATCAGCGTCCTCCGAACCAGCAACTCTCCGCCGTTAGCTCCAACTTTAGCCAGGCACACTAACACGTTTGTTCTAAACCACTGCTGTTAGACAGGAAAAGTGCCGTAGTGTAGCTACACCTCTTCAGCTTCGTTATTACACGTAGATCGTTTCCAAGCTAACTACTCTAGTGTCTCTCGATGTTTCTCAGTGTTTTCTTTCCTCTTCTCGATTTGCGATCCTCTCCACTCTCCCGTGTCTCCGCTCAGCCGTTTTGCATGTGTGTGTCTGTTTGCTTGTTTGTGTGTCTGCTTGTCTCCGTATTTCTGTGTGTGTATGTGTGTGTGTGTCTGTGTGTGTGAGTGAAACGGGTTAACTAGGCTACTGAGAATGTTATTTTTCATTTGAATGTTTATGCCGCGGCCGGAAAATTAACGAGCGACGTCATTGCGTTATAATCGATTATGGTGGTCCACTGCATCGATGCAGCATCGTCCATGTCCACGCATCCCGATGCATCGATTATTTGATTAATTTCAACACCTCTACTTTCTATCATATTCACATTAAAATAAAGTTTTTTTTGTACAACCCTATTTAATCAGAACATTGATATTATTGCTATTGTTCTTTAACTTTGTTCAGTCTTTAATACATTTAGTGAAAGTTATGTGTAATAATTTCTAAAAAGAAAACGTTAAAAACTATAATTGAGATATATTACTATCACTAGAGGTCAGACATGGGTTTTCCACTGTCTCTATATATCTGTCAGTGATATAAAACCTTACCTTGAACTGAGAATAAGAAATTAAAACATTAGAGGTACTCGTGAAATAGTATCAGTTTTATATTTTAGTTTTATATTTTATTTTACAAAAGCTCAAAAGTAATATTTTCAAACAGCACAGACAAAAGTAGATTATCTATGTTCCTTTTTAGGTTTTCTCTACGTATATTTAAAATTGACTATTTATGAGACCATTTGAGAAGTGAATGTCTTACACAGTTCTTTAGAATTCAGACTGTTTTATATTTATGTATGTCTGTTCAATATTTAATAAAGAATTGGTCACCAAAAAATCTATATACATGATTTTTTTAAGAGTGTGACAGTTAAGATGGGGCTGTTTCCCTGCAGGTACGCCCATCTTGATGGAGATCCTAAAGAGGTGTCTCCAGTTATCGATCAGTTTCTGGAGTGTGTGTGGCAGCTGTCTGAGCAGTTCCCATGTGCCTTTGAGTTCAACGAGCGCTTCATCATATCCATACACACACACGTCTACTCCAGTCAGTATGGGACCTTCCTGGGCAACTGCCAGAAGGAACGCAGGGATATGAGGTAGGACTGACATACACAGATACACTATATATGCACTGGATGGTCTAAAGAGACATGTTAAATCAAAACTTTTCTGCTTTCTATGTCAGAAATAAGCACAGTACGCATAGTTTTTTCTGTCCAAATGGTATTTGATATGTTTTATTCATTTTATTATCAATTATTATAAATATTATTAAGTTAAAACAGTATTTGTGTTATGATATCCACTTTATTATGGAGTTTTATTCCTATCTTTATGCCGTTTGAGAGCAATGTGGGGTGAATCTTCATAACGGAGTGTGAGCTTGACAGCAGTGGGGTTAATGACCCTTTCAACAGGAAACGGACAAATATAGCGGGTTGAGAGCTTGCTGGATTCTGTGAGCAAACTGACTTACCTGATTGGTAGGGAGGGCCTGTGTCTATTTGCCGATTGCTGAGAGGTCTCCTGGATGCGTTCCAAGGCTATAGAGTCTCCTGCCAGACCCTCTTGCAACGGCGGATATGGTCAGTAACAGTGGGTACGGCAAGGTCAGTCTCTTGGGAAAGGGAACAGTGGGGGCTGGTAACCGAGGGAGGCATGTGTGCTGCTTTCTAAAAAGGTCCACAGTAGTCAAGATGACAGATTTACCTCGAGAAACAGGGAGACCGGTGACAAAATCCAGGGCGATGTGAGACCAAGGTCTACCAGGAACAGGCAGTGGACGGAGCAGACCGTCTGGAGCCGTGATAAGAGGCCTTGCTGCCTGCCACATACTCCCGGGTGTCCTTGTCCAGGCTGGGCTGCCTGAGTAGAGTGCGTCTGGTACCCGGATGGTAGGCGAAGCGAGAGGTATGGGCCCACTGCAACACGTGGGAACGGACAGAATCAGGGACAAATAAATGGTCCGTTAACTGGATGTGGTTGTCGTTGTTGAGCCTACCTGACCGAAAAAAATGCTGATCGGTGCATCTGAACATGGAGCTGTGGATTTTTGCAAATGGCACGGTGGTTATTACCTGCATAAATGACCTGCTTCATGTAGTTCTACTGGAACATAGTTTTATATATATATATAAGTCTTACTTACTGCACCTTTAATGCATTTTTATGGCATTTTTGGTGTCAGAGTTGTCCTGTCCTGAATTAACTTCAGGCACATGGGTCTGGATGTCTGCGGCTTTAAGGGAAGTGAAGTTCTTTTAATTTTGTCCAATAGGATAATGATGAGCTAGTCTATATCCACAATGTTCCACTTCCGGGATTGCTCTGTTGCCGCCGGAAATTCCGCCGGATGACACTCTTTTCGTCCGGATGTCCGTTACAGTCTGCTTTCTTTGTGTTGTAATTTTAAACTCCGGTGGAGTTATGAGGACTATGGTTAACTGCTCCTCAGATCTCTGCAGGGTAAATCCAGACAGCTAGCTAGACTATCTGTCCAATCAGATTTTTTGTTGTGCGACTAAAACAACTTTTGAACGTACACGTTCCACCAAAACAAGTTCCTTCCCGAGGCTATTTTGCAGCAGCACCGTATCTTTGTCCGACACTTAGCCGCCAATTGTGATTGGTTTAAGAAATGCCAGTAAACCAGAGCATGTTCTTCTCCCATCCCGGAATGCTGTGTGGACTAGCCAGACCCTCCTTTGCAGCGCTGTGGAGGAAGGCTGGCAAAGCGAGACTAATGATGAGCTAATAAGAGTGCTGACCCTCACTGTGATTTAGGCTGAGTATATACAGAGTATTCAAACTTACATATTGCCTCTGGGATTTTGAAGATCCAGATTGGTAAATACAGCCATTAAAAAGCTATAGAAATGATACCTAGAAAACCAGCACTAGTCTCTCCAGACTCTCCAGCATCATAAAGTTGCTGACTGCATTGTTGGTTGGTGTGTGTTGTTTGACTACAGGCTTCGTGAGCGGAGTCACTCTGTGTGGCCTCAGCTGTGGAAGGACAGGGCTGAGTACACCAACCCTTTGTACCAGGTTGAGCTGAGCCAGAGTCAGGGCGTCCTGCGACCAAACACCACCCCCTATTGCTTCAAGTGAGTTGCTGCACAAACACACCCAGTGAGACCACATGACTGTATTCTTCCCATAGACTGTATAATATTAATGGACAAAGCATCTGGTTTGGCAAAGTGCTGCAAATGCGGAAGTGCCTTAAACCTGCATTCTATCTGAATTCCAGCAGGGGCGACACGTGCGGTTCCAAAAGGAGGTCGGTTTCTGTAGAAGTCTATGAGAAAGTGACCCACTTCTCACTTGATTTATTACCTCAGTAAACATTTTCATAATGAGTTTATGGTCTCAATCGCTAGTTTTAAGTCTTCTGCAATACAGATTGATGTTCAATTTTTAATTATCAAACGTAACATAACATAGAGTGTAAGGGCTCCTCCCTCTCGTCTAAAATCGTCACATCCGCAACAAAGATGGTATCGACCGATACTGTTTTTTCAAGGCCAATACTGATTATTAGTAGTTAAAGCGTAACTCGCGCCAAAATGCAACGTAGGGTCTTTTTGTGAACGTACCCGAGTCAAACTTTCGTTTAAAAGCATAATTAGGACGGAAGCGCCACTTTTAAGATTTACTGTAGTTTCGTTTTCGGTCAAATGGGAGTGCTAGGGGCACTACTATGATCACATCAAAATCGCTATTTTTAAAACACTAAGAAGGCTCGACATGAAACTTTGCTCGAAGTATCACCAGGGGCTCTACACATGAACTGCAGCATTGAGAACATTGTTTGTGTACACAGAGTCCTTAGTTTTTATGACATTTACATTGTTACATTTGTTGAGTCATGTCATTTGACAGTAAAAAAGGCAAAATAAATACTGCTGCTCTATGTATTTATTGCCTTTCGAAATAACAGTAATACAGTAATTTGTATATCTGTACATCATATATATTTTTAGAACAGTCAAACCGTACTCTTGGATCTAGCATTAAACAAAAGTCTTGAATTTATTTTTCTGACAGCAGATATCCTTGTTCTTTCCTCCTTATCAAAATCAGAAAGTGTCCCAGCTCGTTGTCAGTCAGATATCATTACACATTGTTTTTTAAGAAAAACAGTTAAATAATACATAGTTATTCCTTTATTTTATCCTTTCCTTTTTGTCTCCAGAATGTGGAAGGGTCTCTATAACCATACGGAGAAATCAACACCTCCTCGCCAGTCACCTGCCGACTTTCTGTCTGCTGTCAGGGAGGAGTCCCAGCAGCTGGAGGAGGAGCTGACCAATCATCAGGAGGTACCGCCAGGAGGAACCGCCCACCACCTGGGCTCCAGACAAGGCATACAACACACAAAGACACCCCTTTTTGACACCACCATGACCCCTATTATATTCAACATCCATTAGCCAAAATGAATCTGTTTAAATAAGAGATTAAATACAATTGTCTGAGCAGAAATTCCAACTGAAATCACGTAGTTTTCTTTCCCCTTTTTTGCCTAAATCAAACTCTAACTAGTACAGTGCTCTAACTAGTACATTGCCCGTTGAAAATGTGCCTGTTTGGAATGGGCTGATTGCTTGGCCTGTGGTATTGCTGCTTGTAGAATTTTTCAAAAACAAATTGTACCCCAAAATTACTTACAGAAGGACCCCAAACCACTTCATATGCAACTCCATTGTATAGCTTACTACTGACTTACTGATTTACCTGACAAAGAACGTTGCAGATTCAGAATGTAATCACAAAATATCACAATGAAAATGTGGAGTAATCAGACAAAAGTGTGCTACCCACCTGGCCGGTTATGAGAGCTAATCAGCACATATCTGCATTCATCAACCACCAGAACCGGACTGTGTGTGTGTGTGTGTGTGTGTGTGTGTGTGTGTGTGTGTGTGTGTGTGTGTGTGTGTGTGTGTGTGTGTGTGTGTGTGTGTGTGTGTGTGTGCGCGCAGAGAGAGAGAGAGAGAGATACTGTGTCGTGTCGTATGATTGTAAGATCAGAGGTGTTAATTTCCATACATGTTTAGTGGCTTGACGGTGAACGGTGAAGTAGGGTATTTGATTCGCGGGGCCATTTTGGCGATGGTAATGTTATTAGTGTTATAAGTTAGCAGTAGACTTAAGTAACCTGACCCAGGGTGAGTCTGATAAAAACTGCTATGTCTGCCCAGTTCAGTTCTGAGATTTTCTCGCATTGCACAGCGCTGTTAAAGGAACACGCCGACTTATTGGGACTTTAGCTTATTCACCGTATCCCCCAGAGTTAGATAAGTCCATACATACCCTTCTCATCTCCGTGCGTGTCGTAACTCTGTCTGAAACACCCACCGCTAGCCTCGCTTAGCACAGATCCTGGAGGTAACCGGCTCCATCTAGCCTACTGCTCCCAATAAGTGACAAAATAACGGCAACATTTTCCTATTTACATGTTGTGATTTGTATAGTCACAGCGTGTACAAATAACAAGGTAACATGAAATACAGCTATCTTCTAATCGTATACATACTGGGAACTATATTCTCTGAAGGCGAAGCACTGCTACTTAGGCGGAGTAATTAGCGCAACACCTGAAAAGCACCGTTGTTACTGTTGAGTGAGGGGGCTGCGACTGCTGGACAGGCACCCTGAGCGTTTGGGGGGGTTCAGTGCCTTGCTCAAGAGCACCTTGGCAGTGCCCAGGAGGTGAACTGGCATCTCTCCAGCTACCAGTCCACACTCTGTACTTCGGTCCGTACGGGGACTCCGGTTCCCAACCCAACTCACTACAGGCTGAGTTACTGCCACCCTTTTTGTAAATCACCCTTCTTCTTTTTTTACCCTCTGATGATTGTTTTCCTTAGGTCTGGCCCCAGTTGGGCGGCAGGATAGCTCACCTGGTAGAGCAGGCGCCCATATACTGTATAGAGGTTTACTCCTCGACGCAGTAGCCACGGGTTCGACTCCAACCTACTGCATGTCATTCCCCCTCTCTCTCCCCTTTCATGTCTTTAGCTGTACTATGAAAAAATAAATGCCTAAAATGACCAAAAATAAATAAATATAAAATAAAAAAGGTTTGGCACCAGCCGCATTGTAGGAACGTCATCAACACGCCCACTCACTGTGAATTCTCTCCGGACAATGAGTTGCTCTATTCAGACATGGACTGAATCAGACATTAAACATACTTTGTAATTGGCTGCTGGCAGGGTAAACACAATTTAATATACGGTCCAACTGATTCCAACATTTGGGTTTTCCCATACAGCTCCTTCGGGTAATGTTTAGATAATGTCTGTCTATAGTGAGAATAACTGAGTTATGTCTCTAATCACTAGTGTCCAACTGAAATTCAGCTATCCACATTTCCAACCTCCTTAGGCTGCGTTTACACATCAGTCAAACGGTCTGGCAAAAACGCAGGTCTTTCCATTCATTTTAAGTGGGGGTAGTGCGTTTAGGTAGCGGCGGGGGTTGCCGCAGGGTGGAAACTCAAAAAAACGCAACGGGGCTGTGGTGAAAAGTTGAGACCGACTCAACTTTTGAAGAAACGCAACCCCACGTCACGCTGCGGTGGCCGATCATGTAACCGGAGATCAGACTTGTCAGTGTGTTTTGAGTAGGGGTGTCACGATTCTCCAAATCCTCCTTCGATTACATTTTCGATTCTAAGGTCACGGTTCGATTCTCGATTTTTACTTCTTTTTTTTTTTAAAGCACAGGTTGCTATGCCATTTTTAGACTAGACTTGTATGCAATATAATATCTGACCTTTGTTCGCAATGTACCACATTTCATTGTCAAATTTAAAATATTTATTAACATAATGTAACAATAACATATCTTCAGTCAATTGGAAACTTGACAATTTGTCAATAAAGTAAAAAGAAAAAGAAAAGTTTACCGACAATCCTGAGGGCAGACTCACAGAGTTTGGTGTTAAAGCCCCCAACATCGTCTTCCAGGCAGCGTTGCCTGGAAGGCACCAGGATTAGGCAATAGTTATGGTTGAAGATGACGGTCGCAGCGCTGCCTGGAAGGCTTGTTAGGGGCTTAAAACACCATCAAGCCAGCACAGCAGCTGAGCAGACCGATAGCAAAGAGGGCGACTCGGGCAGTTCGCTAACTTGTTGCTCTCTCTAATATAACCAATATAAGCTGCTCTGTTTAGGCTACAAAACATGCATGCAGGCTGAAATTCAACCGTGCGGTTTTGTTGGGATAAAGCTATAAGCAGAAAGAATATCCGCTAGCTACTAGGCTAATGTGCAATGGTAAACACACAGAATATGGTACACGCACATAGCAGAGCTTGCAAACTGTGGCTTTTTTGTCGACAACACGAACGTTCTCAACATAACTCACTGGAAGTCCAAAATACTTCCACACTTTCACACACTTCAGTGAAAGAGGAGGGGGCTCAAGTTCTGTCGATGGGTCTCCAGCATCTGGCTCTAGCTAAGTTACAGGAGGCTGACTGATTTGCAGCACTTCAACACGTGTGTTTTTTTCCGCTTGACAAGCCGACCGGACGTGACATGGGGGCGCGGCAGTATCGACGATTCCATTTTTTAATTAGATATTCAAGATTGTGACTTAATTTCGTGACACCCTTAGTTTTGAGCTATGGTTTGAGTCCTGTACAGGAAACAACACTGCCTTTATCCCTGCCACAAGAAAGTTTAAAAACATTATGAGGGTAAAAAATGAAACACAAGAACTGAACTACCTGAATGTTTCCTGCAACAACAAAGCACTCGCTCTGTCTAAATCGTCTCTTTTCTTTCTGCTTTCAAGTGCGGTCGGAAATGTTGAAATCTATAAATTATCTGACGGAAAACAGTAATTGTGAAATATAAAGTCTACTTGTGCTTTGTTGGGGGGTTAAAGAATGCACGGGACGTCACACAAACGAGCCGTTTCATTGACACCCCCCCCCCCCCGCGGAAAATCACTGGATTGCTTTTTTTTGTGTGAATGACCCACTCAATATACATAGACAGAGATAGATTGAGGAGTTTCTTAACATTGATGAGAATTGACTTGGTAGACCTTGAATAAAAGAAAGTGTAAAAGTGTATGTCTTGTTGTTCTCTTGTCTCTGCAGAGGATCGCAGCCCTGACAGGGAAGCCAATCATGTGGGAGAAGATCGAGGTTCCGAGGAGGAGGACTAGCCACCTGCGGCAGACACACCGCGGGCCGGACCCGCCCACCACCTACAGAGATACAATCACCAGCCCTGCACAGGACAATGGTCGCAAGCTCTCTTCTGAACCAGCCAATCAGAAGACTCCGACCCAGGACCCCGATCTCACCCTGCCTCTAGGGCCACACACCCAGCTCAAGAGTTCCAATCCTGATGACCTCTCCACCCGCAGTGACCTGGAGTCAGGCGTGGCCGACCTCAGCAGCTGCTCCTCCAGCCGTGGGGACGATGGCAAGGACCCAGACTTGGGTGAGGCTGTGTTTATTACTGCCTGACTAGAAAAGGGAACCCAGTCGCCTGGCTGGAAGGTAAGAGAAGAAATGACTGCTCTTACACTTTCAAAATAAATAAATCTATTTATTCAAACACCTGGAGGGGAGCGGAAGCAAACTGTGACGAGATAACTGACTGACCTGTATCTCTTGTTTTCAAACTGTAGTTTGTCTCATTCCTTTTCCGTCTGAAGGGAGTCACAGAGAGGGGAGACACCTCACTGGCTGTTTTTCAGTTCACCTTTATGACTCTGAAAGACATCTTGACATATTTTTAATTAAAAATGTTTACGTTCACAATTTTTCTTTTTTTTTTGCAGAAGGCCAGAAAGGCTGTTTTTGTTTTTATATATGGATGCAGATTTTAGGTTGCTCAATTACTATGAATTGTACTTTGTTTAAGGAATGCACTATTACTAATGTGAGATGGATAAATGTTACATGAAACCAGCCTGAAATATGAGGGGCTTGATGAGGGGATTGAAACAATCTGATGAAACAGTAGACAAAACCTTAAATGGTAACTACTGTTTTTTTCAACCTGGAACAACAATCTTTGACATTGGTCCAGTATTAAGCAAGATATCTGCAGTCAGCAGCGGCAAAACAAGCTACAATGTTAAGTTAATAGGACAATTGTGCAGCTTGTATTTACCTTCACAAAAGTGCTCATTTTGCCATTGACAGGCTCAGATTAATATTCTAAGGGTCTGACAACATTGCAGCACGGTCTGTGTCTGCCGGTTACAACGTTCACGCTTAATACTGGACCATTTTCAAGGATTGTTGTTCCCATCAGTTGCACTCAAGTCTTAAATTATTTTTTTCCCTATCACTCCATAAAACACAAATGTGCCACAAGGGATCATTATTTAGAAACAAGATAATTCAAAGTTATCCAGCTTAAAATAAAAAAGGCTCTTTTTTTAAAATACAAGTTTGCTCTCTCAGCCATGATGGAGATAAAGGAAGAGAATGTGTAGTAGTATTAATTAGTCTGAATGGAGATGTCTTTAACCAGTTGGAACTTTTGGTCATAACCAGGAATAGAATCAATAAGAACAAAAAGTATTGTTTATTATAAGCCATTTATTTTTGTTTTTGTTATGTTTCAGTGTACTGTCAACATTGTATAAGGACCTGATATCCACACTAATATAATAATATTTATCCTCGGTCCAACTGAACCCTTCCGATCAAATCCAGTTAAGTTTGACAGATAACTCAAGTTTCAAATGTAATTGTATCCATGTTTGCTGGATGTGTTCTTTAAGAATTTATAGTTAGTGTCCTTTTAGGTTATCTTTAACTTTCTCACATTCCCATTTAGTTGAATTACCAACAAGCAACAATGTGCAAAGAGATGTAAACACAACTTAGTTTGTTTCCTGGTCTCTACACAAGACTTGACTTATTGGAGCACATTGTTATGTAAGTGAATTTTAAAGCTGACAGTGTACTGGGGCTCCAGATAAACATGACTGGCACACTGATTGTATTCCAAACACATGCTGAGTAATGCATCATTAAAGCTACCGACATTTGGGTTGGACAACCTGTGGGACGGAAGAATGAACATTCACAAATATTTTCATGTAGATCAATTCATAAATTTGCATTTGATTTGAACAACAATTGTGTACACTTGACATTTAGACAACAGGGTTTCCCCCAGAAAAGTTGTTTAGCCCGGTAGCAAGCGTCTTTTTTCGACGGAGGCCCGGCTGGGGCCAGTTACAGCCTGATGGCAGCTTTAATGTAGAGCCGAATAGTTTCCGTGATAACAAAATCATGTACGGATGCGTCAAATTGAGAATTTAAAAAAGCTATAAGACAGATTTCATAGGGCCCTACATTAAGCCAGTGCTAAAAGCTAACTGGAGATTTGAAAATATGATTAGGTTTAATTTTCCAACCGAGCTGTAAGTTAACCAACTGTAACTGTAGTTAAAAAAAATTCTTAAAAAGATATTAAAAAGATAAACTCTGTACAGCCAAATGAAGAAAAAAAAGATTTTGCCCAGTTTTTATTGTTGGTATATTATTAAAAGTTTCCCCTTTTAAAGCTGGGGAGCAGTTTGGCTTATTCTGCTGCAATAAGCTGAATTTTCATTGGCCCTGGCCGGTGTGTCAACATGCAGTTTGAGGTCAAAGAAAATCAGCCAGCGTATGATGACAAATGCCACAATGCTGCTGTGTATCTGACAATACTGACTTCATCTAATGAGCTATAAGTCCCTAGCCTAGAAATCTAGACGCATCCAAGCGGCAGCAAATTTAATTTGCAACCAGAGGGGTGTAGGCACTCTCCGTTGACTTGCGAGCTGGAAAAACCAAACTCTGGTCAGGCCAATCACATCGTGTATATGGTCGGTGGGCGGGCTTATGGCTACTGCTGCTGGGAACAGCGGTCTTCTGGAAGACTTGGAGTTAAGCTTTCCTTTTAGAAAAGAACGGCACTGAAATCGTTCTTAAAAAAGGAAGATGTGTTCGGAGTTTTGCCGACCAGATACAGCAAAAGTTTAATCTATCAACTAGCTACCTTCTTCGTTGCTCTGCCTGGTTGTAGCGCTATCCTATTGCATGCAGAGGGAATTTGAAAGACAACCGTTTATCTCGCACCTCGCATTGAGCACTGTCAATGGTGAGTTCCCAGACCCAACATCTTGATGTGGGTCTGGCTTGTCAGGCTAATAAGTCCCAGGATCCCCTCTCCATCTCAACTTGAATATTTCACTGTAGCCTGTGGTGTGTGTGTGTGTGTGTGTGTGTGTGTGTGTGTTCTGTATCCATTTATGTAACTGATTTATCAATAAATGCACTGTTAAAGGGAACAAAACTGCAAAATACTGGGTCTGACTTACTATTTAACATGACATGAAGCACATAAAACACAGCTTCCCCAATAACAAATCCTAACAGAATTGTTAGGACATTGGAACCCTTGAAACCACTCATCACAGTATCAATATAAGAAGGGCATGACACTCTTGAAGCCCTTGTTAATGAATAGCCAATGACCAGATTTGATCAGGTGCAATCCAAATGTTGTGATCCGTGTGCATGGCTAAGGGCTTTTATGCCCAGGGTCTAGCTTGCAATTGGATGATTGCTATAAAACCTGTTGCATTGCTCAGTATTGAGTCTTTTTCTTAACATTCTTCATTTCAAAATAGAAAAACTCCATTTAAGGATTCTAATCACAACAAACTGTATATTTCATAAAGATAGCTCTTATGGTTGTTTTTATTAATACATTTACATCCTTGTTCACTTCCATTTAAATAGATACATCAAGAAAGAAAACAATTATGGTCCAATTTGAGCATTTTGCAGATATATCGGTATCACTACCAGAGTATATCGGCCAATAAGTAAAGAAAAATGTCAGTATAAAAATGCTACAGATATGTATGAGGAAATTTAGAAACAGTTTCACCGTTACATACTTTGTCCACAAGAGAGCTTTATTTTTCAACTGAAAAATTTTCTGTTTTAATAACAACATTTCAGGTATCCTTTGCAAAAATGTTTTTGTTAAGCGTTTGTTAAAAAACTGCCAATATACATTTTTTTGACTCTAATATCTATATCAGCCGCAAAAATCCAGTAACAGGACCTCAGCATCACAAGAACTAGAGGAGAGCGACTAGGCAGGGTGTGATTTCTGATTCCTGTTTTTGTTTGTTTTCTTTCCTCGAGACCGCAGAGGGTGGGGGGTGGGAGAGGGTTGTTATTCTTGTTCAATTGTGTTTGTATGTTCTGTATGTTAAAAAATATAAAAACAACATTGTTGCAATGCCTCTTCTTATCTGTCTCGTTTTAACCAGACAGTGAAAGAAATGGAAACAGCAACGCCATAGACTTCGACGGAGACCATTGAAGTAAATTATTATTCATAATTCATGTACCCTTACCTAAAAGTGTTACCATAACTTTAGTTCAAGCCTGTGGCAGCAGTTCCAAATAATTCGTTTAGTGCCATCAAAGCCGGTCTACGCAAAGCCTTTCCACTCCCTATTCAGCGCCATTGTACCGAATTTGGTTGCAGATCCCCCAGAGTTCCACTAGGGGGTGATCGCGGTCCAGTGCAAAATGAATGGGACTCTATGGACCTAGACGGCTAAATTTGTCTCTTTTGCCTGATTGTCATTGAGAAATCTCAGATTTGATTATATTTAATTATAAGTTCATAGGTAGGTATAGATCGAAAGTTGAATGAACGAGTACTTATGTCCTTTCGATTTCTTACAGGTTGAGTCATTGTTGCCCATAACACGCTAGCATTCTGCTAATGAATGGTCAGTGAAGGACTGATTACAATCGAAGATCCCGCTTGACGGCATCCAAAGCAGAACCAGAATGTCAGAGTGAATATTTCGGCGTGGTCTTTAAAACATTAGCAAACCTCTTTCTGGCACGTGTATTGACAGGGACAGTCTTACCTGTAAGCTGTGTTGTCAATGCCTCGAGAGAACAAAGGAGCTTGCTGTAAAGCAGTATCTCTGCTGTATGACGTCATTGACATTTTAAAAGGCTTTTTAGAACAAAAAGCCACTTTAAAAAAATCTAACACCCAGCAGTGTGTATTTTCTTAGCCTCCCCTTTCGAATGCAACATTCAAATTACCGTACTAGACAAAAAATTATATCCTGAGAAAAGTGGATTTTGAGGGGTATAGCTCAATAGAGTGCCATTCATTCTGCACTGGCCTGTGAGTGCCCCCATACTATATTTAAACGTTCAGATGTAAAGTTATTTGCTGTCAAAGTGACGTCAAAATGAATGCTAGTCAGTGGAATGCTAATGGGAGGTGATCTCTTTGTAGCATCAAAATGGCGCCATAGGAGGTTTGAGTTCTGAAGCAAAGCTTACCTCCTTGGGTAGGAACCGTTAAAAATAACTATCTTGCCGTCCTCTCCACCTGACTGAACACACTTTATTGGCTTAGAATTACGGCAACAATCGCTAAACACACTGCAAACTCACGGCCCTGTCTTTCCGATTTACAGCCTCCCTCTCTTGGATTAAAATAACTCACCGTTGTCGGCTACGGCCACTGAACAGGCTACACGTTGTAAACAGCCGTTGCCCGCTTGCCTGGTCCTCCGGTAACGTTAGCAGTTAGCGGGGTTAGCATGGCGGCGTTAGCCAGGACCAGTAAGGATCACTGGCTGTGTCTCAATTTATTTTTGCGAGTAACCAACTCGGGTACTCTAGCTATATAATTCAATGTGAGTACACAAATGTTGAAATGACATAAAATGCTTGTAAATAAATAAATACATCTCCAATATTTACCTGGGGTTTGTTACATCTCTGGTCACACAACTCTTAGAAACATGCCAGGGTTTTTAGGTCGGGTAGAATTTATCTCCGTTGATCCCATTCGTTTCTTTGCTGCTTTCGTGGCTGTACTAACCATGGCTGTATTAAGAGAACGTTACAGCTGTAGCGCGCTGGGTTTACGTTTTTACAGGTATATCTGGCAACCCGGCCTGGCTGTCAAACTGGGCAGTTGATAACAACACACATATTATTAAAATACTGGCATTAGCATTGTTGTCAGAAAAGATAGTATTTCAACTTAGCATGTTTCCTTAATATCTGATGACGCATTGGGGTAATTTTTGGATTTATTACAGTAAATATATTACATATTGGACTTTAAAGTCAAGTCAAACTCCAAGTAGTGATGGTTTTCCAGCGGAGTGGTTTAAAACCTCTAAAGAAAAACTAGCTCCCCACCTGTTGAAAGCATTTAATTTGATTAAAAGAGAAAGTAAACTTCCGCCCTCATGGAAATAGGCAATCATTACAGTACTCCCAAAGGAGGGAAAGGACAGGGAATATAGTAGTAACTATAGACCTATTTCAATTCTCAACTTAGATTATAAACTGTACACAACGATTATTGCAAAAAGACTTGAGAATCTTCCTGGAATTGACGAAGACCAAACTGGGTTTGTTAAAAACTGGCAAGCACATGACAATATCAGAAGGACGTTGCATTTGATAGATAGAATAGAAAAGGAAAATAAAGCTGTAAAACTACTAAACCTTGAAGCCAAAAAGGCTTTTGATAGGGTTTCTTATATCAAACTTTTTGATAGATTTGGCTTTAGCGAACAATCAGTAGAGATCATTAGAACACTTTATCAACAACCAACAGCAAGAATAAAAGTCAATGGATCGTTGTCTCCATTTATCACATTGGAGAGAGGCACTAGACAAGGTTGTTGTCTCAGTCCCACTATTTGCTTTTTATACTGAACCCCTGGCCCAGGAAATTTGCCAAAAATTAAAAAATACAAGACACTAAAATTGGACATAAAGATCACTTGATTAGTTTATTTGCGGACAATATTTTGGTTCATTAGATGGACCCCTAGACCTCTTTACCTATACAGATGGAAATCCTAGAGGATTTTAGTTATTATGCTAGTTATAAAATAAGTATTACAAAGACACAACTGCTGTCATTTAATTTTAATCCTTCAAAGGAAATAAAATGTAGATATGATGTAAAATGGGATATGGAATCAATAAAATATTTACAGCACAGGCCAAAAGTTTGGACACACCTTCTACATTCAATGCGTTTTCTTTATTTTCATGACTATTTACATTGAAGATTCTCACTTAAGGCATCAAAACTATGAATGAACACATGGAATTATGTACTTGACAAAAAAGTGTGAAATAACTGAAAACATGTCTTATATTGTAGATTGCTCAAAGTAGCCACCCTTTGCTTTTTTGATAGCGCTGCAAACCCTTGGTGTTCTCTCAATGAGCTTCATGAGGTAGTCACCTGAAATTGTTTTCACTTCACAGGTGTGCCTTGTCAGGGTTAATTAGTGGAATTTTTTCCCTTATTAATGGTGTTGGGACCATTAGTTGTGTTGTGCAGAAGTCAGGTTGATACACAGCCGACAGCCCTATTGGACAACTGTTAGAATTCATATTATGGCAAGAACCAATCAGCTAAGTAAAGAGAAACGAGTGGCCATCATTACTTTAACAAATGAAGGTCAGTCAGTCCGGAAAATTGCGAAAACTTTGAATGTGTCCCCAAGTGCAGTCGCAAAAATCATCAAGCGCTACAACGAAACTGGCTCACATGAGGACTGCCCCAGGAAAGGAAGACCAAGAGTCACCTCTGCTGCTGAGGATAAGTTCATCCGAGTCAAAATTTGGATTCTACATGCCTGGTTCCCACCGTGAAGCATGGAGGAGGAGGTGTGATGGTGTGGGGGTGCTTTGCTGGTGACACTGTTGGGGATTTATTCAAAATTGAAGGCATACTGCAACCAGAATGGCTACCGCAGCGACATGCCATCCCATCCGGTTTGCGTTTAGTTGGACCATCATTTATTTTTCAACAGGACAATGACCCCAAACACACCTCCAGGCTGTGGAAGGGCTATTTGACCAAGAAGAAAAGTGATGGAGTGCTGCGCCAGATGACCTGGCCTCCACAATCACCGGACCTGAACCCAATCGAGATGGTTTGGGGTGAGCTGGACCGCAGAGTGAAGGCAAAAGGGCCAAGCACCAAGCAAGTGCTAAGCATCTCTGGGAACTCCTTCAAGACTGTTGGAAAACCATTTCAGGTGACTACCTCTTGAAGCTCATCAAGAGAATGCCAAGAGTGTGCAAAGCAGTAATCAGAGCAATGGGTGGCTACTTTGAAGAAACTAGAATATAAGACATATTTTCAGTTATTTCACACTTTTTTGTTAAGTACATAATTCCATATGTGTTCATTCATAGTTTTGATGCCTTCAGTGAGAATATACAATGTAAATAGTCATGAAAATAAAGGAAACGCATTGAATGAGAAGGTGTGTCCAAACTTTTGGCCTGTACTGTAGTTGTGAACATAGTTAAAAATCTAAACAAATTATATGAGGCAAACTATAATTCAAGTAACCAAAATATTAAAAATGATCTCGAAAGATGGTCCACCAACCCATTGGATTTTAGTAGTAAGATTAATGTAATTAGTTGAACATTTGACCTAGATTTGCCAGTAGAGGTCCTTCAACACCAGTTCTTAACCTGACAAACTTTTTTTCTTGATTTATCTGGGATTGAAAGAGGCCTACAATAAAATATGCAACACTTCAGTTGGCCAAGCATAAAGGAGGAATGACGTATTCGTACGCTGCTCAGCACCTTATTTCTTTGGTGTAGTGACAACTATTTGGCTAGATTGAAGGAAATCGAGGCATAAGTGGAAAGCTATCAGATGCAGTCAGTGTTAGGAGAAAAACAAATCCCCTTATTAGTCAAACTAGTACAGTGCCCGTTCAAAATGTGCCTGTTTGGAACAGGCTGATTGCTTCGCCTGTGGTATTCCTGCTTGTAGAGGACCACTCCAGAACCATTGTACCCCAAAATTACTTACAGGACCCCAAAGCACTTAATATGCAACCACACTGTATAGCCTACTACTGACTTATTGTGTACTTCTGCTTCAGAGGAAAACATTGTACTATATTTACCTGACAGAGAACGTTGCAGATTCAGATTTACTATCAAAATATCACAATGAAAATGTGGAGTAGGCTAATCACAGACATTGTCTCATGGCAATGCGCCACCCATCCAGCCCTTTATAACGCAAATATGGAGTTTTTGTTCAACAACATTTTAGTGTTGTCTTTTTCGTCAATTATGTCACATGACAGCGGTGCCGTCTCGTCATTATTAGAAAATGCATTTTTATTATGTTTCCTCTTAGCGAAATGCTGAGTGAATTTAAGCTGGGCTTTTATTGTGATGAGTAGACACGGAAAAGCCAGCATTATGGCAGTGCATCTTTTCCCCAACCTTTATTGTTGGGTCATTTAGTTTAATTCACAGTTTATTAATATCCAATATCCAACGCTGTCCAAACTGCTCCAAATTCCAAACCCCAAGTTTTGGGTAGCCAGGAAACCAAGTGTGAAGTAGATTGGATGAACTGTAATGAGATAGTTCAAAGACAGACGCACATACACATACATACAGAGATTCCCCAATTTATTAAAGAGATGTAAAGTAGACTCTATAACTTCTGGTGCACTAGAGTTCTGGTTTAACTTTGTCAGGCAGCTCAAACTAAGGAAAGACCAGAAAGTACTTAGATGGATAGCCTTTACCACCCAGTTAAAGCCAGGAAATGATGCCATATTCAAGCAATGGGCAGTAAAAGGAACTTAAGGCAGTGTGTACAATAATAGACAAGGAATTACAGACTTTCCAAACATTAAAAGAACAATGTTCCCTTCACAATCGGGATTTATTTAGGTACATACAATTTAGAGATTACTACAACAAAGAATTGAAAATGGAGAACTCGCAAGAATTCTATCCAGTTATAAAAGATATGATGAATGCTTATAGGTCAAATAGTAAATACATTAAAGTAATTTCTGTTTTATGAAAGTATTATGGAATGTAGGGGCAACTCAACATTATATCTGAAATCAAGGTGGGAAAAGGAATTAAAAATGGAAATTCCATCAGATGTATGAATGTGTGGAACTCAAATGGCAACAATGGTTTGATACAAGAAATAAGGACAATAGAAAGGTTGACTTCTGTGCTAGGTTTGAGGAGAAATTTGTATGCCAAAAGATGGCAGAAGTGGACGTTCTTTAAACAAAACATAAGGACATTGGCTTACAGCTTGGACTCATTAGTGGATAAAGGAGTTACTTGAAATGTATACATTTTATTTTTGTGGCTATCCACACCTTTCCTCACAGGCCCGGTTTCCTTTATTTTCTTCTTTTTTTCAATTTAATACTCACAAATTGATGTGACTGTGTTCAGTAATGTATGTGTAATGTACAAAAAAAAATTCAAAATAACACTTTCTAATCTAACTAACTAATCCTCATATTATACATTTTAGATTTTTCTTTTTTACTTTATATGCTTTATTATTTCCCACAGATCACATCTTTTACAGCAGAATTTTGTGTTTTGTAAGTTGATACTACATTCAAGTTCAAGTGTCATGTATTGGGAACGTCACACAATCGTACAAAGCTATATTTTTCAGATACATTCTCCAAAAGATTTTATGAGGTACCATAGGGGCCACAAAAAATAGATACACTAATGTTCCTAATGTCTACTGATGACCATGACTTCTTGTTTTATAACATCTAGGAGAAAAATCGTATAGCACACAGCAAGGGATGTGGTTATGGTTACAGTTTGTTTAGATAGAATGATACTAAACATGGCTGAGCAAAGAACCCAATAAAAGACTTCAACATAAAATGCAAAAAGGAAGACGTCATTGCTACAGCCACAACGTTTGAAACTGCAAATGGACACATTTAATTGGCAATTGTTTTAGTTTAAGGTTTACCATGAGATAATGTTGATAATACAGCCAGAATCAAAATGACCATTAAAAAACATTAAATCACATTCAAAGCCATTTCATCTCTCATTCAAAACGCAACCAAAATACCCAGAAATCCCTCTTCTATTATTAGTCAGTAAGTGTTCCCTCTCCACCCTTGACATTACCCTTTGGTAATGTCAACAACACTATGACGCTGGCTCTTTCCGCATAAATTAATTTTTTTTGTAGTTCAATCTCTAGATATGTTTTAAACCGATAAATAAGACCCCTACTATAAGTCCCTCTTGTCTGTTTTGTAAAAACAATGTCAGCATACAGTAACAGTTGCTGTTTCTCTCTCATGAGAAGAAAAGCTGCTGACAAAGTTGTTGCGTTTCCTCTGGACAGGAGACTTCATGGCCCGTGGTCCGTGGGTCACAGTAGATCTCATAGTCGTTTCCTCCCTACACAGAAACACAGAGGTTAGCTTAAGAGAGGTTCCATTCAAATCACTAGTTATTGCTCTGTCTACAAATACCCCATAGAGACTTTTAGTTATCTAGGACAGAGGATGATGTTGCTTTTCAGTGAAATTATACATGAATTGAGTTATAAACTGTCTTTATTTTCTTCCAACAACTGCTAATATTACTGGCAGAAACATCAAATTGCTATATACCCAGCAAACTGCTCTGGATCAACCTGATCACTGGGAAAATGGTTTTTAATGGGGATGGGTTGTGGGTTGTCTTGTTCGTTCTTTACAACTCATCCCTTGGCGTGACCACCTTTACAACAGCACAGCATGCAGAGCCTTATTTATCTGGAATGTCTACATCAGAACTGCTATGGCATCGGAGCTGTCGGTGAAAGGAATCTCTCTGATTGGCAGTTTAGCTAGAGCGAATCGGTGTACGAGAAGAAAAATAGAAATGAGGAAAGCAAACGACTTAAGTCAAGAGAGCACACACTCTCTTCACTTTTTTTCTCATTTTTTATCATCTCATCTGATCAATCCAATACACATAACATTAGAGCTGTCACAGCTAGCTAAAAATTACGTCTGGATATTCCCTCTGACAAAAAAGAATAAACATTTTTACACATTATGTCCATAAAAGGGGAAACATACAACGAGATATATAACTACTTTTGCAGGTATATTTATTTCAACATGAACATGGCCTTTGAAAGATCTACATACCTACACATTACATAATAAACTAATGAAATAATGTCCTATACCATAAAACTTAGTCTATATCCACGACGTTCCAGTTCCAGGATTGTTCTCGTTCTGCCGAAAATTCCGCCGAATGTCACTCTTTTTGGCCAGATGTCCATTACCTTTCGCTTTCTTTACCTTCCACTTTTTAATAAACCAGAGCATGTTTTCTCACATTCCGGTATGCTGTGTGGACTAACCAGACTCTCCTCTGCAGCGCTTTGAAGGAAGGTCTGGCAATGTGAGACTACATAAAACTTAATCTAAAGAGTAGACTGTAGACCCCTCTATCTCTCTGCACGGTGGCTGGTGCTAGACTGACAACTGAGCCCCCTAGCAAGCAACCTAGCTAACTAACCGGCTGGCCACTACATTAACAACTTAATGTTTCATTCACACGCTACTGTCACAGCGTAGGAATACACAAGGGACAATTTAGTTTGGCTCATTTTCTGTAACCACTATAACTGTTAGCCTGAAAGCACGGTGGGTGGAATTCACATAGCTAGCTAGCCAGCCGCAGCGGGCGATTCAGTCCTTCAGCTTCCTCACCGCAGGGTCACTCCTTACCGAGAGAATGGATGACAGCCCTGGGAATGGACAATCTGGCTAGCCATCTCCCGATGCACCTGCTGTCGGGCAAACGCCGGCTGCGGTCCAAAAGTAAAAAAAATAAATAAATTCTAAGTAATTTACTAACCACTTTTCCTTAACCCTGATGGTAAATGTCATGAGGTCAAGGAAAGATTTGCAGGGGAATTTAAAAGGAATTAGGAAAAGACTCCGACCTGCCCTTATGGCGCGTTCCAGGCAACCCGTAACCCGTGTTTTCACAACCTTCTACTCATGAAAGTGCCCTGGAACGGCAGTCAAAACCGTAACTTACTACCCATGTACTCGTACCAAATCTTTGCACTCCCAGTTACAGTTTTTGACGTCACACACAAATAAACAACAATGGCAACCCCTGTTGATGCTGTACAGATGCCGGTGATTAACGGTGAGAAATAGAAATAAATAGACATAAATAGGTAAAGTAATTCCGCACATTAAACATCAAAACAATACACATATGATTGTGTACTACTACAGGTTATGTTGATTAAATGAAGCCCAAAATATGTCGCCGACTAGAAATTCGTAGTATCAGCTAGCGCTAGCTAACGTTAACGTTAGGTAACCTAACCTGAACCCTGCCAACGGCACAATGATTAGCTAGTCAGCTTTGACGGTGTGCCAAATGTCATTATTTGTATCATCAGACTAGGGCTGGGTATCGTTCAGAATCTTTCGATCCGGTGCCAATTTCGATACCTCAGTTTCGATACCGATTCCTAACGATACTTTTTTCGATACCATATGTTTTAAAATCCATTTCAACATCAACAAAAATACATTAAACACAAAGCTTTTATTTCCACCTTAATTGTGAATCAAAACAGTTATCAAAATTAAAAAAAATCTGGTAAAACTGCTCACTCAGAGTAACATTAATAAAAGTGCCTTGCCTTGCAAGCTCAGCCTGTCAGTCAGTCATCAGGGCAGAGAAACCACCGTTGTGGCTGCTTGTAAGAGGAAGTGGAACGTCAACAGCACCGCGACCGCTTTCGGCTCGCCATTAATATCATATCACAGCAACCGCTGTCTGCGTGAAGTTTTAAAAAACTGTAACCACACTTGAAACCAACCGTGACTCTGTGACTTCAACAAAACTGCAGACAGTTTACTCCGTCCGCACCTCTCCGTGTGCGTATGTGTGTGTCGGTCGGAGCTCCGCTCTGTGTCAATATGCAGAGAGGACAGATAAGCTTGCGCTTACACGCTAAGACGCTTTTGGAACCGAAATTTGGCACCGAAAGATAAAGAATTTTTCGATACTCATAGGATTGGAATATTTTTTTCGATACCATAAAAGTATCGACGTTCGGTACCCAGCCCTACATCAGACGCACAAATCTGCTGTACATAAACGTAACTAAACCGACTTTCACTCAATTACAGTTTATCTGGATGATGTCATGCTGAAACGCTACCAAGTCGTGAGTCATGACTTGAAGTCGTCACTTAGGGCTAAAAATTTTGTCTGGAACACAGCATACACTCGGCTATGTAATCATGCGACGGCGGATGTAAAGGCCCGGACACACAGAGCCGACGTCGGCAGAAAAGGCAGTTGGGCTGATCAGTCTCCCCAAATTGGTCAAAAAAGTGCCTTGGACAACACCAAAGCGACGAGAGTAATACGTCTCCATAACAGCAGGCAGCGCTAATCTGTATTGTCGCCCAAAAGTGAAAACCGGCAGCTGATTGGACGAACGCGTCACGTGGATCTTGTTTATACGAAAATTCAAAGACAGACTGTCATGGCGGCTTGTTCAGAATACGATCTCATATTGTACTAAAATAGTTCACCAAAACGTCTTCATTTCAGATCAACGAAGGTCAGCTTAAAAGATTTTCGTCAGATTTTGAGAGACTCTAGTCACGCTCATTCCGCTCCCTGTTCCCGGGTTAGCACTCTACCAATCAGATGGGTCATTTGAGTCCGACTGCTGGCAGTACCCGCCCCGCCGATTGTACATGTCAAATCAGCCAAAATGAAGGACGTCGGCCCCTCGGACGGATGACGGCACGGAAACACACCGAACAGACTTGAGTCACAGACCGTCCAACGACCGATTATCAGCTCTGTGTGTCCGGGCCTTTAATGACGTGGATCTGTCGGTGAAACTACACTGTTCTGAAGGTGGACTACAGAAAGCGAATCTGGATACTTCGCACCATGGGTTCTCACTGGGTTGTTCATGCAGGCTCTATAAACGTGGATAACCTGGTGGAAATATAACTTCACCATTTTTTTCCTTCTTATTCTGCATATGTCATGTCTCTTCATATGAAGCCCTCACTGCACAAAATTTCGTTATTATTAAAGCACTGGTCTGAAGGCTGTTTCTTGTATAGGTGTTCTGCAAATAAAGTTTATTATCATAATTGGTTGCTCACGCTCACCCTCCTGTCCACTCATATTTCTCCACATGAATCCCAATTAGGATGATTTTATGAAAATAATTGTTAAATGTATGTTTACAGGTGAACTTGTTTCGGACACTGCTTTAGGTTAAAATTAAACCAATATTCAGTGCGCTGTGTAACTTTGGATTCAGGGATCTATTCATTCACAGTTCTGTAAACACAAGCTCACTGTAATTTTACGCATCGGAGATGAGAGTAACGTTCTCATTAACCGGTTTATTAAACCACTCAAAACAGTGCTATAAAGTACATTATCATTATTGTTAGCTGGGTTGAAATGTCTCACAGGGTTACGGTTGCCGGCGCTACTGCTACTAATATTTTGAATATGAATGGTGAAATGGTGATGCGTCGCTTTAAATTGTCCTGCCGCAAGGACTTTGGACAGCATTATCTCCTTTCCTTTCGGATAGGATGGTCCAGTGTATCCTATGCTAAAGAAGATGACGAAGGAAGCATTGAAGCACCTTTCCTTATCACTTAGACAATCGGAACAGCTCTTATCATGGCTGCCACTTAACTACTTCTGGGTCATTTCACTCCGTTAGGAACCGTTCTAAGCTAAATTGACTATTCGACCGCAGCGGCTGTTTTGCATGTATCATAGCAACAGTTTGTATATCCAGTTTCCCTTTTCGGAACGATGAATAGATTACCGCCGCCTGCTGGTATTAAGAGTTATTTCCTCTCACGCAGGCGCAGAATGTACGAGTTAGTTGGCCATCGGCTGTAGTCTTTGCAGTGTGTTCAAGTGAAACTTTTTGGACAAGACAAAGGTGACGTGAGGCAACGCCACAGTCAGGATTCATCACCACTAGTTCTTTGCGGTCTGCCATTTAATGTAAAAAAAAATTCCCTGGCCTAATATTCCAAGTGTGTGGTCTTGATGGGTAGCCTGTCTGGTCTTAGCTTGTCATTCTGTTGATATTCTACCTTTGAAAGAACCATGTGCGATTTACAGACATCAGCAGTAGTTAACATACTCACAGGTTTGGTCTTGTCTCCAAAGAAGTGAATGGTTGAGTAGTTGTCCTTCTCAGCAAACCCCAGACAGAATCTCTTATCCCAACCATCAGGAAACACATCAATACTAATTTGCCCTCCTGCAGAGAAACAAAGACCAAGAAGCAGGAAGAGTCGATGTGGGAAATTAACATCACACTGACAAAGAAACAGCCACAACTAAACTGATGTCTCACACTACCCCAAGTTGTAGTAGTATATGGTTTTGTTTTGTAGCCTGCTGGTTAAGTGTTGCATTATACTTTCATGTGCTAACCTCTGGGTTTGACAAAGAATGCAAGAATGTTTTTATGTCTACAGTTTTCCCAAAATAGAAATCAATCAATAACTTAATCAAAGCAGACAAGTCTGAAGCTGCTACTGATGCTGTGTTCCCTACATACATGTATTTCAATTAGTGCTGGGCGGTACACCGGTTCTTACCAGTATTCATTTCCCAAATGATATACCTTTTTCATATACTGTAATACGGTATTGGCCCGGAGAGGGCTAGGGCAAAGGGGAACTACAATTGAATTGAGAACGGGGCCCCTATTAACTGCGTACCTTTCTCACTCATTGTCACTCACTCAACAATTAATAACCCACAACTAACTCTCTTTGACAGGATTATGCTGCGTTCTATTTACCTCAGAACTCAGTTTTAACGAGGTCAAAGTCGGAAACACGCCCCTTGACCTCGGATTCACGAGCTCGGAACTCGTACAACAAAGTTATAAGCACTTCGGTCTTATTTGTGTCACTAAATCAGTCGTTCACACAGGCATGTCCAACTTCTATCTGTGGACATGTTCTTACACTGTTTGCATGCACAAAAAAACAGCGTAATGTGTTGTTATCAACTGGTTGCTAACAATAGCTAACCGGGCTAGAGCTAATGAAAACAATGAAAATCCGACTTTTAAATAGAACGCATTCAACTCAGGTAGGACGTCATTCCCAGTTCCGGCTTACGAGTTCCGAGGTAAATAGAACGTGGCATTAAACACCATAGCACACAACTATTTGTGACATAAACAATCTGTAACACTAATAATTGTACATTTACAAATTTACACCACCGAATGGCCTGCTGGGTAACATTATAGCTGCAAGTTAGAAAAACTCTTAGATCGAAAGTGATGAGTTGGTATTTATTTTAGGGTTCTTTACCATTACGATTCGAACACCTTTTCAGAGCATCGTTTCTAACATTGGGAGAGTTAGCGAGTATAGAATGCTGAGCAGTTGAAGAGGTCGAATGTCTCTTAACATTACCCCACTATAACCGAAATGCTGCCAAAGGTCTACACGAGTATATATAGGTTCTCATAAAACCATGGATTGTAAAGATTGTAAGTACACCAGAAGTTTGTAAATAACACTTGCCTGCTGGCTTCTGCTCTCTGCCGTTGTTGTTGCTGCTGTAAAGGCGAGTGCTTAGGACATTATCAACGTTACACAAATACAAAAGAGATGCAACAAAAATATTTTTAATTTAACTTATTTTTTAAAGTAAGTGCTGTAGTATAACTAGCAGGAGACAAGTAATAATTGAGGTAAGTTTGGAGACATTACCTTATTTAATCATTAAATTAATAAATATTTTTGTTGCATCTCTTTCGTGTTGTAATTTGTAGATGTCCCTAAGCTCTTAACTGCCCGGTAGTAACAGCAGCAGTAGCAGCAGCAGAGAGCACAAGCCAGCAGGCAAGTGTTATTTACATAAACTTCTGGTGTACTTCAAATTTTCCAAATCCATCGTTTTATGAGTGCATAACCTATTTGTACTACTGTAGACGTTTGGTATCATTTTGGGCATTATTAGTGGGGTAATGTTAAGAGACACTTCGGATCCATTAGCCTCTGCGCTAAGCTATTCAGCTGATAACGCTACGCTACGCTAACGCTCCCAATGTTCGACCCAGGTGAAAAAAGCTTCTGGGGGGGTGTTTGGCTCGAGATCATGGTGCAAAGGACCCTAGGGTGAAATTACTCCGAACCATCACTTTAAATAAATACTGTGATACAAATTTTTTTTCATACCGCCCAGCACTAATTTAAATGGACTTTTGTAGCTTCACCCTAAACACAAACACGGCATAATTGTCATGAATGCAGTGGACTCACCAATTGAAAATGACAATCCCTTTCCTTTGAACTCTTCCTTTAATATGGACACAAACTTCTCTCTGATTTTCTCTTTCTGAAAAGAGCAACAAAAAAAACAAAAAAATCACAGCCTCTTTCTTTTTATACCAACAGTCGGTTTTGTGGCTTCAGTTAAAGAAGAAGTTCAGCCAATTTTGGAAATTTGTATTTAGCTTTTAATGAAGAACACAAAAACTAATTTCCATGTTTGACAATCTGTACAGCACTGACTGTACATAATATGTAGATTCTATCACAATCTTGCTATCATGTAAGTGTTGGATACACTCTGCAAAGATAGACAAAGTTTAACCTGGATTCATTCATTTTGTGGCCACTGGCACACAAACTAGAGCCCTGCATTTCAGGCCGAGCCCGACGGGGTCCGACTTATTTACGTCCCTGTGGCCGAACTTCAGGCAAGTTTTCACATCAGAGCACACATGCTGGGTATCGGGCCTGTATAGACTTCTCCTTTTCATGTTTTAAACCTCTTTCAAACCAATGACTTGGGCCCTAGTTATCTGACCAATGTTCAACCCTTCTTTTGAAAATTCAAACCAAGTCAGGCAACAGGGACGACCTGGGTCACACCATAACAATTACCTTAAGTGCTAGAAATGGCATGTAAGATTTAAAAAATAGAAGAAGACTACCTGACCACTGAATGCACATGTCCTGTTACAGAATTCAGATTTTCTTAGTGTTTAATGTAATTTTTTTGTTTTGTATTAAGTCTGTTGTTTGCTGTTTGTTACTGTAACTGTAACATCAATTTAACAAACAAAAAAATGCTCCAAACATTTTTTTTCTAAATTAAGCTAATGAAGAAACGAAAATAAATATAACCACCTTGCCATGAAAAACAAAACTGAACTATTTTAATGGCTGCAATAATAGCCTATAGGCTGTGTTATGGGAGGCCGAGGGGAACTCTGATGAACTCCTGAGAAAAAGATTTGGCTCTTTAGCTGCGTTTCAGCTGAAAACAGCTGCCCACTGCACATTTCACATTGAATTGATTAATGCAGCTTTAAATAATGAATTTTCTCACTGAAGCCAAAGAAATGGCTTAAGTGTAAATGTGTTTGCTACCTGATCTAGCTCATAGAACTCCTTCCTTTCTTCCTGTGTACAGCTGCGTCCAATAGGGGAGATGTTCAACATGCCGTTACGGAATTCAATGAATGTCCCCCTGTAAAACATTACACATTACAATTTAGTCTTCATAACGCTAAACCAGATGATCACTATCCATTATTATTTACATTATTAGCTTCCCAGCATCCACCCATGCCCAGTACATCAGAACTACAGAACTGTTATTCAAAAAAAAAAAAATATTGATAATGAGATCAGGACTCAATGTTTGTACCTTTTCTTGGGCAGTTTGATCTTGGCCATGTAGTTGAGACAGAAGTTAATGAAATCTTGGAGTAGCTCTTCACCCATGTGGGCCTGGATGGACTGACAACAACAAGCACACAAAGTGAACCTTCTGGGGCCTGTTACATGAAGTAACGCATCATACTCAGGGTATCGTCATACTTTTGGGTTCACAAAACCAAGATTCAAATGGAAAATAATCTTAATCTATCAAACAAAGACTTTGAAAATACAGGCTTAAAAGGATTCACATATAAATTTACTTTTAATGTAACGCTCCTGAACTGGCTTCAGGATTCTCTCAAATTAGAACAAAATTTTTCCATTGGGACGTTCAAGATAATACTTGAAAATGTGTTACATAGGGACTGCTCTTGTTTTATTCGTTTGTTTTTATTGTTTATGTATACTGTAATTTTGTGATTGTTCCTTTATATATTTTTTACATATTGTAATTTGGGTATTGTTTTATGATTATTTTTATGATCATATTATTTACTGTAATTGAGATCTTAATCCTAATTGAGTTTTTATTTATTTTTTATGCGTGCTGTAATTAGGGCGTCATTGGAAAAGAGAGCTTGCTCTAATGGCCCTCCCTGAATAATTAAAGGTTATACAAAAAGGTGTGCTTTGGTGACATAACATAAATCTTACCTGGACAGAGAGTAACTGTCCATTTTTATAGGCCACAAGACCATTCTCAGCAAAAACGTAGTCCATTTTCTGGATCACTATCCACATAAACATACAGAAAACAGAGTCAAAAGTAATTACATACTTGAGAGATAGATATGCAATTGGTCTACTACAGAGGTACAGATGTGTGTCTTACCATCATCTCCCAGCTGCTCTTTGATCTTACTAAGGTCCGACCCTCCTACCACTCCGACTCGAACCTTAGTCCTGAGCTTCTGAAGGAACTCCGCAATGGATGGAGTCACACGCTGAAAACACACAGACAAACAAGTTACTGACATGATGGGATAAAACACATCAATTATAATACTTATAGCAGTTATCAATCTGCATGTATTTCAGTCGACAGGATTTATGTCAACTAGGGATGTAACGATACACTCAACTCACGATACGATTCACGATTTTAAGTTCATGAGTAGGACTGTTTTCAAACTAAATTCAAGATTTGAAACAATGCGATTAGCAAATCATGAAGGCCGCGATTAAAGTCATAAACAATACAATATACTATATACATATATATATAATATATATATATATATATATATATATATATATATATATATATATATATATATATACTTACATATAACATACATATATATTTACATACATATATATACACATACATATATATATATATAACATATATATATATACATATATATACACATATATATACATATATATACATATATATACATATATATATATACAATATATATATACATATATACATACATATATATATATATATATATATATATATATATATATATATATATATACATACACACATATAAACACACATACACACACACACACACATACATATATATATATATATATATATACACACACATATACATATATACACACACATATACATACAACACACACACACATATACATATATATATATATATATATATATATATATATATATATATATATATATATATATATATATATATACATATATATATATATATACATATATATATATATATATATATATATATAATATACACTCGTAGGTGTCATTGTGCATTGTGCACGAGTCTGTGCAGCATGTGCTGCTGGAGTGTAGGGACTGTGGAAAGGAACACAATGGGTTAGCATTAAAAGAAGCTAAGATAATACAGTAGCAAATTACTTAGTGATGCAGCATGGGAAATGCATGTTCCAGTTATTTAATATTTGAAGGAAACAGGGTTGTAAGAGAGAATTTAGTTTAGTCTCTCCTAATTTTGTTGTTATTTTAATTTTGATTTATGTTCTATTCTAGTCAGTCGTCCGTCCGTCCTGCTATAGTCCAGTCCGGTTCACTACAGGCAGCTCGAGCCCGATCATAAAAGAACGGGGGCGAAGAAGCTGCGTAATGTAAATATAAATGCATTATGGTGTAACACCGGCTCGTTTCAGGGTAGCCTAGCCTACTATATTTGCGAGTCATTTATGGTGTGGATATTATATTTATATCTGAAATGGCTTTTAAGGGAGTGAGGTTATTGCAATCGATGAAAACCCGGAGATGTGTAAAAGCGTGTGCATTCGGCGCACATTGCACTCTCTTAATACATCCATGGGCAGCACCCCCTAGCCAAAGTAGCCTATGTTCCCGCAGCCATAAACGCCCTAGGCCCTACCCCCATTCGAAATAAATGGAAAGACCTGCGGTTTTGCCGCACCGTCGAGTATGATAGTCGACGCAAAAACGTATTTTTAATACGTATTTTATTCCGGACGGATGGCATGAGACGCGAGCTTTTATTTTGAAAAGTAGAAGGTCGGGGATGGCCCCAGGCGGGACGGCATGACATGGGACGCTCCAGGCTGCAGCCATACAGTCTTGGCACCGTCTGACAGCCTACTCACGGCTCTGGCATATCCGTGTTGCCTCGAACAAAGTTAATTTTCTCCAGATTTGGCCGTCTGAAAATGCAATTGTACGGTCAGAACGTTCGGGAGATATGAGTTTTGTGAAAACGTGGTTGCAGTACTTACTTAGGTGACTACGGCTAGAAAGAATTGGGAAATAATGGGAACTTCTTGCCCACACTCGAGTAGGGTAGGTGGCGGTAATGCACCTTAAACGCTAGTTGCCACCCGCTATCAAACAAAAAGAAGAAGTAGGCCTATGGCTCGGCGGAAGTTCTCTTAATATATCCATGGAAGAACTACAACAACAACAACGTGGAGCCGGATGTTGCACTAACACAACGTAGCATACTTCCAGCTTTGATTGTATGCACGTGTCAAGTGTAACATAGCTACATTATATACACACAAACACACAAACAATACCTGTCTCGCGGCCGTGAGCGTGCCGTCTACATCAAAGAGGCAGAGCGTGCCCGGGTCCCCAGAGGCTTCACTCATCCTGTCTATGCTGTCTCACTGTCCCTCACTGTGGACACAGTCCCTCTGTGTTTCCTCGATTTAGAGTGATCACTCAGTGTGTGTCCACATACTTTATCGCTTTGCTCCCAGTATTCTTCTATTTCTGTCGTTCTCGACAGTATAACAGTATAAAGGATCTTTGAGTATAATCAGAGACGGTTTGGAAAAGCCCTGCAGAACTGGAACAACTGCTTCTTTTTCTTCTTCTTTATTTAATGGCGGGCTACAAACCAACTTCTAGGTGTATGCCGCCATCTACTGTATCGGAGTATGCAACAACGTGACCCTGTTAAATTCACATTCTAATGGAGAAAGTAATAAAAAAGTACATTAAAAAAACAAAACCTACTCATATTCTATTTATTTATCTTGTTTCATGTAACAATTTAAATAATTACCTTTTCATCTCAGTTTGATTTTCTCTTCTTTCTAATATTCCCTTGATACCTATTTCTATCACTTTGTCTTTTAATCTTTCCATTTCTACATCAAACTTTGTACACCTAGTTAACACATGTTCTACTGCCACATACTTCACAGTTTTCTGATTCTGCCTTTTTTAATAAGAACAATGTACTTTTTAACCCTGTGTTCCCTAACCTTAACTACGGTGGCCCTGAGAGGCATCCAGCTCAGTGGTGCATTACTGCCACCTTCTGCTCCAGTGTGTGCTTTCTCACAGATTCTCTGTAATCCTTTTAATGTGAATTTCTGCACCCCTAGTTTCCTGAGATTAATTCTCATCACCTCTATACAGGGTTCTAAATTAGCACCGTTTACCAGCCAAATGCTGGTGAAATATGCAAGTGGCTGGTAGATTTGCTTCACTCACCAGCCAAAAAACCCAATGGTAATCTATTGAATGGCTGGTAATATTTGAACATTCATTAGCCATTTGGCTGGTAGACGAAAAAGTTAATTTTGAAGCCTGCCTCTATATATGTCCCATACCCGGTAGAACTGAAAACCAAATGGTCTACTAACTCCTCTTCCTAACCTCAGCCTTGTCAACAAAATGTATTCTCTCCCGTGCCTAATACAAAATGTTTACACTCTTTTGAATTTGATATAGATGCCTCCCTGTCCCCTCTCTGTCCGACCTTTCTTGCCACATTTGTTCTTGCCCCCCCACCAGATAGAAACATTTGACTACTGCTTTACTGATACTGGTTTGCATTGCTATATTTCCTTTCTTTAAAGCCCTCTTTGTCAAATCATCCACTCTCTCATTCCCCCTCACCCTATATAGACTGGAACCCACAGAAATTTGACCTGACATCCCTGATTTGTTGATCTTGTAACAGACTGAAGGACTTCATATAGTACATCTTGATGGCTGTTTGAAGGGAAAGACATGTAATGGTTTTATATCTAAAAAAAATTCAAGATATGCTCCAACACACTTTATTCTGCACGCAACTTGTCAAAACCAGGCTGTTTGATGTCCACTTTAAACTTGCTAGGGCTGAGGATGAGTCTGAATATATCAAATCCTTATCTATTATTTTATCGCAATCAACACTGTCAACAACTCCACAGTGTAAACCCAGTAATTTGCCATTAGTTGCATCCTTCTCATTTCCAATGATGATATGGTCTGCCCGAGTTAACCTTGAATCAAAAAGAACTCCCCGAAATTTTAATGTTACAACCCTTCAACGCATTCTCACGAACGGTATGATAGGCAGCAAAACGAGAAGTTAAGTTTTCCAGAGGATAAGTAAACCTTATTGTGGGCAGATACAGGATCTCCACAAATGAGACAGATTACCTTGCAAGCTAAAAAGTGTTAAAAACACTTTCTGCCTGAGACAATTTTCTCTGGACCTACCAACACCATGTTTGGCTTTTACAGTACATGCAGCTGAGAATCAGTGTTTATTGTATTGCATCAGATCATGCTGTAACTTTCTTTTTTTTGCTTGTGATTGCTTAAACAAATCCATGTCTATTTGTTACAACTCATAAGTTATGACACAGACATGGTATTGATCTTCTCACATAACTCTCAGAAAGAAAGTGCTACAGGTGGGAACCAATGCTCTAGCCTACATCTCTGACAATGTAAAAGTTAAGGGTTATAATTACAATTATAACATACATGCAAATGTTTACTGCTATTGGATAGCATGTAGGATTAAAAAAGCATGGAAAATGTGTCTTGCAAAAGTTTTCATAACTACCTTTCTGTGGCTTGTTTTATTTTGCTAATGTTTTAGAAAGGTTCAACTCAATGGAAGCTGAATTTTTAGGCCATAGTTTGTAGTGCTGTATAGACTGTCGTGTTGTTAAGGTTGTTGTGTTCACTTGGAGTGCTTAACTAAGTGGGGAATAGATTTGCAACGAACCATTTGCCCCAATAAAAGGAGAAACATGTTACTGATGTTTTTCTTTGACATGTATTTTCCACACACCCCCAGCCCATCCAGATAGATGGCCCATCTACTATATGCATCCGTAAAGACAATGGTTCTGAAATCTGACCACAGGCTCACATAGATTACCTTCAATCCACTCCAACTGGGTTTCTCATTTACATCACATGTAAAAAAAAAAGAAAAAAAAAAAAGAGTGCTACTGCAGTAAACTGACAGTATAGGGCATTTAATTACACTGAATGAGACCAACATCCCAGACATGATCAACCATGAGACACCAGTCTACCAAAAAGGTTAAAAGAGGTTGGATAACCTAAAGTGATTAAATAGAATGTGGCCTGTGCATACTGCAAAAACTGTAGTGGAGCAAAGCTATATTCAATTAATTCCTTTTTAATTAGGCAAATCTGTTTAACCCCAGCTCAGAGAAGTAATCTGTTGAGCAGGAATGGACAAAGAGTAATTTTTATTTATTTAGTTGTGGTTTATTTGACTATAATTGATTATTTATAGTAGGAATTACAATTCATCATTCAGTCTACTCCATACATTATATTAAGTTTCTATTAGTTTTGGAATTATGACACAGTATTTTGTTTCAATTAGAATTACTTAATCATGTTCATATCGTAGCATTAATATATGTGCACTAATCTCTCCACCAAGTTACATGCTTTCTTGTAAGGGATTTGGAGCTGATTGTCTGGGTTCTTGAAAATATTGCCATTGTCTTCTTGCATTCATCAAAACTTGTCGCATGTCCTGTCTAATCTTTTGAAACTCCTTTCTGACTTCCACTTGGACCAGTTGATTTTTTTGAGCAGATTGGTGTACTTGGCTTTTCTATTTTTCCCCCTTACTTTACGTTATTTAAAATTGACATTGTTTTGTATATGCTGTTTGAAAAGGTTTTTTTTCAAAAATGTTAAAATCTGTTTTGAAAGTCATTTTTACTAACAGGGGCTTTCTGTAGTTAAATGAAAATGTTTGCATTCATATTTAATGTGTTGGCTGTCTGCTGTGTGTGTTGATACAACCTGTCATTGAAACCCTGGCAGTAGAGGTCCTTTTAGTCCTTTGTAGCAGGCTTGAACCCTTTTTTAATACCTGCATGCACCCCTGCAGTTATTCATTTACTGATGATTATAGAGAATATTCGTAATGCTAAGAAATATATCAGCACAGGCATGTTCTCTCACAAACCTCCATGCATCTTTTGTTGAAAGCCTTCTTACTTTCTTCTGGTTTAGTGGGTTAACCGTGAAGGACACAAACTTAAACAGCATAGTTAAGGTTTGCTGCAAGATTATTGGAGTTCAGCAGAGAGACTTTTGGAAGAGGCTCCCTTTGGAAGAAACAGGTGGCTGAGAAAGCAAATAAAATTATCAGCCAACCAGACTACATCCTCTTTACAGAGTTCTCTCTAATGCCTCCGGGCTGGAGATGCGCTTGCCCAAGTCTTTTATTCCTTCTGTTCTGCTATTAGGCTTCTTAACACAAACAATGCTCATCTCAAATGATGGCTACCACAAAGACAATAGGACTTGTTTTTCCAATTGCTTCATTATTGTTTTTATTTGGCGCTTATGTATTGCTTTTATTTAATGCTTTTGGTTATTGTAACCTGTCCCCGTATGCCTTTTGTTGTTGTTCCCTCTGCAACTTTATCATTTTTAACTATAGTTTAGTGAGTGTTAGTTGACTGACTGTATGAACTGGATTGGGATTTATAAAGTGTCTGAATCTATCATTTCAATCCATATTTTAAGGCATTAAAAATCCACCATGCAACCCTCAGTTTATATGAAACCAATCACAATTACCGCCAGGATTAGTATGAGAAAATCCTCCATTAAACAGGATTGTTTCATTTAAATAATCAAAATGAAGCTCAGCATAAATCCCCCACCCCCCCAATTTGTATATTTATTGCATTCTTCAAATTGTTTGCATACCATTTTGCAAAAACATTCAGACACGTCTACACATTTCTTTTTAAGACAATAATGCCAAAAGTGTCAATTTCAGGAATTCAACTTTAATGATTTGTGTTAAAGGGACACTTCACCGATTTAGCATTAAGCTTTGTATTAGTAGAAACCCGGTAGTATTTTTGAATGACCGTGCTTCCCTCCCTCATGTCCCACTGAGAGGGGAGATCTCTGTATTGTGGGTCTGGAAAAAAGGCTCAGATGATGCAAAATGAAGATTTTTGCGTCATCTGAGGCTTTTTTGCCCAGAGGCAAAAGACTACAGCCAGTATTAGGAGCCAGTTCCGCATAGCCCATAGGGGGTTGGACTGTCGGCTTTTTCCGGAGATTGCCGAGGAAAAAACGAAAAATCCTCGCTTAGCTTCTCAGCAGGAGCAGAAACTGTTCATCCCGAAGGAAATTTTAGAACAACAATTATGTGCATTCAAACTACCGCACACGTGTACCACCGGGATACATTGGTACAGATCGGAGAATATGCAGGACACTTTATTACAGACGCAATACTCGACACACTACGCGAGCTTCGCCTGCATGGAGACCAGCGGTGGTGCTCGATGGCTCTGGCCGGTAAAGAGACCTCATCAGCGGGGAGCGTTGAACGAGTGTGCCGGTGGAAAGCTAACGCTAGCCGGCCACCTGTTCTACTAATCCTGCTTGCAAGTGTTCGCTCATTAAACAAACTGGACTACATCCAACTTCAACGAAACTCCCAACGTGAGTTCATAGACTGCTGTGTTTTTGTTGTTGGAAATATTGCTGTGGACAATCCAGCCTGCTGCTGTGTCACCGGGTAAGACTAGCTAGTGGAGGTGGGCTGTGTTACCAAGGACTGCCTGTTGCAGAAATGGGGTGATTTATATCCAACTAACTGCTAACTGCTTGTGGAGTTTGTGACTGTAAAATGCCGACCATTCTACATCCCACGCAAATTTACGGCTGTGTTTATACTCGATGTTTATACCACAGCCCACCAAGAGCTAATGCTAGTAGCTATGTGTTAGCCTTCTTTTATGGCTTGGTTGAATTCTAATGTAGAATGCGGTCTGTTATTTTCTTGATAACAGACCGCTGCTAAGGATAATCACTGTTTCCATGCATAGCAGAGCGTTGCCATGGACACAGTTCTGTTCACTCTGGAGTTATCAATCAATCCGCTGAAAGAAGTCCGGATAATGTATCAGCTGTGGCAAAAAAGTATATATTTTAAATGTGTAACACCACTTGAAACGTTTTTTCGTGTATATGGTTGAAATGACAATAAAACACACTTGTTGAGTTGATCGCCTCACTGTCTGTCTTTAAAGGGTAGGCGTGGCTTGGGAGTAGACGCTAAAGCGGCAAGTGCATTCTGGGATTTGGTGTCTTTCATCCACATGAGCCAAAAACACATTTTCTGGCTTTTCTTGGCCTAGAAGCCACCAATTTCTAAAAAAAATTCACATTTCTACTACATAAGTGACCCAATTTAAATATATATTAATCTTTCCAATGGTGAAATATTCCTTTAAATAGAGGATATCTAAAGATCGTCTCAAATTGCTGCAATCTCAATTACATTTCAATATCTGCAAACATGATTTGATTTAATCACGTTCTCCACATATATATACACATCCAAAACTAACAAGATAAACAAAGCTTTTATCCCAGAGTTTATGAGTAATGTTCAGTGTGGATTTGACACCAATATTTAAAATAATAATATTCTCTCCCTCTCCTAACCTAATCAGCTTCATGGTCATCAGCTGAATGTGGGTGTTTACTCTTTCAGACCTTACCAACCAGATTGTGCCACAATCTTTGTAAACTATTGCATTGTTGCATTCAAACTTTAAATCTGTTCTACTCTTCGCTGCTGTCAGTTGCCATTTACCTCCAGTTGTCATCATCCCAGCACCCAGGGTTCCTCCATCAGAAGCCCCGCTCCACATCACATCCATCCAGATCTGCAGGCTTCCTTTATCCCTTCATTACCACCACAAGTGTCTAGACTATATCAGGGGGATATAGCCATGGCCTCTACCCTTTATAATTTAACATTGCGATGGAGTCTAATTGTCAAAGACTAACATATACTATCATGCACCATGCTCAATAAACTTATTTCACAGTTACATGAAGTGTCTCCTGATTGTAATGGCAAAAGTGTGAAGGAAACAAACCTAAAAAACCTAAGATCTTTGAACTCTGAAATTATTAATAATACGGTAGGCGCAGTACACAGAAAAGAAAATGCTAAATGGAAGAAGGCCTAATGTTAGCTGTCAATATTGCCAACTAGTGACAAAATGCCCTTGAACGTTTTGTGACTTTGTTTTTACCAGACAATTCACATCCCCTGTCCCAATTGGTAATACATTATATAAATTACATTATGCAGTTTATTGACGAAAATTGACACATTCCATATTTCACAATTGTGCACATTCCTCCAATGAATTAAAAACACATTGTTTGTGTTACTGTCATTGCTCCTGAACTTTAACTCTGTGCTCATCTAGAATATACTATAATTTGATAGTGTGTCCTAAAATGAAAACATTTGACTATTTGTTTTATTTTGTACAATCACACAATCTTATATTCCTATTATATTCCATATATTCATGTATATCCATGTATAAACAGTGATTGATATGTTGCATTTTGAAGGGAAACTCTAAATCTGCGAGTCTTATTTTGATGTTCTAGATTAGCTGTCATCTGTGCCAGATAGGAAAACAAATTAAGTTTTAAGTTTAAGCAGTTTTGTTTTTGATTTGACTTAACACTGGCAGTTTGAATCTCCTTGAATGAAACAAAACAGAAACAGACCTATAGTTGTTTCTGCTGCTGTCAGACTCATCTAGAAAACAAACGGTTACAACGCGTCACAAACCCAACCCCGACCACACATCAACAGATGTAATGAACATATTTTAACTCGAAGCAAACAAAGAACTTTTCGCGCCGTATGTTTAAAAGCCCCGTTCAACCAATGAGCATACAAACAACGCATACAAACATGATCGCAACCATACAACCAATCACAGCGGCGCGTCTTTCTTTTACCCTACATTCAAATGTAAATGCTTAAATCTGGCCAATCCGCTGCTGTTGGGGAGGAGTGTTGGAAGTACGTGTAGTTAAGTTAGTTCGGCGTGACAGGCAGTGACAAAACAGTCGAGCTTTTGTCCTCATTCAGTCGTTCACAACTTGTCTTGCTGAGAGAAGGTAAGGCCTCGCAATTTTTGTAATTATTTGTCGATAATTTTGTTATTGGAAGTCGTTTTTATCTATGTTACTTAGGTTTAACGTTAGTGCCTCAGACGACCTAGCTAATTTAATAGTTGTGCATGTAACGTTAATCCAACTAGCTAAAGTCTATTGGTGAATTAGCTAAGTCGTTTGTATATTAAGCATACTATTTGTTAGCTACCTAGTAACGTTAGCTAGCTAGATCATAACCGTTATCTTGAGGTCTCCGACGAAAGCCGGTGTTTTCTGGTTAATCCAAATTATAAACGGCGAAGTTTTGGGCCTCGTTCGATATTGTGCCACAGGCCACAGGTTTAACAGTGTGTGCGCAACATGCCGTTCAAACGCCATTTCGTTTGGTAGCTTAGCTGCTAGCGAAACACGACTGGAGCTCCCCAAGTTTGAGTTTGTCATTTGGTTTAAACTAACTCTCTGGTTAGTTCCCTTACAGTTAAAGGCTGAATAACAGTCCTTAAATTGAAAGTAATCGCATTAGGTAACATGGTTTAGTAAGCTTTTGGCGCAGTCGCGTTTAGGCGGGAAGATGCAAAATGGTGTCGTCTTTTTGTCCCGGAGAAAATGAAATCCGATTAGAGCCTTTAAACACCCGTGGTCGTTTGCTTTCCCTGTTTTTGATAAAATAACGTTACTTTCAATTCTTAATGAACGATTTGATAACAATTGTTTAACGTTACTAGCTAAACATGTGACGTTTGGTAATTATGCAGACATTACAAGCTAATAAGTAGTAATTTAGGCCCACCGTTGTAACTTTAACGTTATTGCATGCCCAGATGCTGGGTTTGCTGTGTCATGTGATGTTTTTGCCCTTTGTTTCTAGATCAGTTGCAGCCATGACAAAGGACCCAAATAAGCCAAGAGGCAAGACCTCCTCCTATGCTTTCTTTGTTGCCACTTGCCGTGAAGAGCACAAAAAGAAGCACCCAGGGACCAGTGTAGGCTTTTCAGAGTTTTCAAAGAAATGCTCTGAGAGATGGAGGGTGAGTCAAGATTAAAAAAACATTGTATATATGTTCAATGTTAAATAAAAACTCGAAACAAATGTGAAGCAGAATACCACTAAATCTGCCAAGACTTTTTTTTTTATATCTTCACCTTCCTAAAAATAATGGCCTATGTTATTTCAGGTTTTTCAGAAAACACACAAAACTGAACCTATAGATATAGCTATTTTAATAATTTTACTCAAATGTTATGACAACAGATTACTATTGACATACTAATAACAATGTCTGTCAATTATGCAACATAACAGGAATAAATGCCTTTTGTGACTGGGCAATTTTAAACTCAACAATCAGTGTGCATGCACAGAAAACCGCATCACTATTGGGGACGAGCCCTGAATCATGGAAATAACTTAGTGATAGAGGGGTAGATTTTTGTTCTTGAAGCGGTTGCCATTTTTAAAAGCTTGTTAAATTAAATAAAATGGCGTAAGTCACACTCTTGACATAGGCCATTATACTAAAGGTGTAGAATCACTTGACCTGTTCAACGGAGTATGCAGGCCATTTTACCAGAGGTGGCCAGCACCATGAGATGATTTAGGCAAGAAAATCTTTTTTTTGTCAAATGACAGCCATTATTTTAGGAAGGTGACAATATGCAACATTACTGCCCCAAAGAACATTTGGGTTCAAATGAGTTATTTCAATGTATGGACTGACTATTTCAATGTCTGGCATGGGCTTAAGGATTTGCCTATACCTCTATCCTACAGGGTGGGGACATCATTTAAAACTGGTCATAAATGGCTAACCAAAATGGCAGATGCAACATGCAATGAATTAGTCAAATTTACAATTGGAACAATAACAGTATTTTTGGGGATAAAAATGGTTTAAAGGAGAATCCCCAGTGAAATGGTCAAGTGGGCTTAATGTGATTGTATGAAATGCATTAAAACTAACTGAATGCTATATGGTGTGTTAACATAACAGGCAAAGTATAAATGGATTGTGTGTGGAAGGCTATACTTATAACTAGTTTAAGTTATATTCTTACATTGTTCTAACACTAATAACTTGTATTTTGATAAATGAATAGAACATTTTTGTCTGAGTGTACCTAATTGCCAACTTCTGCCATCAGCAGACACATGTTGCACAATGACTAAATGTCGACACATTTAGGTATTTATGTAGTAGCTTTATTTTATTTGACTCAGGTTGTCAACACAACCGTACATTGGATTTGATAGGGAGTACTTTTAGTGTAGTTGCTTTTTGCCCATTTGCATAGCTCTCTATAGATGACATGGGCATACTTAATAAATGGACGTTGTTTAGTTAAAATGGGAGGCTATCCCAACATAAGGATCTTAGTTCATAGTATTTTCAGTGAGAAGTTAAGATGCAAATTTCTATAACCATTCTGTTGTCGAAAGGTATACAATATTTGTTTTTTAGTCTATCAGAATGTTGAGTTTGCTCATATCTGTGGCTTCTGTTATGTAGAACATGTCTGCCAAGGAGAAGGTGAGGTTCGAGGACATGGCCAAGACCGACAAGGTCCGCTATGACCGAGAGATGAAAACGTACGTCCCTCCTAGAGGTGCTCCGGGCAAGAAGAAGAAGGACCCTAATGCACCCAAAAGGCCGCCGTAAGTTTTAAACCTTCACCACATCCCCATCTAGGTTTTATAGAGGAGAGACAATGCACATTTACAAAATGCTTATAGCTATGTTTCTACATGCTTTTTGACCTTCATATATTTGCCTTTCTGTCCAGTTCCGCTTTCTTTGTCTTCTGCTCTGATCACCGTCCCAGAATCAAGGAGGAGAATCCTGGTATTTCAATAGGTGACATCGCCAAGAAGCTTGGAGAGTTTTGGTCTACGCAGACTGCCAAAGACAAGGCACCCTATGAGGCCAGGGCTGCCAAGCTGAAGGAAAAATATGAGAAGGTATCTATCTTTGCCCATTGTTTAAAGTACCAGCAGGTTTAAGTGACTTTTAGATTTGTATTGTATCCCATGAAGAGACTCTACTGACAATCCGCTGACATTTGTATAGAGGTTACATAAACTGCCTTTTTTATTTTTAAGGATGTTGCTGCCTACAAAGCCAAATCGGGCTCAGCAAAGAGTGATGCTGGTAAGAAGAGTGGCCCAGGCAGGCCCGCTGCCAAGAAAGCACAACCAGTTGACGACGACGATGACGACGACGACGAAGAGGATGACGACGAGGACGAAGATGATGATGACGACGATGATGACTAAGCGGTTTATATGTTCTGCAATGCATTGTTCAGCTTAACTTTTTTTTGTGTGGATGATTCCATCACTATAGCCTGCTGTCCCTGTTGGTCTGCCTCTGTAGGATACCAGACCTGGATTCCTTCTCAAATTCAGGGATTTAGATTTTATTTTGTCACTTAGGCCCCACATTTTTTATTTTAAACGGTTTTTCTGCTGAACTCAAGTTTGTTACATCTTGGATTCTCATTGCTATCTAAACAGGCAGCTAAAATGAATTCCTGTGAAAATACAATGGATTAACTCCTGTACAAGCAATGGACAGCAGCAAATCGGTTTTAAAAAATGTATTGTTTCTGGAAGCACTGCTTATGTTTTTGGTTCAGTGGTGCTGTTTCTTCACTGTCATTTTACTACCAGAGTTATCTGTAGTTTGATTAAAAATGTCTGAAGCCATTTTTAAAGTGGAGTTTTGAAAACTTTCATGTAGAACGAACACTTTTTTTTGTAATAAAATTTTGTATATTATAAATGTGTTTAATTGGATTTTTTGGGTATTGGGTGTTTCTAAATTCCAACTATATAGGTAACTCGGCACAAATCCTTTAAAGTAATGGATTTTTTTAATAATCCCATTGGCAGGCTAATGTGCTCCCTATAGTCTAAACTAAAGGCAACTATACATAAAATTGGATAATCGCTTCATAACTTAATATACATGAGTTGCAGGTTACATCAATGGTCCATAATGCATTCTGAAAATGTAGGAGAGGCTAAAATGATGACTAAACCCCTGAAAACTTATCTTTAGGTTAAATTCATGAGAAGGTCAGAGTGCTCTTCCTCATTACTTCTCTTCTCACTGCTGTTCCCTTCCCCTTCCAAAGCTCTGTTCTGTAATATGTAAGGATGTAGTAATCCTTTAATTTGTCTGAAGAAAGTAAACGGGGTCAATTGATATGTTTATAAGGATCATTTTGACAATGACAAAACAGCCAGTGAGATTACTGACAGTCGATTGGCACCTCAGTGGCAAACTAGGGAGAATGAATGGGTCAAACACTTGAGTGACACTGCACATTTTTGTATTACTGTAATACATTAGGCTACTGTAAATCCTGCTTGGAATTGGCCCTAAATCTCCTAAATGAAGTTGAAATACCATTGCAATCTGGATCATTTTGATCCAGGCACAAGTGAAATGACAGTAGCGCCAAGGTCCTGTTAAACAAAAGAGAGAAGGTTGATCCTAGTTCCTAAATCGGATCAGCCAGAATGGTCGACGTAGTTAGGTTTAGGGATTGGTTAGGGTAAGCCAATCAGAGGCAGAAGGCGATAAGACATGTCCTGTGACGTCGACACGTCTAGCGGATCCGATCTAGTATCTACCGGGAGAGAAGCGAAGTCCAGCCCCTTTCCGGCGGCTTACGCATTGAAAAAAAAGGTTTTACTGACAACCCAGACAGCCAATAGCTGGTCAAAATGAAGAATCCACAGACCAATCACTGCCGCCGTTCGACCTACCTCACGGCGAGGACAGTAAAGCAGGGAGCATTTCAGCACCTGAGAGCTGTCCCTTGAGCACGAGCCAGCTGACGACTGACGGTAAGAAGAAAAACAGATACCCTAACGTTTAGTACAAGGTCAGCTGCCGCTAGCATCTTGCATATATAAATCAGTAGCAAAGGCACACAAAACGTAGATGTAAATTCCTGCTGATTGCGCGTTTGTTATAAATATTCAGACCTCCAGATCTGCGACACTCAAGTGCCTCAACAACAGAAAGAGTCCACACGGATTACTTTGTGCTGCCGAAACCTGTTGATGCCATCTATGTTATTGAAATATAGGAAACGCCAAACCGCGTCTGGTTGGCGAGTGGTGGCCGCAATTTGGGATCAAAACATCTTGTCAGTAGCTACAAACAGGGTAGCCTATGTAACGGTGGTTCAGAAGAGCATTTATTTCTTTAATTATCATGTGTGAAACGAGGTATCTATGGTAATAAGAGTTTAGTGCCTGCCAGGGACGCCATTAGACCTCTTTTCAGGGGGGCTGAAGCTACCCCAAAATGTTCCTAAGCCACACACACACACACACACACACACACACACACAAATAATAATAATATACACTACTGGTCAAAACACACACACAAATAATAATAATAATAATAATATATACTACTGGTCAAAAGTTTTAGAACACCCCAATTTTTCCAGGTTTTTATTGAAATTCATGCAGTTCAATGTGTTATTGTACTCTGAAATGAAAGAATAGAACAAATGAACAATTTAAGTTAAAAAAGAAATCATGGAATCAATTTATAAACAAAATGTATTCTAAATTTTTGACTCATCAAAGCACCCCCCTTTGGCAGATAAAACAGCTAAACACACTCGTGGCAATCTTTCTACAATGGAAATCAAATATTCTTCAGAAAGTTCTTCCCAACTCTGTTGCAGAAGTTCCCATAAATGTGTGGCACTTGTAGGTTGCTTTGCTTTCTCTTTTCTGTCCAGTTCATCCCAAACCAGCTCAATGGGGTTTAAGTCTGGTGACTGTGCTGGCCACTCCATGTTTTTAAGCTTACCATCTTGTTCTTTTTTCCTAAGGTAGTTCTGGCATAGCTTGGACTTATGTTTTGGGTCATTATCTTGCTGTAGGATGAACCCCTGACCAACTAGGCGCATACCAAAGGGTACTGCATGGCGCTGCAAAATGCTGTGGTAGCCATTTTGGTTCAGGGTGCCTTTCACTCACGGAGGCTCAACGAGCGCCCGCATGCACATAACGGTATGTGGACGAGCGAGGTAGAGAGTGACTGAAGAGAAGAGCACCTGGCGGCATTAAAACAAAGCAGTAAATCAGAGAAATAAAACGTTTTTGCCTATTTCTCACTCGAAATGCAACTGTAGCAAGCATCTCACTATCGCTAACGTTATCCAAATCCATATTTAGAAACAACAAATAATATATCCAGCTAGAAAAAAGCCGGAAAGTCGAAAGTTAGCATGTTAGCAAGTTACATGTATGTAGTTGGACAAATTAGTAAATTACATTTGAGAAATCCCCTTGTTTATGTCTGATATTTTTTGCCAGGAGTACAGCACAAGTAAAGGGGGGGCTTTGAGGTATAGTGCCCAGGGGCACCACATTGTCTTAATACGGGCCTGGTCTTACCTGTCAGCTGTGTTGTCGATGCCTCGAGAGAACAAAGGAAGTGACTCATAGCTTGCCGTAAAGCATTATCTCCAGCCGTATGATGTGTATGATGTCATTGACATTTTAAAAGGCTTTTTAGAACAAAAAAGCGACTTTAAAGCGCCCATATTATGCTCATTTTCAGGTTCATAACTGTATTTTAAGGTTTTACCAGAATAGGTTTACATGGTTTAATTTTCAAAAAACACCATATTGTTGTTGTACTGCACAGCTCTCTCTCACTGCTGCAGATCCTCTTTCCACCTGGTTTCTGTTTTAGCTACAGAGTGAGACCTCTTTTCATCTTCTTCTTCTGTACTATCTTTGATTGCACTCGCATTACGCGCGTAGCTCAGATGTAGAGCATGTCAGCTAGCTAACTCTAGAGACAGTAAAAGAAAGCCTGTTTCTCCAACTTTGGTCAGTTACAAGGCAGGATTAGCTGTGAGACTTCTAAATGAGGGCGCACATGTAAGTAGTTCTTTTGTAGATTATGGTGAACTTGTGTGTGTTGTAGCAGTGCTTTGCTATTGAGAACGAGGTAGCATGCTAGCGTTAGCGTTAGCCGGCTAACGTTAACGCTACGAGCTAACGGTTGTGGTTAGCCAGCTGTGTATTTTTCAGTCTCCGTGTGAGCTGTTCAAAATCGGCCTCGGACTGTGACGTCACAGTAACTCACTCAAAACAGCATGGATGGATTTTTTTCAAAGTTTGTATGTGTGTGGAGGCACCAGAGACACAAAAGAACACCCCAAATCCCATAAAAAGTGTTTTTTTCATAATATGGGCACTTTAAAAAAATCTTAACACCCAGCAGTGTGTATTTTCTTTGCCTCCCCTTTCGAATGCAACATTCAAATTACCAGACAAAAAATTATATCCTGAGAAAAGTGGAGGGGTATAGCTCCATAGAGTCCCATTCATTCTGCATTCTGCATTCTGTTCAGAAGCCGGAAGTATCAAGAGAGTGGAACTTCTTCCAATATTAGAAATTCTTTGATGGTGCGTGGCAAGCATAGATATAGAACAATAGATATGACATGTAATTCTAATTTGCCATTCCAGGGTGGAGCCACTTGGCGGCCATTTTACCAGGGTTAAGTTTTAGAATTACTTCAATTGGAATTAATGGGGAAAGAGGCTCATGTTGTCTTTATAATCCTTATATTTTTCTACCAATACATCAATAGTGGTTTTAATTCAAAGTAATGACCGTAAGACAACTGTGCCTTTCTAGAACAAAACAAAAAATAGAGAAGATAATCTCATAATTTTGCATTTATATTGCAGGTAATAATTTAATTTTTTCAATTTTGCCTGAACCTAATATGTAAAAACTGTCTTTGGTATTCTGAATGGCTAATATACATTAAACAATATTATTTAATGTAGGAATCCTAAATATATTCAGTATTATGGCCTATAGAGAGGCAGTTACGATTAGACACATGAGAGAAACATCCAACTGTAATTTATTAATACATTTATTTATGTCTGTAAATTTTATCTCAACTATAAGACCACATTTCCCATCAACCCCGCTACTTCCTGTTTAGCGTTTGTTTTCTTCCTGTCAACCAGCCGGCATGGAGTTTTTTTTGATGATGAGCGGAGTAGTTGAAGAGCCTCGCTAGCTTCAATGAGTTTTTGTTGATAAAGGCTATAATGACTATTGACTAATGTCAAGGATGTTTAACATGGGCAGCGAATGGAGGAAGATTTGGAACTGTCATTTGGAAGCTCACCAAGCAAAATGTATAACTCCTATTGCTTAAATGAGCACATTAGCTTAAAGAAGACAAGCATACCTACGGTTTGATGTATATATGTTGTATGACAAGGAAAAATTGTGGGTGTGAGATCAAGTTATAAAGATAAGATGATTTTTTTTAAGGCTCCGTGCTCTAGCTATGACATCACCCACTGTAAGTCACGCTATAGAGAGACGAAGTCCAGCCCTTCTACTTCCGGTCCATGGGACCTTAATTCGGAAAAAATATGAACGAGAGTCAATGGAGAGATAATAATTACTTTTTGATCCCGTTTGAATTGAGCCATGGATTATAAATATAATGTTCGTCAATTTAAAACATTATTTTTCAACCGAAGAAAGTCTCAGATTATTGTTAAACTGTTGAAATATAAGACTGTGAAAATACGTAATTAGAAAGACTACACACTTCATGGATGACGTCACGCTGAAGCTACGATGGCTGTGTGTATCATACCGAGGATGTAACGTTACTCAAATGAGCAGAGGATCTTGCTTGTTCTTTGCTTCTCTGCTGAAAACACTTCACTGGATAAAACACAGCAGTTAAGATAACGTTACATGTGTTGTGGAACAGAGCTAAGCTAACTAGCTAGCGAGCAAGCCAAGCATCAAGCTAAGTGAGTTAGATTGTGTGAGATGGGTGATGTAGGCTGTAGGTGTTTCTCAATGTCAAGCAAAGATCCTTAGAAGCCAGAATTTGGAGGACCGTTCCAATTTCGAGGATCCTCCGAATTCTGCCAAGGACTGAGTCCTTCGTTCGGAGAATTTACCATATATGGCAAAGGATGCATATGTGTATCCTTCGCGCTCCCAAATCACCCACAATCCTATGGCTTTGCCAGCTCGTTTAAAAAAATTAAATGGCGGACCTAAGCGGGAGTTGGAGCGGCATCGCTGACGGTGAAAAAATCATTTAAATGTAAGTATCTTTAGTGTTTGCCATACATGTGTTATCACTATCAATGTTTTACATCAATGTAAAGCTTAACGCTTTAATGCTGGTACAAATTGCTATAGTAATTATGTAGATCCACCCGAGCTAACGTTAAGCTAACTGAACCTATCATTAACATTAGGCTGTTAGCTAGCTAGCTAGCTAGCTGGCTTTTTGTGCCATTTGTGTTTTTAAAGTTTAATGTCCGGTGGCATTTTCATCTCTTTATATGTTGTTACTCTGTATGCGTAACGTTAGCCGAGATTTATAAATTGGTGTTTTTATCAGTTGTAGCTGCAGGGTGGGAGGTAACGCTGCACCTTATTTACTTCACTATCAACATTACATGAAGGCTAAAATGTATGAGTAGTTTCCCATGTAAAAAGTATAACGTTTCATATAACGTTAAGTTATAGCATTCATAATGGTAAACATATTTTTCTTGTGTTTGCTGTCTTTTAACAGGGACAAACAGAGGCGGTCACTGAGGATGGGAAAGCAAAAGACAAGCAGGGAGACAGAGGCCAAAGAGAGATGAATAGCTAGATTATTTGCTAAAGCCTATTAGAGATTGGCATTCTGAAAATAAATGCATTAAATGAACTGGGGCCTGTTTCACAAAACCAAGATAAGGGATTAAGCTGGGATTTCCCAGTTATCCTGGATGAATTTAGCCTTGACTCGGTTTCACGAAAGCGGAGGCACATAAATCACAATGGAAATTTATTCTGTGCAGCTAGCCTGCTCCCGACCAGGCTAACAGCCAGGATTTATTTAATCCTGGAGCCTTTTCTGATCACCCAGCAGTGGTTTTACCTTATTGTTATCAGCCTGGATTAAAATACAATAGGTGCATATTGCTGTTCATTTAAGTACTGATATTATTTAAAGTTGTGACCATTATTTTTTAAAAATAATTATTCATGTGACAGTCATTGTTACTATTATATTGCTGTATGAAGACTGCTGTTCACATATTGTTGTTAGAAGTTTGATGAATATATTATGGCAGTTATTGAGATAATTAGAAATAGGGCTGTGACGATAACCGCATCACCGCAATACCGGCGGTGAAGTGCCACTACCGCGGTCATGACGTCATCACCGCCATCACCGCATTTTTTTTTTTTTTACCTTTAGCTCGCGTAACTTACAGAACAGATATTGTGTGATATGACATATAATTAATGCAATAATCATTGTGTAGTTACCCTCATCGACTGTCTTCTATCCTACATTCAAGAGTTTATGGAGAGAAAAAAAAACGCAAGTTGCCCGTAACTTCAGCTTTGCACATGAGGATGGACAGTCCATTGAGCTGAGGTGGACGTGGACACATTAACGTTAACGCTGCAGTGTTTACCATTGCACATTAGCCTAGCAGCTAGCGGAGTTTCCTTCTGCTTATAGCTTAATCCTAACAAAACTGAACGGTTGAATCTCAGCCTGCATGCACGTTTTGTAGCCTAAACAGAGCAGCTTATATTGGTTATCTTAGACCAGTGGTTCTCAACCTTTTTTGTGTCAGCGCCCCCCTATCCATTATCCAGGTCCCTAACGCCCCCCATCAAATATTATGTAGGCTAATTGCCCCGGATATTAATGATTAAGCCCTAATAAAGGCCTATTATTGTTGTTACTATTGTTATTAAAAATAATCAATAAATCAAATCATTGAATGACAAACAACACATGTATTAGTTTCCCAGGTATCAAAAAAGCCATGTGAATAGAAATATTTACAGTTTTTTTTTTTTTATGCAATTTGACATTCAAATTAAATAACAGCAGCCAATCAGAACTACTAGATATGTAACATTCAAACTATAATTAGGCATTATCAAAAGGCCTGCTGCATGGTGTGAACCTCAGCACCTTTATAAGATGACTATAATTTGAATGTCCTTTTTTGGTTGTGAAGTGACCTTGGGTGTCATGAAAGGCGCTTTAAATAAAATGTATTATTATTATTATTATTATTATTATTATTATTATTATTATTATTATTACAAACACTAACAGTAGCCAATCAGAAACAACTAGCAATTTAAAATTCAAATCTATTTTTCATTCAAATTGTTCCAACGGAAAACAAGCTTGCACTTATCAAGGGGTAAAAGCAGGATTACACGCACGCATACACACACACACACACACACACACACACACACACACACACACACACACACACACACATACACACACACATACACACACACATACACACACACACACACACACACACACACACACACACACAGAAACAAGGTTTTCATTTTGGTGATGACAAACGACTTGAAGAACGACACCTACTGCCGAATGGAAATAAGTTTACAACCTTTGAAAGTTAGTGAGAGCCCTTTGTTGATGCTTAGAAGAGTATAGGCCTAAGTTAGAAGAGTCTAGGTTAGAAGAGTCTAGGTTTGAAAGTCTAGGTTTGCTATCGCCTGTCTTGCGAGTAAATAGCAGAAAAAAACGTTTGGAGAAGCGCAACCCCACATCGCGCTGCGTTTTGAGGAGGTGGAGTCCCGTACAGTAAACAGCGACATCTCTGCCTCTATCAGCTTCCAGAAGAAAGTTTTAAAACAGCAAACACAAGCCCTGAATTGCCCGGGAGTTTGGGGGACAGCTAAATGTTTGCCAAACAACAAAGCACAGTCGATATCTCTCGCTCGTAAAAAAAATAAAAAAATCTCTCGCTCGTCTCTTTTCTCTTTTTCTTCGTGAAATTAAGCTGCCTTCAGGTACAGTAGGAAACGTTGGGTTCTATAAAAGATCTGACCAAAAACTGTTACTGTGAAATATAAAGTCTACTTGTGCTACATTGGGGGGATTAAAGAATACATCAGGACGTTGCACCACCCTGCGGTGATTAATATTTTTTCTGAACGGAGCTTCACGCTGAAATACGGAGCTCATTTAAGACGATGCTCTGACGTCCCGTTTCCGTGAAGGCAGCACGGAGTTGCGCCGAACAATGATCCACCGTCTCGTCCAGTTTCAGTGCCGTGAACTGGCAGGTTTTTTATGTTGCAGAAAACTGTTTTTTGCAAGTAGTTTAAGCGTAAACATGTATTGTTATTGTGAATCTTTGGTTTAAACTAGCTTTCAAACAAACGCCACCCAAGGGCACCTCAACGCCCCCCTTTCCAAAATATTGCTTCCAACGCCCCCCATCATCTTCTGAACGCCCCCTGGGGGGCGGTATCGCCCCCGTTGAGAAACACTGTCTTAGACAGAGCACTCTGTCTGCTCAGCTGCTAAGACCGCTGTGCTGCGGAGCGTCTGCCCTTGGCATTGTCGGCAAACCTTTTTTTTTCTTTTTACTTTATTGACAATAGAGCTTTCTGAACTGTCTGTGGAATAGATCAACGGAGATGAGAGAAAGCAGAGTGTCCATAAATGACAGCAAAACACAGTAAAGACTCTCACATTGAGCTGAAATGGAAACACTACGCTACGCACGGAGTGCCCGGTGGGCTGGTGGATGTCCTGCATAGGACAGATCATGCCTTTGCAGCGAAAGGTTTAGATTATTTCCCCCTCAAAATAGGTAATTGAGCACTGTAGTGGTTATGACCATATCAGTGACTATGTAACTACATGGAAACGGGGATAACGGATGTCCGTGGCTTCGCACAGTAATAGCGTTACGAAGCTTAGCTGTTGCATCGCGCTGTCTCCTGGGAATTCAGTTGGTAGCAGAAAAGGGTAAACTGTAGTGTGCAGATTGGGCGTAGTGTGTGAAGAGTGAAAAGCGGAGTTGTTTATAAGGGAAGAAGCTTGGAGTATGAAGAATATAGCAGATATAGCTACAACACATGGAAGAGCCTTTTGAGTTTGATGGTCGTCCTTATTTATTCGAACCCGAGTATACAGACGAAGAACTAGCACAACTCACAAGAGTTGGAAAGAACGAGACTGACAGACAGAGGGGAAACAGGCAGATGAACTTGCTGCTCCAAGCACAAGCTAAAGCTAGCCTTCAGTAACTGGGAGACATAGCCACACCACCGGGCGCTCCGTGGATTTTTATTGGGATGATTATCACAGATGCCTGGCTGAATACACTCACCGGACGGTGTTTCGGTTTAACTGGTTTTTGAATTAACTGGTGATAGAGGCAGATGTGGTGTAGGCGTGACCTTTCAGGACCCATTCCCGACTAACAAGGAAATAAACATTCTTATAGCTTCGCGTCTATTTTACATTTATTTGTCGGTGTCTTGTGAAACTTGACGATAAAAACGAGTTGCTGAGCATTAGCCAATTAGCCGTTGTCGTTGCGAAATATCATCCGGTGTCTGGCGACTGTGTCTCGATCTTACTGCAAGCCACGGAGACACCCAGATCGACTTGTGAATTTACAAACACTTCACCATTAAAACACTATCTAAAATGTAAGCAAACTGGGATATGATATATTGTAGGAAAAATATATGTCTTAATGTAAGTAATTAGCTGGGGAAGTTTCATGTTAATCTTATTTATTTTTACCCTATCACATAATGTCATGCAAAATGTGTGGGAATTTGTAATCTTTAAAGGCTGTTTTCTCATACTACTAGAGTCAGAAAACTCAACTGCAGTAGCACTTACACATACATGTCCGTTTAAGCATTATCCACACAAATACGACACATGTATGAACGGAAAAAAAATAAAACGAAAAAACGCTGGGATCTAGCTGGGATTCGAACCTTGGATGTCATGGACAAAAAAATTGACGAACTAACTTACACATCATCTATACCACTACACTACACTGAAGTGGTTTTGTGATTTCTATCTATATATTGGACTCTTAGTCTAAATTAACACAGGTTAACATATGAGAGGAATATACGCCCATATGTTAACTGGTGATATCACAATTTAACATGGCAAATGCTAACCTAGAAACAGTAAAGTAGGTTCATATTTGCCTCACATACCGAAACCTAACTGATGTACAACAAACTGGCATGACCCCACTTAACACTTTATTCCGTTTTGGGGGTTAAAATGAAACACGTCAGTCATGCGTCAACTGATTAGTTGTGTTTAATTTATGTCTGTGTCGACCCAGAATCGCGCTTTTTGTCTTATGGTAGCCTATACACTATTGTTATGACCATATGGCCATTAATGTTTTGTAGCAAAGTGCTGATCCTCGTTTTCTCTCCGGCGACTTAGTGTTATCTTAGTCTCGGTTAAGTTATGAAGTGAGTTGCAGCAAAAGTCTAGTGATTTGAAGTGAAGAACATATGAAGCTTATTTTCTCACAGTTTGACTTTTATTTATCCCACTGTGGGATGACAAATTATGTGTGGGATTTAAAAAAATAAATAACTGAAATTCCCTCATGACAAAAATGAATGGCTAACTTCCTTCCAGAACGGATTTGGCTTTCTTGTAAGTGGCAGAATTATGACTCTACTTTAGCGTTGTCCAGCGTAAAACATTGGCGTACGTTGACGACACAAAATGGTCATTATGGTATATGATTACAAAACTTTGATGTAGGCTACTTGAGAGAGTTTGATAACATTCAGATTTGCTGTTTCAGATTCCTAATATGGGTCATATGAAATTAAACAACTATAATCAGTTGACTTGCGGCCCAGGTTGAAGAGTTTGTGCTGAGATAGGCCTATACATTAACAATGATAAATGATCACGTTTGCGCATGACTGACGTGTTTCATTTTTACCCCCAAAACGGAATAAAGTGTTAATGAGTACATAATGAATATTAAAAAATGTGGTTGTGAAGAGGCTGTTACTTAACATAACACATCTACGTAGCCTACAGAAATATAATTACATTTCTATTTTAAATGCCTGTATCACAAGTTAAAATGAGCGGATCACATTTTGCCACAGCTGACAGCTGTCTCCACGCTGCGTTCAGATGGGTGTAAAAACCTCAAATGTAGTTTATGTTTTGCTTACAGGCTGTATTTAAATATTAACAGATCTCAGTACACTTAATCCATGTTGTACTGTTTTTGAATTAAGTTGTGATGCCATTGCAAGAACGAAGACTGACAACGTAGGTGGCTGTGTCGATGCCTGTTCACAATTGGCTACTGCAAACGTCAGTGTGTTTTCCAAAACTTTTCCGTTATCAGTGTTATATTTGTAGCCTATCATTCCGTTATTAATCTGACTTCAAGTTAAGTTGAGATGCTTTCATACAGGGATAAGTGAAACATACTTTCTGAGGTGTTCGCACTATGGTAGTCTACACTATTACTCATTCATCACATTTGGACAGGACTGTCAATCTCCCATTTTGTAGCGATTTGGATATTAGGCGCAGGTGTGGAAAGGTGAAATACCAGGTTTGTGCTGGTGTCTTTGTTGTTGGCTTGTTTGTTATCTATAACAGGCCTACCTATATAGTTTGGACACCGTTTAATAACTAACTAATGCGTGAATGTCACTAGATAATCTAAAAAATCGGTGTGTCCGTGGTTTACAGTCCGAGATCGTGGTTGAGACACACGACGTTACACTCGCCAGACAACGAGTGATATTTTCGTAACAAAAACGGATTTGCTCATTTGTTCATGTATATCTGTCGGATCCAAAACAACTGTCCCAGCAACCAGTTCCTACCGTAATGTTTTCAAATTAATGTGAAAAAGAGGCGAATTGATCAGAATTGTTTACTGCAGCGGTGCAGCCCGCAGCAACACATATCACCAGTTAATTCAAAAAACAGTTAAACCGAAACAACGGCAGCTAGCAGCTAACAGCTACTACCGCACTACTGTTTTTTTTAGGGGGGAATACACTTCAAGACATGACATGACCTGTCCTCTGGAGGACAGCTAGCAGCTAACGGCTATCAGCTAGCAGGGCAAGCTAGCTACCGGCAGGATCGAGACAGGGACCAGGGTAGGTGAATTTAAACAATGTCTGAGTTGAAAACGCATCTTTTTGACACGTAAGGGCCCTGTTCATGTGGCACATACATATTAATTGCATTTTGTGTCTGTTAAGAGGCACAAAGGCACTCTAAAACTTGCCCCGAGCACTGCCGTTTTAGCTCAGGGGACGCTTGTAGTACGTAGCTGCAGCTTCTCCGTGTTACCTGCACTGATTCGGGTCGGGGTTTTTTCTATCGAAAGTACTCGCGTAGCTATAGCGATCAAGATTAACGTAAAAATTGGCCGGAATTCTCCTTTAAGCCGATGTTTATCGGGGGGTAACGGCCATTCACTTTACTGGCGGTATTGACAACAGATAAAGCCACTGTGTCTTGAGAAGCTCAAGCTTGTTGTTTTATTGTTTACTTTACATCATTGCTATCTCTTTTTCCTCTCGCTTTTCCTCACAGCAGCACTCATACGCTGCTCTCCGTTACCGCTTGCTCTCCACACGGGCACTGACGTCAATCACTTTAGGCCCCCTGCCATTCTCGCTCTAATTTACGCTACTCTTTTTTAGAGTTAACCGCCATACCGCGGTGATATGTTGCTTCGTCACCGCGATAAGAAAAATAATATACCGTCACAGCCCTAACATTTCAAATGTGTTTTAAATGAAGTCTGTTACTAAGGGCAATACATACAATGCTGTACATTTCTATAGTTGACCAATGCCCTTGAATTATTTTAGTTGATTCATTTTGTTTTAAATTCTTTAACAATAAGGATCATGTTTGTTCCTCTTCCATGTACATTGTATTTGGCATTCTTAGCACACAATTTGTGGTGCTATAATTTGGGAGGATTTTACAATTTTAAGAACATATCCTAATTGTACAATCCTCCCAAATGATAGTCTTAGTTCACTGGACCAGTAACTAGTGATGTAGGCTACTGTACATTCATGTAACAACAGGGACAGGACACCTCAATGGTTTTTGACCTTATATATTGCTGGGGGGAAATAACTGATGAATATACTCTGTTCCATTCATGTTTACAGTGTGCATGGAATTTATCACTTAATTATCTTTATAGTTTCTAGATTTTAGAGTCAAATTTCTTCAGTGTCTTTATTTTCTATGTCCATACATATGGGGGAGTAAGGCATATAATATGTAGAGAAGGAAACTCGTCCACTATAAAAAAAATAAAAATAAAACGCAAAAAAAAGTGTGGCAGATAATAGCGGACAGACTGAATGATAGTCTAAAAATATAACTACTGCTCTTAACTGAAAGCATTCAATGAGTCACTGTCATTTGCAAAAACGAACAGTTGTACACTTTGCATTAAAAGCGAGCAGTGGAAGTTAATATGACTTAGGAAATTTATATTGTAGCCCGTGAGAGAGAGGGAGAGGAACAGAGTGAAAGAGATATTTACGCATCATATTCTAGCGTTCTTCTTGCGATCTTCATGGTAAATTTCCTGAGTAACATTATCTTCTGCTCACTTTTAAGGCAAAGAGTACAACTGTTAATTTGTGCAAATGATTAGTAGCCTAATCCTTGAATGGAATGATTATGACGGCTTCAATTCAGAGCCGTGGTCAGTTAATATATTTAGGCTACAATTACGCATTCAGTCGGTCCGTGATTGTCTGCTACGCTTTCTCTCGCTGTTTCATTACAGCGCGTGTTTCTTTTCTTTTTATACAAATACTGTGTTTCTCGTCGTCATACTTCCAGAAGAAGCTGCTGCTCACTCTGTATAAAGTATGTACAATGCGTATTCTCCATTTTGGCATCAGTAAATCTGTGATCGACCTCGCGGTCTTTTGAGGAAAGCCGTGGACGCGCATCTATCTGAATTACTTCAGCCTGGCTCAACCTAGTCGCTCCTCCTCAGCCTGGCTTGGCCTTCGTGAAACGCACCAAACCAGGATGCACAGATTAGACTAGGTCAAGCCTCGCTTTATCAGTTATCCTGGATTTATATATTCTGCTTTTGTAAAACAGGCCCCTGGTTTGTCTGTGTCGTTACGTTTTTGGGTGTGTATATAATATAAACTGTTATTTAATGTCTATTGTCTATGTCTAACTGAATAATTATATTCAGATTGTACCGGTTTCAATAACTTGTAAGGTATAGAAGCTCTAAAAAGACATTAACGAAACGTGTATCTTTATTATAACATTTATTCAAACATTACTATATACTGTACACAAATATATTCAACATGAAGCGGCGATCAGACTAAGCTGCTGATGATGGTGTTTCCAGACTGCAGACAGAAGGAGAAAGCTTTAGGTTTGTCCAGTAGTTATCCAACCTGTCTTAGTAAGATTATAATTGTATCACAAATATATGTAAGCATACTGTAACATTAAAGTACTTAATGTAACTGTGTAGTGGTCTCCATTATGGTCTTAACTGACAGCTGTTGACCATTTAACACACTTAGACCTAGCTATCTTTACTGTGTTAGTGGGTGTTTATCAATGGTGTTATTATGACTTTTCATATGTTGGATGTAGCCTTGTAGCTTGTGTGTTTATAGTACTATTTAACCTTTCTCACTTGCAATTTACTGCATATCATACTGCCTGTGGTAGGTCATTAGCTGGTAGCGTTTACCGTGTAGATGCTGATCATATTTTGCACCACATTTGTTTGAAAGCTAGAAGCTACTGGACAATGAGCTAATGTTACATACATGCAGTAAACTACAAGCTAATGTAAACTGCTACTGTAAGCTTAATGTAATTAAGTTTAATAAATGCAATTCTCCTTACCGGTTAAGTGTTATGACAACTACAAACATGAACTCCCACGAATTTTTAATTTATTGACATGGGATAATTAAAAGAAAACGACTATTGCTTACATTATAGCCTATCAGTGTCGGTAACGTTACCTACCTTAGCACGTTGCGGCAAAGTTGCCGACAGAATATTCTCCTCCTGCAAGCAGACTGACGCTGATTCATATTCTCCAGCTCAACAAAACAAATTTAACAGCAAAGTTCACAGTTCCACATCCATTTCGTCCAGCGTTTTGAAATGCAGCGCGGAAGTGAAGGCGGCAAAACATTTTCAATGACGCAAGCACGCAATGACGTGCACTTGCTAGCCTGTTCCAATGTACATGCTCTCCGAATGCTCAGGAGGAGCCTGGCCTAGCCTCTGAAGGATCCTTCCTTGGTAGGACTAGTCCTACCAATAGGCTAGGCTATACATGAGCATACATAAATACATAGACATATAGTAATCGAAACTTTTATTCCTCCACCATCAGGTTATTAAATTCAGAACATAGCTACTTTAAATAGGATCCTTATCAACAGCTTACATGATAAAGTATGCAACAATGGCTATTTATTATTTCATTCTTTCTATAGTACTGTTATTTGTCATGGCACACTGACCTCTGTCTGTTTTACTGATTTGTGCCCATTTACACAAGCAGATGGATAGCATTTAAGTCATGGCCTACAGAAATACTCAGCAGGAGCACAGTCTATAAGTTGCATGCAGCTTTGATGTATCTAAAAGCTAACATTAGAGTAACGTTCGGAAGTAAGATTTTGCAAGGGAAAGTTTTGCATAGCCTTGGGGCTAAGGCTCCCCTGTCTTTCAATCTTAGTCACGTCCCTGGTGCCTGCAACAGTTGAGCACAGTTTTGGCGATTTGCATGTAGAACAACACATCTGTGTCTGGATTTAAAACCGGGTCCTTTATGAGCTCAAATTATGTTGAATCAACTATATGCAGTTGAAACAACGTTTAGTTTGACATATAGCCTATGTAACGTAAACGTGTAACATAACTTTCAACTTTCAACCTAGTTTGGTTAGTGTGTTAGACATTTTCACCTGAAAATTACCTAGACCGTGCTTACCTGAAGACAAAATTATTATTACCCGAGCAGGTCAAACTAATGATTACTATAAGCCCTAGCTTATAGTAAGAGACAACTAAATTATTTAAATAAATAAAAAATCATCTTTATACGGTTTCATTCTGTGTTGCTGGGTGAGTATGAGCTAGAGTATGAGTTAATCTACTGTATAGAGTAAAGGTGAAGATGAGTCTTGATTTGTCTCCTATGAGCATATTTAGTTTTTATGAGTTTTTTCATGGCAGATAGAAATTAAAAACATTAACAAGGCTGTATTCCTAGGTGAGCCAGATCCAGGGTCCTCATATTAGCTGGCTTACAGAAAAGGTTTCCTGAGACACTTAATGGAACAGGACCATCGTTAATGTTAGTTCAATTCAGTTATCTAAGGACACTTTACAGAAGCTCAGAGACTTGTGAGCATCTCTGAGATTAAGTAACAATAGTGTAACGCCATTAATAACTAAGCCAAACCGTGCTCTCACTAGTATTTTAGTGATTTATAAGCAAACTGTTTCTTGCAGATTGTCACGCTACTGAAGATACAGCCAGGGCTCTCAAGTCTCACACATTCACTGTGAGACACACGCATTTCAACCAGTTTACACACTGACACGCCACACCTTTTTACCGTATTTTTCACGCTGATGAAGGCACAAACGCACTGAAAGCGATAATTGACGCGCCTCATTTGATGCTTCTATTGCACACTGCAGGCATCAGATTAGAATTGCCAATATCCCAAAACCCGCAGTATTTAAGAAAAGGTCGATATTTAGGCAAAGGTAATATACTAACCCTATCATAGTTGCATTAGACTTTTTCCCTTGATGGACAGAGTCGTAAAACGTCCGTCATAGGCTATGTGCTTACCGCTGCTCAGGGACGTGCACAGACATTTTGGGCGGCAGGGGCTCAAGCAGGGACGGATTGGGGCTAAAAAACAGCCCTGGACTTTCTCCCAAATAGCCCCATCACCCGGCCATTTGCCACTAGCCGTGCGCAACAGACACTAGCCAGGATGTTCTGATACTATGCCACAGACAAGGTATTCACAGCAGGAAACATCTCAAAACCAATGATGATGATTGGGGTTGTGTTTACTAGCCATTTGCGGTTGGTACCATCTTTACAACTAAACATTCTCTGTAGAGACAGTTGTTTAGGCTTTTGCTGAGGGTGGTAAGCAAAAAATTGTTCCAGGCTGTGACTATCTGACTTGGGCAGTTTGAAATATTGTGATGTAGATCATCCTGGGACATCCCATCCACACGTCCCTGCACTCTCCCTGTCATCTTTTGTGCTGCAACTATCTTCAACCTGAATAAACAAATGATTTTAAAGATAGGTTATTAGCTATTATTGATATAATATGTGTCGCTTTGTGTTAAAGAATTAGCATTGAATAACCTATTTAATATTTTGTCAATGTCATATTACACTTTTGATTCATATTAAGGCTGTGAAATGATGAAAATGACTAGACCCTATCAATTTTGTCTGTGAAGCTTTCACAAAAAACCACCAGGTCTTTGCCAGTTCCAGAAAAGTAAATGCAAATATGAAAGGCAAGGAAAAACTGCACTCTTATGGAAGACAGACAGAAAGTGCAAGCTAGGATTTTTGGTTAAAATTTTGGTTAAATTTGGTGAATTATTTAGCCCCCTTCCGTGTTTGTTAGCACGTTTAGAGTGGTACCAATGCATGCCTGATGTTTTCCCGTTTAATTCAATACCAGTCTTCATCCTAGCAGCAAAAGTGAGCTCACTTCAACCTCTCATATACAACCAAGTGAAATTGCGGGCATCCTGCGATTAATTTCTAAAGTGTTTCAAATTAACCTTACAGAAATTATTAAACACGTTAAGTTTGACAGCACTAAATGGCACGATCATTTTCATAATCATGATGTACACTAATGTTGAGCTGACTATGCAATTCGCTAAGATAGGGATAAAGGCAGCCTATTATAATGTGTCCTGCTCCTGGCATGTACCAGTACCTCTTGCTGATGTGAAATTAACTCTGCTGTCTGTCCCTCATCATGATCAGGCTGTGGATTGGTGATTGCCAGTCTAGTAGGCCTACTCTTCTTCCTCAGTTTTTTTTACATGTAGCATATACAGTAGGCGATCGTATTAGCGCCCCTGATGATGGCTGTTATTTATCACTTTATTAGACTTTTTTGGTGCCGACGGCCGTCAGTTGGACAGCCGTTCTGGACTTTTCCCAAACGCACAGATTGTCAGTCTGTCCCTGGGCTCAAGGAAAAAAAAAGGCCTAATAGTTGAGGAAATAATTATTTATTTGAAATTCAAACAAAGCGTTAAATATATTAAAATAACTCTAACTACCTTACCAATTTATCTTATTTCCCTTACGTCATTGTTTAACAGATTTAATAAATACTCAGTTCACACAGATACTTTATAGTATTTACCAGGTTAATCAAAAACAGCAAAGGAAACTCTGTCACAATGTGCATGTTTTCTAGTTTTACTAGTTTAAAGTATATATTTAGAATAGGTGACAGCACCAAGGAGAGGGACATAGTTTCACTAAGAATTTGTTTATTTTGCAAATGGCAGTACATCATTTTAATTCTTTTGGTGTTATTGGAATAAATAACTTCAAAAAAGGTTTTTATAAAAAATGTGAGTAAAAGTGTTTTTATTCTCCTTCCATATAAATTGTAGTACAGTAGCATAAAGCTTCTTACACACATGGCCGACCGTTGACAGAAAAGCCAGTCGAAATGATCAGTCTCCTCGTGTTGGTCCAAAAAGTGCCACAGAACACACCAAAAAGACGAGACGAGACGTAATACATCTCTATAACAGCAGGCGGCACTAATCTGTATTGTTGCCCAGGAAATGAAAACCGGCAGCTGATTGGACAAACGCGCCACATGGGTTTGTTTTCTCCGAAAATTCAAAGCCAGACTGTTATGGCGATCTCATATTGTACTAAAATAGTTCACTGAAACATGTTTCTGAGAACATTTTAAGCGAGAAATAGGCCATGCAGTTGCTTGTCTTCATTTCAGCCCAACAAAGGTCAGTTTAAAAGATTTTTGTCAGATTTTGAGAGACTCTAGTCACCTCATTCCGCTCCCCATTTCCGGGTGAGTCCCGACTGCCCTGCCGGCGACTGAACATGTCAGGTCGGCCAAAATGAACACCGACAGCCCCCCAGACGGCACAGGACACACCGAACAGATTCGCGTCACTGACCTCGCCAGACTGTCTAACAGCCGATAATGGGCTAAGGTTTAGATATGTAAAGATTTACATATATACATATATTATCTAATGATGTTTTACAGTTTCTCTATCCTAGCATTTGTTTGATCATAATTACTGATAAAATAAGACACATTCTGTTCTATTTTCTGTTCTATTTGTCTGTATCAGTAAATATGACCAAGCCATTTAATTCAATTTCAGCTAAATTCAATTTTATTTATAGTATCAAATCGTAACAAGAGTTCACTCTTCTCAAGACACTACAGATATAGTAGGTCTAGACCACACTCTATAATTTACAAAGACACAACAATTCCCCCAATAGCAAGCATTTGGTGTGACAGTGGCAAGGAAAAACTTCCTTTTGGGTAGAAACCTCAGACAGACCCTGGCTCCTGGTGGGCAGCCACCTGCCGCTGCCCTGGACTGGCCATCGTGCTTTTCAGGCCGACCACCGACACTTTTTTTTTGTCTGGCCTATGAACCGGCCCATAAAAGTGGAAAAATTATTATGTTTAGGGTTAAGGTTAGGGTTAGCTGCCTTGAAGGCGATGTTGGAGGCTTAAAACACTATCGAGCACACAGAACAGCCAAAACATACATACACACAAGTATTGGGATGTGCAAAATCTTTGTAGAAATTAAATAATCATCCATAAATACAAAGTTAAAGCCCATCTTGCAGGGTTTATTTTCTAACGAATTTGCGCAATTTGCTTGTTGGTAATAAACATTTAAACTGTTACCCAACAACATCAAATACAATGGATATCACCAAACGGAATAAAATACGAAAAATTAGTACTATTTTACAGTGGTTTGCAATGATTCTCCTTTCCCCCACAATGCATTGCATTACGTCACGTTTGGGAGACGACAGACGAAAGCCCCATCTCGATTCACTGTCTATGGTCACGGTTTCTGTCACTGGTCTTGCAAAATATGGCTTTTGGTCTCGACCAAGTCCATGTGTCTTTATTATGTGTATAATAATATTGGAGGGAAAGTGAAACACAGCTTGGACAGGGATGCTGTTCGGCTTTTCACAAGTTTAGATAGCTAGCTATGCCGACATTTGCTTACGTTAGCGCAACAGCGTTAGCCTAGACTGCTAGTTAGCTAAATACCGGTATTACGACTGCCTTCGGAGTTTCCTATATCTGCGTCCACGTTGTCAACATAAGACATGTGGCGTTAGTGCTCCTCTTGTACCATACTTTTATTGAATGAAATATTAAGCTTCGCTCCTACAAGATAGGTGTTTTTTTATAACGTTACATACAAAGCTAACTGGCTAAAGTTAGCCTGTACGTATGCTAGCGGAATTAGCTGACGTTGCGTAGCCAGCCAGCAACTTCGGCAATCGGCAGTAGTTTGGGCGAGCTAACCACAACAGTATGTCGCCCACAATCAACTTCTGCTGCTAAAAGCAGTCAATGCTAGTTAACATTAGTAATTAAACCTAAACAGTGATGTTTGAAATGGAGACACGTGTATGTGTTAGCTGTCGTGGTTAGCTCGCCGAAACTACTGCTGAAGCTGCTGGCTGGCTACCAAGGGGGTAAGCTTCGCTTCAGAACTCGAACCTCCCATGGGATCGCTTTGTTGCTACAAAGCGATCACCTCCCGTTAGCATTCCGCTGACCGCCATTTTGTTTTTACGTCACTTGACAGCGAATAACTTTACATCTGAAGCGTTTAAAGACTCTATTTGTCCATTGTTTATTTCTACAGAAACACGAAAATGTATAAAAGGCTCCATTACCTTGTACCTCACGTTATGATTCCATAGCAGATGTTTTTGTGAAAATAGGCTAACGATTGTGTCATAACCAAGTGACTTACTGTCGCACAGTAGAGGAATTACCGTATAGTACAGGAGAAGCTCGCAGGCAGTTTGGACTTCCATTAGCTGTTTAGGTTTAATTACTAATGTTAACTAGCATGTTAGTGATCAATAATTAGCCTGTGCCTATGTTATCTCCTTACATATACCTACACTCTCCGTCTCTGTAAGATTGGAAATGATTGAGATTTCTCTTGGCACAGCTACCAGAAGACTTACAACTTTCAGACACGTTGCTCACGTCACATTTACGTTGTCTCTGTCAGTTGGAGGCTGCGCAGTAAAGCAAGTGATCACCGGAAAAGTGCTTCTAATAGCCTTCACTGGTCTCCGTCCAGAGCAACGGGGTCTATTGGTCCATTATATACTGTCTATGCTGGCTACGCAATTCCGCTAGCATAGCTACGTATAGGCTAACTATAGCCAGTTAGCTTTGTGTGTAACGTAACAAAAACCCACCCATCTCGTAGGAGCGAAGCTTAACATTTCATTCAATAAAATTATGAGATATCTAATCAATATGTGTTTACAACCGTTGGGGGATTTCACAGGTGGGACTGGCAAGTTAGCACATAGCTGGCATGATGCCTTCTATTTTCTAGATCTAGATAAGTTTACTGGTACTTACATAGGCGCCGATACCATGGGTGCTCCGGAGCTCGAGCACTCACGGAAAATACCGAGCACCCACTGAGCACCCACGTGTGCCAGACATAGACAGTATATAAGAATGGACCAACAGATCCCGTTGCTCTGGACGGAGACCAGTGAAGGATATTAGAAGCACTTTTCCGGTGAGCGCTGAGCGTTACTGCGCAGCCTCCAACTGAGAGAGACGAAGTAAATGTGACGTGAGCAACCTGTCTGAAAGTTGTAAGTCTTCTGGTAGCTGTGCCAAGAGAAATCTGAATCATTCCCAATCTTACAGAGATGGAGAGTGTAGGTATATGTAAGGAGATAACATGGGCACAGGCTAATTATTGCTATCTAAAATGCTAGTTAACATTAGTAATTAAACCTAAACAGCTCATGTAAGTCGAAACTGCCTGCGAGCTTCTCCTGTACTATATGGTAATTCCTCTACTATGTGACACAATCGTTAGGGTCCGTGTAATTGGCGGCCAACGGATTTTCGTTTTGAAAGCAAAAAAACAAAAACGAAAAATGGCCAGTTTCCCAATTACCATTAGTAAATAGGAAAACAAAAAACGGAAAACAACCCATTATTCGTTTTTTGTTTTGATATTAAAAAACGGAAAACGAAAAACTATCTCGTTATCCGATTGTCTTTGATGTGTTTGTAGATGGAACTCGGAAATTAAAATGTGTGTATAAATCTTATTCCTCATTCATTTTTTTCGTGACCCGGAAGCGATCGTAAGTAGTAAGCGGCTGCATACCCGGAAATCATTTGGACATCAATGAGACCATGGACAGTTAGAATGATACGGACGTAAAAATGTTTTTAGACGAATATGCTAGTTTTATATTAGAAAACTGAAAGAATGGGATGTCTATTGGGGATATAGCAGCTGTGTTGGGTTCACAGTAGGGAACGATACGGGGGTTTTCTGAGAGGAGTGTGCGGAGGTGGTGTGCTCAGCAGGGACTTGTGGCGAAACACAAGTTGACTTTTATTATGAAGTGGTCACAGCCCAGACAGCAAAATGTATTTGGGCCAGATTTGGACCAGGTCTTCATTAGCATTTGGCGCAGATCCGCTAAACGGACCTGGGCCGGGCTCATCTGTTCCAACGGCCCAATACCGGAACAGGTTGGAATTACGGATCAGAGACAGATCTGGGCCAGAATTGGCCCAGTACAGTTATTAATGCCATGACGTGTGGTGCGGATCTGGCCCAGACTCATATTTTACATCTGGGGCTCATCTGGCCCTGATCTGTGATTCATATTTACAAATATCCACGCAATTTGTAATTTTCAAAATAGTTTTTATTTTTTATTTTAAAAAGGCAAAAGAGAAAACTACAGCATGAACAACCATCTGACGTGAATCCAGATGCACAAAAAGAGAAAAAGCATATGATTAAAGATCATTGTTAATTATTCAAATTACAAAAAAAAATGTGAACACTGCGCCTACTGTAGGTATATTTACTGCTTATTAGTTGGGTGAAACCGGGCACGGCGTCCACCCCCGTAGTCTTAAGGCAGATGTGATGGCTATTGATTTATCTCCGTGTCCGTGGCTTTGTCAGACATGCGATTCTTCCTCATTGCTCCTGTAAGACGTAGCCTACAAAAAGCACACAAAGCAAAGAAACAAACAGTATGTTAGATTAAGTATTCAAAGATTATTTATTACATGACATTATAGTAAAATGCTTGCACAAATGTGACGTGGTGTGTAGTGAGTGAATGAGTGAGAGAGTGATTAAGTAAAGACTAACAAAACTAACAAAAGACGGTTTAGCCTAGTGGGTAGCGCTAACAAACGATTTTGCAGCTAACACACAATGGACACGATATTCAGTAATTTTGGTGAATAATAAGCAAAGATCACCGATTCAGCCTTAAAGCCTGTTCACATTAATTGTGGATGTTTAAAAGAACCTATAGCTACTACAAGCATAGCCTAGCTATAGGTCTAGCCTACCCAGCGTATTGTCTGACACGTCTCAGGTTGTCAGAATGTCAGTGTAAACTAAGTTTGTAAACGTTTATGTTTAGCCTATACATATTTAACATATTAACATGACATCAACAGCAGTTTACTTTTACAATTTTACTTGTATAATGCACTTACCAATAATCACAAAGACGGTGCAGCCTGCAGTCTTCCTCTCTGCATTTCAAATAGAGTTGCGGGTTTATGCAGGAAAAAAGCGTTCCGTTAGTTGTGGCGCGTCCGGTCTGCGCAGCTCCTGCGGATCTGGCCCACACCCGCCGGGCGGACTCAATTCAGTTGTGGCGCGTCCAGTCTGCGCAGCTCCTGCGGATCTGGCCCACACCCGCCGGGCGGACTCAATTCAGTTGTGGCGCGTCCGGTCTGCGCAACTCCCGTGGATCCGGCCCACATCATGATGTATTAGAACGGGCCCACACCCGCCGAGCGGACTCAATTCAGTTGTGGCGTGTCCGGTCTGGCCCACACCCGCTGGGCGGACATATTTCAGTTGTGGCGCGTCCGGTCTGCGCAGCTCCCGTGGATCCGGCCCGCGACCCGGCCGTGGCACGTGGTCTGTCTGGCGCGCACGCTGTCCCGGATCTGCGTCGCACCCGCCGGACGGACTGTCGTTCTCAGAAGCTACAGACAAGTCTGGCGCAAAGTTGGTGCAGATCTGCATACTGAGTGTGACTGCTGCGCGAATCTGCTGATTCGAAAACGGATCTGGCACAGATGTAAATGCTGTCTGGGAGGAGATTAGCGCTGACTGCTCTCATTCATCAAAAATGAGTCTACACAACAAGACAACCATCATAGTCTAATAATAATAATAATAATAATAATGAAGCGAAAACATTTTCAAAACTTCTAATTTTCACATAAAAGGTCTCTAACGTTGTTTTGCGCCATTGCTTTGGCAAAGTATCTGTCAAACAAACTAAAAACGAAACCATAATATGGCTTTCCCTTATCAAATCTCAAAAGACTCCGATTTAATACAACAATATCTGTCAAACAAACAGGGCTATAATAAGTATAAATAATATTATAACATTATATAACATTTCGTTTTAGTTTTTTTCCGAAAATCCGTTGGCCGCCAAGTACACGGACCCGTTAGCCTATTTTTACAAAAACTTCTGCTACGGAGCCATAACGTTAGGTACAAGGTAATGGAGCCTTTTACACTTGGCACTTTACACTGTCATGTTTCTTTAGAAATAAACAATGGAAAAATAGTCTTTAAACGCTTCAGATGTAAAGTTATTCGCTGTCAAAGTGACGTCAAAATGAATGGCAGTCAGTGAAATGCTAACGGTAGGTGATCGTTTTGTAGCATCAAAATGGTGCCATAGGAGGTTTGAGTTCTGAAGCGAAGCTTACCCCCTTGTTGCCAGACTGCCAGTAGGCTACATTCGTTTAAAATTAAACATCGCAATTGGTGCTAAGTGGAGCGTTTGTCATAATGTGATTGGTTATGTCGCTGTCAGTCCCCTGCTCCATATCCTATCCACCAGTCACAGCATCTCTTGGATGAAAACGCCTCCATCCCCCCCACAGTGCGTGCATGTGCGTTAGGTAATCAGAGTGAGAATTAAATGGACAGATTTGTTATTAAAAAAAGCAAACTAATGATGCAAATGCATCAACGACATCCACCACCAGTGCAGAGAGTTCTTCATTTCTCACGAAGCTGATCGCAGTTGATACCCCAGAATCAGTTACTGCGCGCTAGATTCAGAGCACCGCGAGCGGCCGGTCGTGGTGCTCCGTTAGGTCAGCGGTAGTTGGTGGTCTAATTACCCCAGAATAGGTGACTGTACGCTGGATACAGAGCACCGTGAGCTGCCGGTCGTGGTGCTCCGTCAGGTCAGCGGTAGTTGGGGGTCAGTTCAACTTCTCATCTCCAATCCTATCTGTATTTGTGAGAAGTGGTTGAGTTGAAAGATAGCCTACTTTAAGGCTTCCTTATCGAGTTAATAGTGTGTTTGTATCGGCCGCTGTCCGTTTCCTAAGGTTCTGAAATGCAAACATTTTTTGACTACTTTTTTTTTAAAGGGCATGCGCCCGTGAGCACCCACGGAGGAAAACATAAATCGGCGCCTATGGGTACTTATCTGAACTAACGACATGATCACTGTCACTAGATATAAAGAAAACATTGACTTTCACTCTGTGCTATTTACTGACAGTAAAAACTAGGGATGCACCGAAATGAAAATTCTTGGCCGAAACCGAAAACCGAAAAAGAGGAAACCAAGACCGAAACACCGAAAGAAATTATGCCAATTATTAGTACCATTGCATTTATGGCTATGACTGTGTACTAACTTTACTAAAATCAAGGCATTGCAATTGTATAAATTAATATAAAACTTTAATTAAAAAAATATCTAGCAGAAATATGGCTACAATCTGATAGTCACATACATTATATAGTAGCCTAAGAACAGAATAGCTTACCTATTGTTATTATTATTATTATTATTATTTGAGGCACTTTCTTACAGGATTTCACTGAACATATCAGACAACGAGGGTGCATGCCCCTCATCTGGTGCAGAGAGATGAGTCTTTTTTTCTGTGCTCTGATCTCCTCCTGCGCAGGGCGCTGCGCTGGGCGCTGCACTGGGCGCTGCTCCGTGCGCACTGCTCCGTGCGCGCTGCTCCGTGCGCGCTGCTCCGTGCGCGCTGCTCCGTGCGCGCTCCGTCTCCACGCGGGTTCTCCGCATCCATCGCGGCCTGGATCATTTCTCATGCGCCCTGCTTTATTTCCGCATCCAAGTAATGGTCTTTATAACGCGGATCAAGTACAGTTGCGATGAAGTGCAGAGGATCCGAATAGATCTCACTGAAACGTGTGCTGATAGACTCTAAGAGCGTACTTTTCATTGTTTTCACTCCGTGGTCCGTCTCAACCTCTTTGCTTAGGAGACGTTTTGCAGGTGGAACGGATCGGGTACTGACACACGTGCAGGTCGCGGTTTCTGTTTGCGTCATCACAACATTTTTGGCCGTATTGTTTTGGTGATAAAAGTATTTCGGCCAAAAACCGAAAATGCCCTTTTGGGCCATTTGGGCCGAAAGTTTTCGGTGGCCGAATATTCGGTGCATCCCTAGCAAAAACACCTATTCCTCATCCCAGTCAGTCACCATATTTCTAGTACTAGGCTAATGCACATCTTCCCAACATAACTCATCACCGAATTGCGTTAAAAAAAACACTAATGCCGAAAACGACAAAAACTGGCCTTTAACATTATTTTGAGACATTTTTAACAATGATATACATATATTGAGTGCTATATGTACCCATTAATCAACAGTGGCGGTTAACCTGCAACATGGGCTTTAAAAGCAGAAGTATACGAGTAAGAAATCTTCTTCAATTTCTTCAAAGATTTAGAAGTAGAAAAGTCACACAATTTTACTTTACTTTGTAAACACACTATGTAGAACAGCTAAAACACACACATTCAAGTATTGCGAAGTGCATAATATTATCAAAACAAACCAAAGATTTACCAAAATCAATCAAATCCAATAAGAAAAGCAGAAGTGCTTCAGATAACTCAAAACCAAAAACACAATAGCAGCATCACATTATAATACTTAAGAACAATAAAAAGAGAAAGTAAAATCTTCACAGCTTTGCTGACTTGTAAACATATTATGTAGAATAGCCAACACACACGTGAAAGTGCAAACTGAGTCTACAGACCTGCTGGCCAGCTAGGGTTGATGTGTGCCTGAACTGCTTGTAGATGGTTGCTCATCGTCTGTATCTTCCTCTCGGCCACATGCTCCTTCTTGTACGTATCTCAGCAATGACCCTGCATTACTGTAATTTAGAAATAAAAAGAAAAAGGATCAGTATAGAAAGAGACAACATATTCAAACAAAGAATCTTATACTGAAAAAAATTATAAACATTTAAAACTGAAAGCATGCAGCTAAGGAGCTCTCCCCCTTTATTACTTATTTATCAACTATTTGATAAATCTAATCTAATATACAAGCATAATAGATTGAGTTGCAATATTACACATGTATATGTAGCTTCTGTCACATTCAGATGTAGCTAAGCTAGCTGTAGCAGTAACAATTTACAGTAACAGCCATTTTCTGTCCCGCTGCACATCCGACACCTCACCTAATTTGTGTGAGAGACTGAAGCCTACATACAGTCTACATTCTGCTGAATTCTACTGAATGACAATCCTAAAGATGGTTGTGGGTTTATTATGCATTGCAAACGCCAAAATATGCGTTAGCATGCGTCAAATGACACATGCTAGGTAAACTTTGATAAATGCCTGGCTAAAGACTATTGATCGCATGCTACACGGCAATGATGCTCTGAAGCAAGAGGAATTAGCCTACCTTGTGCACTGACTGCTAACTGCTACTGAGAAAGTATTGACCACCGTCACATCAAAATAAACCATAAACTACTGCTCAATATCTAAAGTAAAAGCTAGCTGGCGTCAGTTACTTCTAAAATGCATAGATACTGTTTAACAGTAAAATCTAAATTTAGCTTGCACCTAAGTTATAACATATTTGAGTTTGCTAACATTAGCAATAACTTCAGCTAGTTCGAGGTGTAGCTGTGCATAGGCTAACCAATTCAATTCAATACAATTTTATTTTATTTTAAGTTATCTCAAGACACTTTACAGATAGAGTAGGTCTAGACTACACTCTATAATTTACAAAGACCCAACAATTCCAGTAATTCCCCCAAGAGCAAGCATTCAGTACTTTTTTCAGGAAAAACTCCCTCTCAGGAAGAAACCTCGGACAGACCCAGGCTCTTGGTAGGCAGTGTCTGATGGTCCTGGTTGGGGGTGTGATGAACAGTGGCAATAATAGTCACAATAAAGATAATGTATCAGTGACTAGAAATAGTAGTTGTAGTAGTTCATGGCATAGCAGGGCACTGCAGGGTGTCACAGGATGTAGCAGGGTATAGTAGGGCGTCACAGGATGTAGCAGAGCACTGCAGGGCGTAGTAGGACGCAGCAGGACGTAGCAGGGCACTGCAGAGCGTAGCAGTTGTAACAGGGCATAGCAGGGCGCGCAGCAGGACCACAGCAACAGGCTGCAACCATGATTTAGGGGCCACCCTAATCCAAGGAAACATGCTGGGCGAAAAGAAAACATATGGACTCCGGGGAATAAGCTCCCCAGAGCTAGGTTAGTAACAAGCATTTCTGGAACATGGAAGCACACAGATGGAAAGAGAGAGGAGAGAGAAGCTCAGTGTGTCAAAGGAAGTCCCCCGGCAGGCTAAAACTATAACAGCATAATTTAGAGAGACAGGGTAAGGAGAGGAGCCTGGTTGGGCTAGAACTCTCCCCAACCAGATCGGGCTGTACTGGCCTGCCTCCCTCTACTTTGATTGTATCATTGATTATATGGTAGATGAATCTGATGACTATGACGAGAAGCAGGTGGGCCGGGTTAGGCGGATGCTGCAACTCCTCACTCCCTAACTATAAGCTTTATTGAAGAGGAGAGTTTTACCTTTACTCTTAAATGTGGTGACGGTGTCTGCCCCCCGGACCCAGTCTGGGAGCTGGTTCCACAGGAGAGGAGCCTGATAGCTTAAGGCTCTGGCTCCCATTCTACTTTTAGAGACTCTAGGAACCACAAGTGACTCTGCATTCTGGGAGCGCAGTGCTCTAGTAGAGCAATAAGGCACTAAGAGCTCTTCTAGATATGATGGTGCTTGACCATTTAGAGCTTTGTAGGTCAGGAGAATGATTTTAAATTCAATTCTGGATTTTACAGGAAGCCAATGCAGAGAAGCTAATACAGGAGAAATATGATCTCTTTTCTTAGTTCTTGTCAGAACATGCGCTGCAGCATTCTGGATCAGCTGAAAAGTCTTAAGGGTTTTATTTGAGCATCCTGATAGTAAGGAATTACAATAGTTCAGCCTGGAAGTAATGAATGCATGGACTAGTTTTTCAGCATTGTTTTGAGATAGGATGTTCCTAATTTTGGCAATGTTACAAAGGTGAAAAAAGGCTGTTCTTGAGGTTTGTTTTAAGTGGCCGTTAAAAGATATATCCTGATCAAAAATAACTCTTAGATTTCTGACAGTAGTGCTGGAGGCCAGGGCAATACCATCCAGAGTAACTATATATTTGGATGAGTTTCGGAGGTGTTTAGGGCCCAGCACAATCACTTCAGTTTTGTCTGAGTTTAGAATCAGGAAATTGTAGGTCATCCATGCTTTTATATCTTTGATGCATGCTTGGAGTTTAGTTAACCATTGCATTAGCAGCACATTTCCTGTATTTAAGAGAGATTAAACATGGACTTACCTGCAAGTGATGTACCATCGTTACTTTCTTGAGCGATTAAATATATCTGTTGTTCTGCCTGTTTTGTGATATACATGCCTAAAAAGTGCCTAATATTTCTATACTGAAATAATATCAGCATTATAATTATTAAGACTATGATGATTTTTCATTAGGCTATTTTTGGTGCCCCCTCAGCACTTGCTGCCCTACACACAGCGCGTGATGCGCAGACGCTGCCAAATGTGTCAAATTGACAGACATGTTTTCAGCAGTAGCAGGACCTTCATCAGCTCCCATGTCTGATGAGCGGTGGTGGTGTTGGTGTCGGCGGCAGTGGCATGCACAGTGAAGAGGAGAGGGACAGAGATGAGGGAGTGAGCGTAGAACCTGCGGTAAGCAGAACTCCCCTTAAAACACTTTGCCCCTTGATAAAACTGAGCCAAAAACAAGTGGTGGACAAACTGTTCATGATAACACAACAACCATTGATGGAAGCAACGTGTTACAAAAGTAACGCAATTAAACTAATGTATTCCTTTTTGCCTTAACACAGTAATATAACGCATCACTAATAAAATGTCAGTAATATTATACCCGTTACAATCTGAGTAATGCGAGTTACAACGCATTTTAACCCGACATTTAGTGGCGTTTTTTTTTTAAGAATTCACCAACAACGCAAAACATTTTGGCATAGAAAAAAAGTGTTCGTGAGTGTTATTTCCTGTTGCTGGATTCCGTGGTTGAAATGACTGCAGAGACGGATACATTTGCAACATGGACATTATTTTCCGGAGTTGTTTACGCTGCGTTGAAGCGAGCTGTCCCGCCTCTGTTCCCGTGGTCAGAGCCAGAACCAGAGATGGTAGGCTAGGAACATCTGTGTCCTGTCAGTGCCCAAGCAACTGACAGATAACAACATGTCGGGAATTATTTAGTCTTGCTACACGTAATATCATTACATTTTATCAGCGGTGGAAAGTAACTATACCGTAGGCTACTTCGATTCAATTGTAAGGTGGAGTATTTTTATTTTCTCTTACTTCTGGTCCACCACAATTCAGAGTCAAGTAGGCTATTGTAGGATTCACTTAACTATTTATTTTATAGCTTTAGTTACTTTGCAGATTCAGATTAATAATACAAAATAATATGAATAAATTATGATATGGTATATAGTGGATAAGGATGAGACTTTGTTGATCCTGTGGTGAAATTCACAAGCTACCTGCCAAGTCATACTTCCGCTTTTATTTTGGTGAAAGTAACTCAAAAGTAACGCAAAAGTAATGTAAAGCATTACAATTCAGAGACAGTAATATTATAATATAACTAATGACTACATTATTGATTAAAACTAGTAATCAATAATGTAGTTTGGGGGTGCCTGCATAGCTCAGTTGGTAGAGCGGGGACTCATATATAGAGGTTCACTCCTCGAAGCCGCGTCCCGGGGTTCAACTCCGACTTGCAGCCCTTTGCTGCATGTCATTCTCCCATCTCTCCCCTTTAATTTCTTCAGCTGTCCTGTCAATAAAGGCCTAAAAGTGCCCAAAAATAATCTTAAAAAAGGAGGAGTATACATTTATAAATGGCACTTTTTTGAAGTATTTAATGTGTCAACTCTCACTGATTCTTGCTTACTCATTACATGGCGTTAGTAGTTTCAAGGAGTAGGAGTTGTTATGCATATTCAGGGGAGCGCAAGGATGGGTGGTATTTGTGATCTTATTTGGTGGGCTGGTCTGGGCCAAAATGCCAGGGCCGATTTTCGGTCCCAGTCCGTCACTGGTTGGGACAGAGAGACGGATACATATATACAGATATAGAGAATTATGATTCATAATAAATGTAGCAGTTGGTATAATGAACGGTGGCAATTATAGTAACAACAAAGATAATGGAACTATGACTAGAAATAATAGTTGTAGCAGTACAGGGCGTACTAGGGTGTTGCGGGGCATAGTAGGGCATAGCTGTGCGTTTACATATGGGGGTTCCCATGTACCATCTTCCCCTGCCACCCTGCCAAGATCTCTCGCTACCCCTTTGCCACCCCATGTAAAAATTTCTAGATCCGCCACTATACATAAACTAGTAGCTCATGCAAGTTAGCGAGACAGAAGCCCAGCTGCCCAGGAGATGCATCGCGGAGCGAGAGAGAGAGAGACAGAGAGAGAGGGCTCGACAAAGTCTAATCTGCCAATCTGATATTTACATTTTTTTATTCAATAAATACATTGGTTTGACAGGGAAGCTGTGTGCAAACAGGAATATATAGGCTATATTCATTATGCTAATAAAAAAGGTGAGGCTATTTGGACCCTTGGTACAATTAGCAGTGTATGCTATTCGTACCCTGGTGCAATTAGAAGAGCTATTCGTACCCTGGTGCAATTAGAAATGAATGCTATTCGCAGTACCTTGGCATATATTTACACACAGTTATCCATACTACTCATGTACACCTTTTTGGAATATTATCGCCCTGACATTCTTAGCCTAACCATAACCAATCCCACTCCTCTTGCCTAAACCTAACCAACCCAACCATAGCAGGCATATTCATGAGTCTTCCCCTACCACCCTGCAAAAAAATGTTTGCGTTCGCGGGCCCTGACTATTGCGTGCAAATTATCCAATCCAAAATGAAAAAAACAAGATCACCTCACTGGGGAATCAAACTCCACTCACCTAGCAGTTCATACAGAGTGTTGTACAACTGTTTACCACTTGGTGTCTTCAAGACTCGGTTGCTAGGTAACCATACTATATACAAAAAATAGGTACTAACTAACAAACTAACAGTTGTATGCTTTCACTGAAGACAGAAAGCGCAACTGTAGTATCCATTTTCCGCTAGAAATTATATTGTTATAAACTTTACAGACAAAACTCTCCTAATACGCCAGTTTCTGCTGTCATGGAAGATGAACGTCCGCCATGATTTCGGTGCACGCGAGCAACGGGGTTTTTGTTGTTACGTCACAGGGTGTGAATAGCTCAGATGTGTGGCCGAGGCTATTCGTACCGGGGGTGGAAATAGACACTCTGTAATAAAAAAGGGCACTTTCTCTCAATGAACAAAAAGAGCAGGTGCTCAAGCCCCTTTTGATGTCTGTGTGTACGTGCCTGCCGCTGCTGCAGAATTATGAGCGTGATGACACGCTCATTAATATCCTCTGCTCTCGTGTTTCAACGGAAAAATTAAACTAATAGAAGACTGTAGAGCGGATCTCCGCAGAGCACAAGAGGCCAAGGTACATGTTAAATATGAAATATTTTATATATTGATGTTAGCTGAATTTTCTTAATATTATATATTAATAATAAAACACTTATGTTGCATGGAAATTGTTATGATTTAGTGACAGATAAATGCTCATCCTCAAGTTCTGCAATCCACTGTATGTGTACAGTATGTAGCCTACTTGCCTCAGTGGACTCCTTTGGGGCCAAATTTTATTTTTGATAGATTTTTATTTATATCTACATAAAACAATATATGTAATGTTGATGAAGTTGTCTGTAATTTATCATATTTACCAATTGTTAAAATTTCTATTGCTAGTCTGGTCAGTCAGGAATAGGCGTGTTTTAAAATATAAATAGCTGTTTACAAACTGTGTGGGCTAAAACACACAAGAAGCCTAATTCTCCTTTACAATCCTTCACAATATTTACAATCAGCGAGGCAAACTCATTAATTAGAAAAGTGGTTACTGTAAGATAGATCTCATGGTAACATGTGGTCATTGATTTAATACTGCGTTCGATTCTCTATCTAAACTCAGAAAACACTGGCATGACAGCTAGCACACAAATCCTTAAAATGACAGATGTATTGTATTTTGCATTTCTTTTACATATCTCTTGATATGGAGTCTGAAATAAAGATATATTATTATTATGTGATAATTAAGATCAGTGTTGAAACGGAGGGTCTGACCTCCCACAATTAAACTGGTTGAGGTGGCAGATATGGACTTGACTCCTGTCAAAGAATCAGGCTCCAGAGGAGAGTATATGGTTAACAGAGCTTTATTTGAGTTGCTATTGCTGTTTATGTTTGTGGTCTACAAGAAATAAAGAGAAAATACAATAAAGAATATCAATATAAGTTGTAGTGTAATGATGCCGATGATTAGAAAGCTATAATAATAGTTATGAATATTATATTAATCAACAGTGGTTAATATAATTACTAACTGAACTAAAAACAGCAGCTATAAACTTACAATGCACAATAATATTAGCTGTAGCCATTACCAATGTTACAAGTACAGACATGAAGCGTTCATTCAATCACGAGGTGATTAAATATATATAGCCTATAGAGCACGGAAACTGAGATTCACTTTACAATAATCTCCTACATTATATTATAAAAATTAACTTTAACATATGAACACTCAGAGCACACACAGAATGTGATATAACTGGTGTTATAACATATTAACGGTGATGATTAGCTCAGTAGACTCTAAACGAGTGTGCTGTAGAGTAAGGAAAATAAGGCTTTCATGATAACTCCTGCAATAACTTTGATCTAAATAGTTAAACTATAAAGTAACTAACACATATTTGTCTTACAATGTGTTACATAACAGACTCCACATGTACAATAGACTACAGTATCGCAGTCTACCTACAAGTGTACATGTATATTGGAATAGTGGAATAAAAATGTGCCAGAGGCCACCAAATTTGGGCTTTTATGGCCAAAACATCTCTCTGGGAGTAGGCCAAGGCGAGAAGAGGGAGATTAGGTAACGGTAGCCAACATATTTATAAAAAAATCACATTTGAATATAATTTCAGCGTTCAAATAGATTAGATTTTTTTTTTTACTATTCAAATTATATTTGACTTTTGGAATTCGTTCCAACAGCCCTACTGTGGGGGGAACGTAATAGGCAGAGTTTATTCAAACAGCATTACTGAATTTCTTACAAGGCACCTTGTTTGATAGAGAAGCTAAAGTTAGGGTTGAGTATTCTGCATACTCAGTGATGAATACACTTTTGACCTGGTTTGCAGGGGTGTTTCTCCCAAATGCCAATGCTTTGTTTACCACGTTCACTATCCTAGGTCAGAGTGTTATCACTATACCATTAGCCATTGAGCACTACAATTAAGTACAGCTGAGGCTGATGGGAACGTTATTAGGTCAGTAGTGCAGGTATTTGGTCATAAACCAAAGTATTGGACACATTTAAATGTTGACTTCATGATGCCGCTGATCAAAAGTTAAGGGATCAATTAGAATTTATTCTGAGGGGGGCATGAATGTGTGTACCAAATTTCATGACAAACAATCCAATAGTTGTTGAGTCATTTACTAAAAAACACAAATGTGAACCTTGTGGTACCACTAGAAGAAAAGTCAGGGTAGTGTTAATTTTGTCACCTATTTTTAATTTAGTCTTAGTCTTATGCCAAATGTCCGTGTTAGTTTTAGTCATATTTAGTCATTCACATATCTTTTTTTGTTAGTCAAGTTTTAGTTGACTAAAAGTCTCGTCATTTTAGTCTAGTTTTAGTCAAAATAGAACTCAATATATAAACATTTTAGTCTTTTTTTAAATAACAAATTATTTCTGAGATTATTTCAGTCAAATAGTTATATAAAAATAAATTATATAAAGTTATATAAATATCAAGCCTTATTTCACCAGTAAATTGCTGTTAAACGACAAAACAACCACTGAATAGGAAAATGGTATTTTACAAAAACATTTAACGCAGCACGAACCTGGCGAGGCGAGTTTGAAGTGAACGCAACATATGTGTTGTTTTTCAGACAACGGCAGCTGCAGACTGTCGTACGTCCCCCTGTTGGAATCCTACACAGTGAAATACAGACAAACTTTTACACTGTTTAGCTGTCAGCATTTTAACCATGTTTACTCCAGCTGCTAGCTAACGGTAGGCTAACGTTACCTGCTGTCGAGTGTAGTGTTAACTAGCTAACGGTAGGCTAACGTTACCTGCTGCCAAGTATAGTGATAACTAGCGTCCCGTGAAGCAATGTTTCGGTTGCCTCTAAAGTCAGTTTAGGAGCATCAGAGAGAAGCGCAGGCATTTAAGTGGCACCGAAATCCACGTTGCTATTCGGTCCGGTCGGTGCCGTATTAGCATCGGGTCTCAGTACCCAACCCTAGTAACAGCTGAATATTCTATCTCATGATAAGTCGAGACGATTGTAGACGAAAATGAAGAGAGATTTTATCTTAGTTTTTATTTTATGCAAAACATTTTAGTCTCGTCTTTTTTCATCAACAATAATGCATGTTAATTTAGTCTTAGTCAGCGTTTTTGGACATTGGCGCAGTCTCGTCATCGTCTCGTCTTAGTCATGGAAAAAAAGGTTGTTTACGAACATATTTAGTCTTGTCTCGTCTGACGAAATTAACACTAAGTCAGGGTATCACTAAAGTCATTAGGATTTATCAGGGAATGTCCGCACAACATTTTCTTGCTATTCATCTAATTGTTGCTGATATATTTCAACTAGCAAACTTATTTTTTACTCTTCAATAATTAATCATGTCCTTCTAAAAATCCATATGCCTAAATGCGTAGTCCCCACTACAATGGACTATTCTATGAGCACATTTATGGATGTGATTCAGGTGTAAACAGAGGCTGTTCAGTAAGAGAGGTGCCTGCAAAAATGAAGCTAATCAAGGTGACCTTTTTCACGATGCCAGCTGGTACTGACAACAACAATAATGTTGTTAAAGAGCAGCAAAAAGCACAAGCATGCTTGAGCTACCTGTTGCTGGTTGATCGAGCTATGCTGATACAGATAAGATAGACTTTAGTATGACTATAATCTAAAAAAAAAAAAGTATGCCTCCCAGCCATACACAATGAAGAGAAAACAGAGACAAAGGAGGAGAGGAAGAGATAAACATGAAAATAAAAACATTCAAGGGAGAGAAAGAAAACAGGGATGAAGAGGAGGAGAAGAAAAGAAAGATGGGGGAAAAAGAGAAATTGTAATAATTTTAACAGTGTATTTTGTTATTTTTGCAACTCCATAATTGACCTTCTATAGTCTTGTGTGGTATCTTCTCACTTTAGTATAACAAGATAGAAGACAGGCCCATCATCAACCTCTATCAGAGATCCTGCTGGGAAACCAAGGTAATTAATGACAACCAATGACATGGAAGATCTGCCATGTTAGTGGGCAATGAAGTACATTCTTTTTGTACAGAGATCATATTGTTTATGAAAAGATTTTAGTAAGTGCATTTATTAAACTGGTAATATGTTCTGCTGTGGTTTACAGATGCAGTTCTAGACATAATTGCTGTGTCAAAAGAAGAAGTTACAAGTAGGACTTTATTAGATAAATAAGGATTGAAAAAGGTGGAGAACAACAGATGGGCAGGGCCCCATGCCTGTGTTCGCCTTGGGCCCCCAAATTACTAAATCCGCCGCTGTTCTAACACACGCACGCGCACACGCACGCACGCACGCACACACACACACACACACACACACACACACACACACACACACACACACACACACACACACACACACACTTGGTACTACCTCTAATGCCCAACTGTATCTGCAACTACTAAAATATGTCATGACCAACTCAACCACGATATTTTGACCATCATCTTTAAAGGTGCGCTCACACGTATTTCATGACTTTGTGGTAATGTCTGAAGTTCTACAATGGATTCTGTAAAAATGTTTGTGGAACAAATGACTTGGTTACCTTGTTTCAAGCCATTCTAGTGTTGTATAGAAAGCCTGCGGGAAGACTCAGCTCGATTTTTGCCAGTTCTCATTAATATTCAACGAGCTAAGCTGCTTGACTCTTGGATAACAGCTAGCCAATGAGAGCCTGGCTATCAGCATCCTTTACCAAGCGCAACTGGGCGACCTCATGAATAGTAATAAGCTCAGGGAACACCACGTCAGACTGACCAGCTTTTGTAACTAGCCTGATTTCTCAGCTTATTTCTTTATCAGTGGCTAGAGCTGACAGAGGAGGTAGCAGTCCATTTTCACAAGTAAAAACGGTTTTGGGTGGCAGGGCACCTTTAAACCTCAGTTAGGTGTCTTTGCGCTTTGTTATCTAAGAATGCTTTAACCAAAAATGTGTGTTTACCTTTGTAAACCGGGGATATAACGTTACACAAATGAGCAGAGGATCTCGCTTGTTCTTTTGATTCTCTGCTGAAAACACTTGACTGGATAAAACACAGCAGTTAAGATAACGTTACATGTGTTGTGGAACAGAGCTAAGCTAGCTAGCTAGCGAGCAAACCAAGCATCAAGCTAGGTGACGTAGATTGTGTGAAACGGGAGATGTAGTCCACTGAGCGGTTTCACACAAAACTAAGTGGTACTACGACAAACCTACGGATAACTGAGACTTTCTTTGGTTGAAAAATTATCTTTTAAATTGACGAACATCATATTTGTAATCCATGGCTCAATTCAAACGGGATCAAAAAATAATTTGCCTCTCCCCGTTCACTACCATTCATATTTTTTCTGACTTAAGGTCCCATGAGGTCCACCGGAAGGGGCGGGACTTCGGCTTTCTATTGAGGAGGAGAGAAGGGGGTGCAAGGTGGAGTCTGGGGGTGTGGCCTTGACCAACTGCCACTTTGCTCGTTTGAAAGCCATGATTTCTCTCTCTCATGGGTGGGCCAAATTCTCTGGGCGGGCAAAGCAGAGAAAGGGGAGGTAACCATAAGGAGCAAGATTCCAGATTGGCTCATCTGAGCTTTCATTTTCTCAAAGACCCAGGCCCAGGATACCCAGGGCTTGGTTTACACCTATCGCCATTTCTAGACACTGGGGGTCCATAGATAGGCTGGGGGAACTCATATTCATGTTAAAAAACCTCATAAAGTGAAATGTTCATGCCATGGGACCTTTAACATAACATAAAACCAGGTAGAGGTAAAACCATCATCACGTTTCAAAGACATTAGCAAAAAAAAAGGCCTCGCTGCCGTTTAACCGAGCAAAGAACTCTGCCAACTCTGCTAGCAGGGATTCTGATGCTAACGCGGACCTACGCATGGAGCAAGCTATGACCAGGGTCCTGGAAAAGCCACAAAGCGGGCTTTAATCAGCGGTCCGCATTGCAGTGAAGTTAGCGTTTGCAGAAATTGACACCTTGCTACAATACATCAGGACAGAGCTTGAGAGGCAGGGAACTACAGTAAAAGACCTAATACAGTGACTAGACGAGGCGCAGAAGGAGAGCAGACAGATGAGAAACACGGTGAAAGCCTGCATTGATGACCAGAGGAAATTTGAGTTGAATTTGGCTGAAAGAGGACTGAAGAGGGCAGCGAAATTGACAGGGCACACAGAATCTACGGCAAGGGTGCAACGACGTGCACGCTGATTCTCAGGTTTCTGAGATACCAGGACCGTCAGGCAATGACTACACCGACGACTGTGGATTAGATCTAGAACACTTTGCAAGTTTGACTCGAGGACACTGCATGTACGTTGGCAACCTGACTTTAAAGGAATGTTTGATGAGGCTGAAAACATGATGGACATGGACTGCTCACTTTACATAGCCTACTCCAGAAACCGGTAGTTGATTGGAACGTGGTGGGTGAGTTTGGGAGTCAAGCTGGGGAGAAATATTTGATTAGACTGAATGAACATGATAAACACTTATCTTATAATCTATATTGACTACTCTTGCATGGTTTGTTTCCCACACACATTTCAGAGGGTAGTAGCTGGTCGAAACTATAATGTATCAGCTTGGGAGCCGAGTTATAAAGAGCATTTGATTAGACTGCATTTTATAATCTTTACCTATGTAAGGAAGTGTTCTATATTGGCCAGCAGATGGCGCCCTTGTTTTATTTTGAGTGCGCCTTTTCTGTTTGGCTTGCCGTAGCACAGAGCCTTTTTTCATATTCTCTTTTGTTTTCCGAAAGGCTCCTGTTTTCCTGTCCCTGCCACGTGCCCTGGTATATCCAACATCCTAAATAAAAACAACGCAGAGTCAGACTTTACTGGGGCTTGCGGCCTGACGGATAGGGTTACATCTTTGGTGCCGTGACCCGGATGGTGGTTTACAGCAGGACGAGTAGACGATTTGCAGACTGTACATCTCTGTTGACTCAATACTCAGGTTTTGTTGTTGCCTCTCATGTCTTAGATATTGGAACAAATAGGTGCTAAAACTGCTTTTGGATAACAACAAGTTTCTTTTAAATCTTGCTGTTCTCTTTGACAAGTTATGTTAAATGCAAATGTGAATTAATTGTGTACATGCTGTGGTGCTTGTTGGTATTTTATACTGTATCTGGTTGTGTCATCCCTAGCCAATTCATAACACAACACTGATACATCCTTTCACTTCCTTCTATCACTACACTACCTCAAAAGTCAAACATGCAAAGACATTACGAAAACACTTCTCGCCGTCCTTTGCCTACTATCCCCCCTACAACAAGGTAGACACTATACCACTCACGTGGACCAATGACTGGCACCGATGAGGTAATGCATGATCCAGAACAGACAGTAATTAACATGGGAGAGGTGAACAGTTCCCATGTGTCCCTGCAACGTCTTCTCTCAGCACTTTCTGAGGTCAACGCCATGGGAGGCCACATCGAACACCATGCCTCCCCCCCCCCCAAGTAATGAGCCTACACCTCCAGCTGCTGGCCATTTTTCACATCCCAGTGTACTCACTCCTCCAGCAACAAGCTTTGTCCCCACACCTCCCAGCCATGCCCCCCATGCCTACTAAACATGTAAGTGTCCAGGGCCCAGCTACAACAGAATATGGTCCCAAGGTCTATGAGTATGCCTCCCTGACCCCATTCAGTCAACCTGAAGCCACTCTCCCTTTACATCCTACGACTACAGACCAGGACATCCAGCACTACAATTCCTGATAATCCCAGCCTGTTGCCCAAACCCCAGGTCTTCACGCCTTCAGCAAGTAATTTACAACCCTTTCCAGTGCTTTCCACCTATGCCTCACAGATTTCTATGCATGGCCCCCCAGTGGGCATACAGAGCGCTACAGAAACAGTACCTGCCCCACCCGCAAACTGTGACCCTTTTCCCACCAGCTATTCCATACCTCCTTACTCATTATATGGGATGTACCATGAAGATGGCGCCAGTGTGAGGCGGGCCGTCAGCTGCTCCAACTGTTGTACGTGTTTCTGTTGCTTGTAACACTTGTTGCACATACCGTCAACACTCTGCTGGTGTATGATCCTGTAAGAACCTCCACCAAAAACCTTGTCAACTTTGATTATTATCAAATGTCCTATCGGACATCCCGACATACCTGTGTGGAGCGGGGCCTCGCCTTTGTGCCTCTCAACGTTCGTTGGACCCTGTCGCTGCCTGGTTGGTGCCGGTGGCAGGCCCGGATGTGGTGTTCCAGACTCGCGGACCCTGCTCTCCTCGTCTCCGCTGGCACGGAGTAAATCTGGGGAACCTGCGGCCTCTGTGTTGGGCCTCCTTATCGGCTGTTCGCCCTAACCCGCCAGCTCTTGCTAGGTTTAGCCTGGTAAACGCCAGATCGCTTGTGAATAAATCATTTATTCTTAAGGATTTCTTCATATCCCGGGAACTGGATTTCCTCTTTATCTCCGAGACCTGGCTGAGTGTTGGTGAGTACAGTGTCTTCACTGAATTTTTACCAGATGAGTGCTGCTTTTTTAACTCTCCTTGGACGTCTGGCCGTGGAGGAGGAATTGCGACTGTTTTTAAGAGTGACTTTAAATGTTATTGCTGTCATCCCTCTTCACCAGCTTTGAACTCAGTTTGTTTGAGCTGGGGCATTCTCACACGGTGCTGTGCTGTGGTCTACCAGCCTCCCAAATACAACAGAGACTTTTTAACAGAATTTTCTTTGTTTTTGGATGATATTATGCCCAAATATGACCGGGTCCTTATTGTTGGAGATTGTAATATTCATGTATGTTGCCCTGAAAACCCCTTGGCGTGAGACTTTTTAAACATCATTGACTCTTTTAATCTTGTGCAGTCTGTAATTGGGCCTACACATGAACGTGGTCACACACTTGATCTTGTTTTATCTTATGGTTTGCCTGTTCTTAACCTGTGACGTTTTTTTCTCAGATCATATGCCTGTACTTTTTGAAGCTGCTGTTTGCTGTCACACAGTTAAACCTTGCGCCGCTGCTCGCAGATGCCGAGTTATTAACCCTTCCACTGCTGCTCACCTTGCTCAGTTTTCAGGCAGATCTGCGTCATTCCCGAGTCTGTGTGTGAGGATACAGAGGCTCTTAACTTATGGTTTCTCGACACCTGTCGAACTACTATAGACATTGCAGCTCCATTAAAGACCAGGCAGCAGAAACCCAAATCAGAGCCTTGACTGAATGAAACAATCTGCACTGTCAGACAGGATTGTCGAAGCGCTGAGCGAAAGTGGAAAAAGGGCAAATTGCCAGTGTCTTTTCAAATATTCAGGGATTGATGGCGTCATTACCAATCCACTGTGAAAGAGGCTAAAAGAAAATATTTTTCTGATATTGTTCTTCTAAACTGTTGTAAACCCCGTGTGTTGTTTAAAGTTCTCAACACGGCTCTAAATGCACCACAGACTGTAATTGAGGCCTCTACTGCCGTGTGTGTGTGAGAATTTTCTTCACTACTTCATAGATAAAGTCACTTCTACCAGACCGCTTATTTCACCTTCTGCTTCTGATCCTTCGGTGTCTGTCCCCTGCCCTGCTGTGTTCGACACGTTTGAGCCTGTGACCCTGCCTTTTGTGCAGGAGATCGTCGGTCATCTGAAGCCCTCGGGTTCTCTGGATAATACTGTCCCACCCCGATTTTTTAAGGAGGTTTTTCCCACTGTTGGGCCATCTTGTCTCACAGTTATTAATAGCAGTCTGTCCTCTGGAGTAGTCCCTGTAAATCTTAAACATGCAGTTGTGCTGCCTTTATTAAAAAAACATTGCACAGCACAGAATCAGCGCTTTTAAGAGTGTTTAATGATATCTTTTTAGCTACTGACTCTGGTCACTGTATTGTATTTTTTGATTTGACTGCAGCATTTGATACAGTGGACCATGACATCCTCATTGCTCGTTTGGAGCAGTGGGTGGGTGTCAGTGGCACAGCACTGGAATGGTTCACCCCTTGCTACAAATTTATCAGTGAATAGTAGGGAACTCGAGACACATATATGTGTAAATTTTGAAGATGGCTGACTTTCACTCCTTTCTGTTAACATCAGGGGGCTAAACGGACCGATCAAACGAGCTAAATTCCTGGACTATTTAAGAAGGAAGAACATAGATATGGCGCTTATTCAAGAATCACATTTACGTAAAAGAGATGTAAATCGTCTACAAAATAAATATTTCAAAGTTACTGCTTCATCTAGTGACAACGCCAAAACCAAGGGCTCCATTATGTTGCTGTCATCGAAATGCGCACTCAGGCAGGATATCATATATATGTGCTACGATAAGGAGTAGGAAAATAGCCTTCGTTTTGGTATACGCACCGTCTACATATGATGAAAGCTTTTTCCTAACCAATGAATTGCTCTCTCTCAATGAATATTCACTAATTATAGGGGGAGACATGAATGCGGTACTAGATTTAAATCAGGATAGATCAACCACACAAAAGCCCCAAAACACATATCGGACATGTTCGATGCACTTCTTACCATACGTAGGATACACAATCCTACTAGCAAGGATTACACCTTTTTTTTTCACACGTCACCTCACCCACTCCTGCATTGATTATGTTTTGTGCTCTAGTGAACTTAAGGCAATGTTCCACACGAAAGCTCTGAAATTAAAACAAAGCGAGTCCAGAGCTGCTATCAACAGCATCCGCACGGACCGAGGTATCTCAACGAACCTAAAGATATCACTGCCACTTTCCAATCCTTTTATTGAAAGTTGAATGAGTCCTCCTTCAATCCAGATCCGACACAGTGCCAAAAGTTCCTGAAAGAGCTAAACCTGCCTCTTCTCGACCCAGAGGAGGCAGAAGAACTGGGTCAACCTATTACATTATAGCCGAGACACGCCAACCAGACGGCCGACCGTTGACAGAAAAGCCAGTCAGAATGATCAGTAGGGTCCCCGAGGTCCAAAAAACTGCCTCGGAACACACTGAGGCGACACCGACTTGAGAAACATAATACATCTCCATAGCAGCAGGCGGCGCTACTCTGTATTGTTGCCCAAGAAATGAAAACTGGCAGCGGATTGGACGAACGCGTCACATGGGTAATGTAATGGGAAATTCAAAGCCAGACTGTCATGGCGGCTCGTTCAGAATACGATCTCATATTGTACTAAAATAGTTCACTGAAAGATGTTTCTGAAAAAATGTTAAGCTAGAAATAGGCCATGCATTTGCTAAATCTGTCTTAATTTCAGCTCAACAAAGGTCAGTTTAAAAGATTTTCATCAGATTTTGAGAGACTCTAGTCAGGCTTATTCCGCTTGCCATTTCCAGGTGAGTCCTGGAAATGGACCCGACTGAACATGTCAGGTCGGCCAAAATGATTAGCCGACAGCTCCCCAGACTGACGACAGCAAGGGACACACCGAACTGACTCGAGTCACCGACTGTCCAACGGCCATTATCGGCCTGGTGTGTCCCGGCCCTTAGAGGACCTTAAATCAGCATTAAAAACAGCTAAGAAAGGGAAAACACTGGGGTTGAATGGAATTCAGAACTTTTTTACTACAGTACTTTGACACACTAGGACCTATCATTTTACAAACTTTAACCTCTGCCAAAGAGAGGGGCACCTTTCATCAACAAACCAACACTGCACTAATTTCGGTCATACACAAAAAGGGCAAAGATCCTACGGAGTGCTTGAACTACAGGCCCATCAGCCTCATTGGGACTGATATTAAGCTTTATTCCAAAGTCTTGGCACTACGCCTAGAACGCATCATTGAGAAGCTAGTCCACCCCGACCAATCAGGGTTTATACCAAAGCGTCAAGCTGCAGACAATATACGCAGATTACTCCATGTAATAGAAGAAGCCAAAAACCAGCAGCAGTTTTATCACCGGACGCAGTATATCGCATATATATATATATATATATATATATATGCGATATACTGCGATATATCTCCCATGCTATTTGCGATCTCTTTTGAACCGTTAGCCCAGGCCATAATAAAATATGTAATGTTCAGATTAAATCCAATAATAACTCAATATTGTTATTTTTAGATGATATTTTGCTGTACATATCTCGGACCTTGGTGTAAGTTCTTAAGTTCTAAAGTATCTTAAATTTTAATTGGCCTCAATCTCCTCGCTTTAAAATGCAATAAATCTTCTTCTTCTTCACATCTTATGTTGACAACAGACAGCTGACATTAGCTATTATGATAAAAATACCATTCCAAGCAAAATTACATATTTAGGCATCACCCACCTCACGGAAATGCCATGCAATGAAAGTTAAGTCCAGGGATCAACTATGAAACAAATAATAGTGGTCATAGTGCCCGTACGGCCCGTATCAACGCTATGGATCAGCATTGCTGTTGTTAAAATGAACATAGTTCCTCGTGTGAATTTCTTAAGTACAATGATCCCCTTACCCCCACAAATAAATTTCTGGAAGAAACTTGATACCGTAATTTGACAGTATATTTGGAATAATAAACAACCTAGGCTAAAATACTCTACCCTGCAACGTACCACAAAAATGGGAGGCCTGGCCCTCCCCAACCTTAAAGTGTACCACAGAGCCTTTCAGCTACGGGCCCTCAGAGTGTGGATGGACCTCATCTACAGTCCCATGGAGAGAAATAGAGCAAAACCTCACTGGATGTCTAAGACTGCAAGACCTTGCCTTTACAGGTGTGTGTCTAAACAAAAGTGTATGCTAGCCTATGGCCCTATTATCACCAACACATTGACCAACTTTAAACAGATGGAGGAGAAACTACACTACACCAATAAGTGGCATTTGAACACCCCAATTTGGCACAACATACACTTAATGTCTGGTAACAAACCTTTTGTTTATAACCAGTGGAGTGACAGAGGTATTTATACTCTAGACCAGCTATTCAATGATGAAGGTATGTTAAGTTTTGAAGACCTGAGAGCTAGCTTTGAGGTCCCTAGGACGTCCATCTTCCTTTATCTTCGCTTAAGATCAGCCCTAAAATGTTATGGAGTACCATGGGGGAACAGTCTTGAGATGCACCCAATCATTAAATGGCTTGTTGATTCTGCTGTGAGAGGATTAGTGTCCAGGATTTATGCTAAACTGATGCAAGTATCCATAGGAGAACTCCCAATAGTAAAGAAATGGGAGCAAGAGCTGAGCCCAGAGGGGAATGTAATTAATTGGGAGACAGTTTGGGACAACATTTCCCACTGTTCCAAGAACCCAAATCACCAGCAGATCCACTTCATCATATGGTATCATATCACAGTGATGCCACGTAACGCGTTACGCGTTACTTGTAACGCGTTACTTGTAACGCGTTACTTCTAATCTGACCACTTTTTTCAGTAATCTAACGCGTTACTATTTCCAAACCAGTAATCAGATTAAAGTTACTTATCCAAGTCACTGTGCGTTACTATTTTTGTCATTTTCCTTAGTAAAAATATATATTTTTGCTTTCTTCTCGTCTCGGGGAGTGAAGTCACGTATGCGCCAAGTCACGTTTTCAGCATGAGGACAGGTCACGTTTTTAGCATGTGGACAGTTCACGTGTACCACCCAGCGACACAAACGTAAACAACAATGGGGGGAGGAGAGAGATGCGCGCTTTCTAGCTGGAAATATAGTCACTATTTTGAGTTTGTGTCAGCTAAAGACGGCAATATTAAGGTTCGTTGTACACTCTGTGCTGGTGGCGACAAAGTGCTATCTAGCTACAAAAACACTACGTCAAATTTGAAGAAACTTTGGAGTCGCAGCACTGCAGTCAAACTTACAGAGCAAGTCCCACCAGGTGGTGCAAAGCAGAGAGCAGGAGGTCCCCCACCACCCAAACAACAAAAGCTGGACATCGGTGCAAAACCAGTAATTGGAGGAGAGTTGAAGAAGTTGGTCGGGCAGTAGGCCTATGTTGTTGCGGAAATGCTGCCCTTAAACACGGTTGACTCGCTCTCTTTCGTGCCATAATAAACCATATCCCTACTACTGGCAACGCGGAGCAGCCTCACAGTAAACCGGTTGTCATTTTTATGTTGAGGCTGTGGGGGTGTTGTCGGCAGTTGCTGAATGTAACTAATAAAGTAACTTGTAATCTAACTTCGTTACTTTTAAAATCAAGTAATCTGTAAAGTAACTAAATTACTTTTATAATCAAGTAATCTGTAAAGTAACTAAGTTACTTTTTCAAAGTAACTGTGGCAACACTGGCCATAGGACATATAGGAGTCCTCAGAAGAGATACATCTCTAAAGTCATTCCTACTCCCTATTGCACGTTCTGCCAACCTGAACAAACTGGAACTTTCCTGCACATGGTCTCGGAGTGGAATAAAACAACATCAATAATATCTGATGTGATAGGATGTCGAATTCCTACTGACCCGATTGTTTTGTTACTTAATGATGACTCTAAATTACAACTACTTGGGAGACAGAAGAAAATTTGGCAACCAAGAAACATTATAGCGCAACACTGGCTCCCCCCCATAGCTATGCTTGAGCTCTCTACAGCAAGGATTAACAAAGCCAAATCATTGACTATAGACCTATGGAAAAACGCAGCAGCACAAGTATCAGTCCTAATGACCTCAGCATCACAAGAATTAGAGGAGAGCGACTAGGCAAGGTATGATTTCTTTTTTTGTTTTTGTTTATGACACACAGTAAGCTGATGTGTCAGGTTGTTTAGAATATACCAGCAATTGTTCCACTGACAGTAATGGACCAGAACCACGTCAATACTTAATTTAACACTTTATTTAAAAACTGGGTAAAAGAGAAGATAAAAACAGTTCTCCGGATTTAAAAAGGTAATAAAAAATAAAATAAAAAGGCAGACGATGTCATTCCGAGCTTCCGCCACAATTCCACCAAGTCCATGTGACGTAGTCTGTTCAATAAGCAGGTCATGAGAGGGACGGCCGATTCCGTCGGGGGTAGCCTGGGCTTCTCTTCCCCTACGCCACTCCGCGTTGCGATACCCACACTGGAGGCACTGGGGGGAATAAGGACAACTCTTAGTCAAGCATAACACACAAGAACAGTTCTTTTCCATACGCCCGGAGCGGGTAGCTAGAGGACTTTCCTTTACTTATCTGTATACATGCGTTGAATCCTTCATTCAGGTGGTTGCATACCCCTGCTGCTTCGGCCTCTGTCAATGTGTCCCGATCTGCACCACCACTCGTTTGCCTGCACTTCCTTCAGTTCGTCACGGCTGTTGATGCGCCAGCCCGTATGCTCATCTCTGTGGCCTCTGCTTTCCCTGCTTCTCTACTGTCCTCTCCGTCAGTCTGTTTCTGCTCCGTGTTCCTGCCTCTTCGTTCGTGTTCCTTCTCCCTGTGGCCATGTTGCTGTCCTGTCTTTCGGTCCCCCTCGCTCCGTGGTGGGGGTGGACTATCCCTCACTGTCTGACCGTCTTCCCTTTCTTCCTGGTTTCCGTTTCGCTGTCGACCACATGTCTCACTGCATAACATCTTCCTGCACGCCCATAGAGCGTCTCCACAGGCCTCGCAGATCTCGACCATCCTCTCGTCCAGCCTCCCCTCCAGTCTTATCCTCGGTCCTATCCGCCACCGGAGGCCCCCAATTTACCACTCCTGCCCTTGGTGCTCGCTTCCTCCCTCTTTTACTGCCCTCTCATGTGTGTGTCCCCCGGTGTTTCTCGTTGCCCCTTTTTCACTGCTTCCCGGTTCCTGCCTGTCTTCCATCAGTTCATTACTCCAGGTATGGTCTTTCACACCTGTCTTTGATCAGCCTATCAGTCCAGGCCGTGCTGCCCAAAGTCAGAGGACGGGGGCATGGTCTCGCCCAGAGCCATAGAGATATAAGAGTTGCGACACTCGTTGATCTCGCTAGCGGGGTGGTAACGTGGTTCATGTAAGCCTGTATAGTTCCAAACACACGCAGCGCTGTCATGTTCTCCTATGGAACTGACAGCAGTGATTGCGATATTGAATGGTAAATATGAATAAAAACACATACCCATGTACTTGTTTGATTGTTATTGCATATTTGTAAATGTCAGTTTTACATTTGGAATGGGGTGACAACTGAAAGCTATATATATATATATATATATATACGTTTTTAAGTTTTGGAGGGAAAGCTTCACGTCCGTGTTAGCATGATAGCACTAGGCTACTGTCCTGTATTGTTCTTCGTGTCACGGGGACTTTAGTTTATTTACATTTTGTATTAGCCTGTCCAAACACGTTTGTTCTGACATGTCTGGGAACCCCCCCCCCACAATGCCAGGCCAATGCAAAAACGTCAAAAATAAACTAAGTCCCGGGGGACCCGAAGGACAACACAAGGGTTAACCTTACTAGATACCTTACTCTTTTTGAAATCAAAGATGATTCAAGATGTTCTTTTTTGCACATCTGGACTATTGTATTTTTCTTGATTTTGCTTGTAATTCTGATTCACTTACCCGTGGTCCGAGAGCGATTGAGAAAGCAGAGTAGCAACAGTCCATTCAGCATTTAGTGTCCAGCCCTCTTCTTCTGATGAGGCAGGAGTTGACCACACAACCATGATCATTTTAAGACTAAGCCATACACCACACTAAAGTATAGTTGTTAAATGCGTACAGTCCCACCATTCAGACATACTGTATGTTGAGTCACTAATCAGTTCCTCACAGTAACACTATTCACTCATTGAATACGCAGTAGTCTTAACCAATCATGTTACAGATTAATTCAATCCTCTCGACACGTCTCTGTCTCTTTAATCATCTTATCTTCTTCAACCTGTGGATCTACCTAGTATGTAAGCATGTTGTGAGTGTTACTCTGGTATTAATAGAACTGTATACTGTAGTTCCATCTATCCATTAGAAAGGAAGATCAGTTATTAGTAATACGTTATTTGCATAACAATTGCTTACTACTGCCATTCATACATTTACATCTGAGATCAATGCTTGTTTGTCTACAAAGTTGTAGCCACCTAATGAACATTAAACAGAATATATTAATACACAGAACATATAAAGCTGTGCAAAAGATTAATCTTTGGATTTGTAAAATTTCCTAAATATGACATAATTAAAGTCTGCATATTTTTGTGTGTCTCTAGGTGACAATGGCCAAGGTGAAGCAGGTGGGCTTGCTGGCAGCAGGCTGTCAGCCCTGGAATAAAGATGTGTGTGCTGCTAGTGGAGACCGCTTTGCCTACTGTGCTACTTTGGCTATATACATCTACCAGGTGAACTACTGTGTATTTATGTTCATGAGGGTGGTGAATGTTTGAAATCTAAGATGACATTATGTGCTGCTCACCTGCTCTAGCAGCTCTCACATACTTTGTTATTTTACTGTAGTGGCCAAAATCTTCTCACAGTATATCAAATTTTATACCAATGACAATACAGTGACAATACAGTCATTGTTTTAGAGAATTTAGAAGTGGTTTAAAATAACGATGCCTCACATGAGACAAGTTGAATTAAAATACAAAAGACTCATTCATGTTCCTGGAAAAAAATGGTTTTAAGGTTAACAGGTGCAAATAAATAGCCAGTCAATGCAATATAATATCACACACATTTGTATTTTAGGCTATACTAAAAGAAACAAGTCACTGTCAATATGAATTGTTGACCTAATAGTAGACAGATTAGGGGTGGGACAAAATATTGATACAACAATATATAGTTGTCCTTCATGCGATACAAGAATTGATACACTGGAGCAAAATATAAATATTTTAATTAATAAAATAAGGCACTAGATTTCGCTGCTCCTAACGTCGCTCCGCATGGCTCCTTGAGTTGGCGCTCAACACATGAATGAGGGAAACTTACACATAAGTTAACAAGCCGTTTAAAAAAAAAAAAAAACACACAAAACGGCAGCTGCAGACTAGTACGTCCCGGTGTTCGAATCCTCTACAGTGAAATATAGTCACACTTTACACCGTTTAACGTTAGCTGTCAGCATTTTAACCATGTTTAATCCAGCTACTAACTAATGGTTGGCTAACGATACATGTTATGTGTAATGTTAACTAGCGTCATGTGCAGCGATGCTTCTGTTGCCTGTACGTCCATTTTGGAGCATCAGAGAGAAGCGCAGGCATTTCAGTGGCACCGAAATGAGGCACCGAAATCCATGTTGCTATTCGGTCCGGTAGATACTGGTCGTTTAGGCACCGGTGCCATATTAGCACCAGGTTTCGGTACCCAACCCTACCGACAACAGCAGAGGCCCGTTATAGAGACAGTTCATTTACATTCTCCGGCTCTAAGACAGCAAAAAGAAAAGCATCAGAAACAACAAAAAGGATCATCAACAAGAACAAAAATCACCAAAGCTTCAGCAATACATCAGTACCAGCAGTCTACACCACCAAGACCATTCAACCACAGGACGTCAGCCCCTCCTGGCATCCAACACCAGCCAGCCTAATCAGGGGCACCCGGCACTGGGATGCCGCTGCCCACTTTTAACAACTACAGTCCCAGCAAGGGCACGCAGCCCCAGCAGGGGCACACAGCCCCGGTATGCAAATAGCAACAAAGAACCAGAGCTCCCACTGTGATTATAACTGAACCCTATTTGATCCAAACCACAGATACTGCTCTCTGCTGATTTATATCGACGGTAACACTCGCCGCAGATAAAATGAAATAAACAAATCAATAAATAAATACCAAAGCGTTGGTGACTATTTTGACAATGTTACAGTACTGATTTGTTTACCCAGAAAACTGTTCTTTTCCTATTGAGCTATGTTCAATGTCTTTGGAAATTTCTACCAAGCATGTTATAGCGGGGGTCTGTTTCAGAAAGAAGGTTTAGTGAAAACTCTGAGTTTGTTAACCCTGAGATGAGAGAAACTCTAGGTTTTCTGTTTCAGAAAGGGAGGTTAATTAAACCTGAGAGAGAGGGGTAACTCCAACCCGTTTGATAAAGAGAGGTAACTTAACCTCAGAGTCAGTTACTATGGTAACTGAGTCTGTGAACCTAACCTGGTCGGGAGCAGGTTTTCTTCAATAAACCTTGAGTTTCTCTCAGTCTCCTCCCTCTGACACAGTGCTCTTTCATTTCCTCATTCATTCATTCAGTCTGTATCAGGCGCATTTTAGCACAGTTTGTTATCTGCATGAATAAAAAAAATAGGGTTGGTTTATTAACTGTATTAGGCAGGCTATAAAATGTTTTTTTTCTCAAAACATGGCATTTCCTTTTGTTGACGATCCCGTTGATGAAGAAGCTGTATTACTTCGCAGGCCCCGACTACAGATGCATTTTCATTTCCAGATACTACCTATTTGAGCGGTATTGTTTTTCTTCCCAGTGTATTAGTTATGTAGCCTACATAACCTTATCCATCCTCATATCACTAACGTCACCCATCGTGGACATGCTCTTACATCCCAACAGATTATTTGTGTCACATTACGTTTTTTTGCAAATGGCAGTTTTCTTTACAACATTGGTGATGCGTAGCATATTAGTAAAGCCACTGTATAGCAAAGCGCCATCAGAAGAATGTTACATGCTCTGAATCGTTTTTAAAATGTTTTTGTAGTGTTCCCTGGATACAAACCAGTAAAAAGGAGTTCCACAGGACTGCAGGTGAATGATGTAAACCCTTTGAAATAAAAGATTATGAATTATAATTATGTTAATGATGGTGCTGCAGCCTCAGAATGGGATTAGTAGGCCTAGGACTTTTTCGCCCGCAGGATTGCACCTAAATGAAATACATTATAGGTTCAATACCATTTCACCAGTACACTATATTGGAACTTTCGCATTTACTCTTGCAGCAATTTTCTTCCACACAAATTCTCTCTCTTTTGCAGCAGCTGCTGTGTTGCTTTTTTAACGAAATATATGTTCAAACTCACTGTATGTGCACATGAGTATTTCAGCCGACCAGTTTGTTTGTGGTTGTTACCATGATGAATCGTAGTATCGTTGCTCCATTCATGCTGCCTTTTTATAGTGGTGGTGCACGAGCTTAACTCTGAGTGAACCTACTTTGAGTTGATTGAACCAACTCAAATCAGCTGTTCTGGAACCGAAAACTCAGAGTTTCCCATCTCAGGGTAAATCAACTCAGAGTTCAGGGTTAGACTCAGAGTTAGTTAAACATCCTTCCTGAAACAAGCCCCAGATGACAAGAAATTATCCCAGATCTTTTGATCACAACTTGCTCTTATGTTTATGGAGTTTATATTTGTCAACTTTATTGTTAAAATACTTAAGTATAGGTATGAGACATAGATCGCAAAGACAAGTTTAGCAGGGGAATCTAGCACCGCTATGCCAGCGTCCCCTACCGCCTACATTCAGCAACTGCAGCAGACGTCCCTTGGCTCCCAGCATCGTGATGCCAGTGCCCTTGTTGTATATGCCCTCATCCAGCAACTGCAGCACCTCTCTTTAGCCCGGACTCCTGGCTCCTGATGCCAGCGCCTGCTGCCCTTCCTCTAGTAACAACAGCAGCTCACTCCATCAAGTGCTCCTGGCACCGGGATGCCAGCCCCCCAGGCACTGGGATGCCAGCCCCCCTGCACTTACTTCCAGTTACCACTAGGGCTGGACATTGTGCATTGTGTGTCTCTACGACGTGTAACATCAGACAGCCAATTAGCAGCATTATTAAATCTTTGTAGAAGCATGCTGCATGCTCACTGATGCTGATGAGATTACTCCTTAGGTATTGAAATTTGGTATTAAATGACGAGACGATTTAATAATAATTAGGCAATTCTCTCTGTGCCTAAAAAGTATTGAATCCGTTACCCAGGCCTAGTTACCATAGCAGCTCACTCTAGCCAGGGCCCATGGCCCCGGGATGCCAGTGCCCACAGATACTTACATTTACTTTCAGTGTCCACAGCAGTTCAATCTAGCCGGGGCTCCTGGCACTAGGATGCCAGCTCCCCCAGGCCACACACTTCCAGCAACCGAAGCATTTCGATCTAGTCGGGACTCTTGGCAACGGGATGCCAGCGTCCCCTCGCACTTATTTTCAGTACTGACAGCAGTTCACTCTAGCTGGGGCCTCTGGCACTGGGATGCCAGCGCCCACAGGCCACACGCTTCCAGCAACCGAAGCAGTTCGCTCTAGCAGGGGCCCCTGGCACTGGGATACCAGTGCCCCCAGGCCATACACTTCCAGCAACCGAAGCAGATTACTTGTGCCGGTGCTCCTGCAACCTCAAAATTCACTCGAGCCAGGGCTCCCGCCACTGGGATGCCGCCCCCCCGCGCTTACTTTCAATAACCACAGCACTAGGATGCCAGCACCCCTCACATCACGTACTTGCTCTGTCCACGGCCGGGACGCTGCCTCTGCCCCATCTAATTACTTCAACCATGCAGGCTGGAACCCAGTGCCGCTTCCTTCATGTCTGCTTGGCAGACATACAACATACAACCTCCACTTTGCAAATCTCATCAAGTGTCCCAAGACAGTTGAAGGCGCGCCTAACTCAGTCCTGGCTCAGCCTTTTCTGCATCTGGAACGCAACAACTTCTTACATGATGAACAAACTTGCTCACCACACGGCATCCATCTGCACACAAATGCAGCTCATTCTGGTGTTTTTTGGAATTTCTACATGGAATATGGTTTGCAGCAGAATGACCCCTCAAGCTCACAAGTTCAGAAGCTTGTCCCTTCCTACAGTCACTCAACCAAGACCAGTTCCTCCATATTTTGCACTGATGTTCAACTTGTAAATCTTGCCATAACACCCTGATCTTTGACTCCCTGAGCTACTAACAGCCTGTCACCCTTAACCCTCTCCGATCAGCTTGAAAGGGTTCCCTACCGAAGCCTCTCCATAACGCAGTCAACGTCAAGTCAACTACAAGCGACTTCATGTCTCGCATCCCAATCATGTTTCATTATTAAATTGTTCAGACCTATCTGGTTGAGTGTGTGGTCCTTGCTAGTGAATTCATAGTTGGACCGATATTGTGATGTATCATTAAAGGATTGTCTAGCAATTTGTTATATTCTACTGATATTGATCTTTGAAGAACTGCTGTATTGTGATATCGGTGTCATGAGCCATTTATCGTATCGTTAGGTACCCTGTGATTCCCAGCCAACAGATACACACAGTATCCATAGGCAATAAACCAAAATACATACATACATTCTGGGTGCTGCAAAGCCCATGAAACGTAATTACACATAGTGTGGTGTATTCAAATCTTCAGACAGAATTATTTAAAGCATTCAAACCAAATATACTGCAACCCATTTAACCATGTTATTTTCCTTTTGTTTGAAGGCCTACACACTAAAAACTCCTGGGTTAAAAAGGGACCAACTCATTTTTGGTCATTGGGTTATTCTTTTTGACCCAACTTCTGGGTGTTGGTTAAAATAACCCAACTTCTGGGTCAAAAGAACAACCCAATTTTCTGGGTTGAAATAACCCAGCCTTATTTCAGAAAATAAAACTTTGTTTTAGGGACTGTTCGTTATTTATTTAAGGGGCCACTGGAGAAGTTTTGGGACCTTTAGTCAAAATAGACCTGACCCTCCCTTCACCAGCAATACATTTTGGATGACCCTCCAAAATGAACGGGAGAAAAGGGATGACCTTCCCCAACAATGTATTGTACTGGTTTGCGCTTGGCAAAGACATACAGATAGACATTTTTTTATTTTTACTGCCATGAAATACGCGACTAAACCTCTGTATTCTCATCTGACGCATCACACTCCTCTGTTATGGTGTGGTCTCTCAGAGGAGGGGTGGGACATATAATCATTTTTAGAGGGTGTGTCACTTTATTTCTCCTACAAATACTGGTGATTGAAGAAATAACCCAGGAATTTTAGTGTGTACAGTTCAGGACTGAATCACTGAAGTGAACCTTCAAAATAAGGATACAATACCTTTCTTTAATTCCTTGTCATTAACTCTGTCTCCTTGTTGTAGTTGGACCAACAGTACAATGAATTTAAGCTGAGGTCCATCATGTCAGAGCACAAGAAGACCATAACAGCCATCAGTTGGTGTCCTGACAACCCTGATCTGTTTGCATCAGCCTCTGCTGATAACCTGCTCATCGTATGGAACGTGTCAGAACAAAAGGCTGTAGCAAGACTGGACAGTACTAAAGGTTAATGGATGATCTACACCAGGTTTTATTGGCCCACTGGAGTGTAAGAGTACTGCAATGCCCTCCCCTCCATAAAGCATTACAGTGTCTTATTTTCTTTCACAGGTGTCCCTGCATCAGTAAGTTGGTGCTGGAACTTCACTGACGGAGTGGCGTTTGTCTCCCAACGTGGTCCACTATATATCTGGGTATATGGAGGTCTTGACCCTGGGGTCACAGTACATAAAGAAGCCCACTCCTTCCTTTCTGATATCTGTCTCTTCAGATGGCATCCCACCAAGAAGGGCAAACTGGTGTTCGGACACACCGACGGTAGTTTGTCTGTTTTTCAGCCAGGTACCGATGTTTTCCTCAACTTATTACAATTTAAATTAAAACACATTCTTACGCATGCATTTGTACTTGTCTTGGGACATTTCTTCGACTTACATTCATTGCCTGGAGACATATACTCTGATGCTAACTATAACGTATACATGTTGTGGAAGTAGAAATATTGTGTTAATTTAATACTTAACTAGTTGCCGATCATTATTGCAGTTTCTCTGCCAAGCAGTAATTTACAATTCATTATACCATATGGTCTGGGTGAACAGAGGACTGCAGGATGACAATCCACCATTTCTGAGCGGTCTCAACAATCAGATAAGCGTGGATTCCTCTTTTCACCTTTTTATTTTTTCTGATTGGCAGCAGGGTGTCCATTAAAAAGTAATATAAGACACCTACTCAAAGAGTTTCAGTGAAACTGACTGTTTACCGTTCTAAATTAATTCATTAAAAGAAAAAAAATAAATATATATATATATATATATATATATATATATATATATATACCTTGTTATACATGGCAAACTCATGAACTCGTGGTTTAATTGTCTAAAATATTCACTTAACGTTAAACATTGTGTTTTTGTTGTTCCTGATCGTTTACATGCTTATCTAAATAAATGATGGATGTATTTAAAGAACCAAGGAGATGTAATCATTATGTCGTGCTACTAGCTAGATACTAGCTAGCGCTAGCTACTAAGGTTCGCCTACAGTTTCCTGACCAGAGCTTCTCTTAATACATCCATGGCTTCATCCCTCATCCAGGTTGAGTGATAATAACACTGTATTAAAGTTACAAAAAACATTTTCCTTATTTTTTAATCTTAAATTAAGATAATTAATTTTAAAATAAGGAAAATGCTTTTTGTAACTTTTTAGTGGTTAATTGTAAAAGCTAAAAAAGCAGAATGCAGGCTTAATAATGGAGCTAGTTAGGTAGCTAGCTAACGTTAACGTAATATCTTATTTGTCCCTAAGAGCCGATGTGGGTTTAGGTTAAGGTTTTAACACTTATCTTATGACACATCCGAGGTCTGTATGCTGAAAAGTCTGTAACGTGGATGAGGGATGAAGCCAGACAGAATTTCATAGCTTTATGACTAAACGAAAAGTAAAAGCACACGTTTCTATGGTATTAAGAGAAGCTCTCTTCACAAAACTGCAGGCTAACCTTAGTAGCTAGTATCTAGCTATGTCTGTAGTAACGTTATGTAGGCATATATGTAGCTAGCTAAAGTGTTACCGTTCTCTTAATACATCCATGCTAGCTACCACTGATGTTAGCTACTAGCCGATAGCCCTGGCAGTAATGACATTACATCCATGTTACAGGCTTTACAGCATACATACATCCATACATCCCTCGGATGTATCATAAGATAATACCATGGATGTATTAGCTAATAGAACACATGGTGAATTACAGTCATTAGCTATATCCATTATTACAGCTACAGGATCTTGTGTGTGGCTGCAGTCCCGCAGATCTGCTTGCGTTCATTATGTGCTTTCATAATGCCTTGTTTAAACTCTGGATTCAGCTTAAGACCGAACAGTAAAAGCTTGTTAAAGAAAATGAGTTCTGTTTTGTCAAAAATTCAGAAAAGTTAATTCTCCACTATTTTTCTGAGTCATTAGTACAAATTTGTAATCTCAAGTTTACAGTGCTCAACCACTTTAATTATTTTTCGTCATTGTACTCAAATAGTTTAACAGTAATAGCTGAGACGTCACGTACGTGCGTACGTGCTTCGACGTGCCACGCACCGATCCTGTGGAAAATTCCGCCATTGTTGCATTCCGTGTCAGTGGAGAAATTTAGAAGAGTAATTTGCAGCTTGTGGAGAACTTCGGTAATTTATATGTGTAAGTGAAAGAAGATACTGTGGAAAATTAACCGTGGGACTGCCAGTGAAGATTTTTCAGGGAACACCGCTGTGGCATGCAGCAATTTTCTGAACCTGACAAGCTAGCTAACTTTTGCCATTGTGCTGACCGCACTGACTGACGTTATATTGATGTTCCCTTTGGGCGCGCTAATTTGGTAAGTCAACACCATATTATTTCGATAATTTATTATTTTCTTCATCAAACACATTTTGCTGTCAGTGGTTATTGTATGCATTAAAGCTAATATGAGTTGAGTTTACTGTAAGCTTTCTTTATCGTTATTAACCTAATTTAAATTTAACGTTTTAAAAAGTGGGAACCAGTGTATTTAGATTTATTTTTCATCTTAAAGTGAAACGTTTTTAGTGTAGAAGTTTTCTGGATGTTTTTATAACCGTTAACGTTCCAACAACCAGTCACGTCAAGTCTGTGACCGCTTTTTTTTTTTTTTTCATCGACGATGTCTGGGCAGGTTTTACAGGACGTAGCTAGCTAACGTCAACTAACGTTAACTGTTTTCAGGTTTTAAACATTTATTTCACGCAATACGTTGACATGTGTTCTACATTTTGTAAGGCCAGTTAAATATAAAATGTAGGCTTGGAATACGTTTGTAAAATAACGTTGTCACAGTCTGTGAGGTCCAGTATCCTCTGTCGGTGCGTGGTGACTTCCAGGTTAAACATTTAAAAATAACGTGAAGTTAAAATAAGGTAACTTTCTGAGATTAACGTTATCTCCTTTCTTAACCTGATAGTGCCGTTTGTTCATATCTTTGTTTAGCTTATTGATTTACGGTTTGAAGACATTTTGGTTTGTCTTTATGGACTAGCTAGCTGTAACGTTAAAGTGATGGTTCGGAGTAATTCACCCTAGGGTCCTTTGCACCATGACCTCGAGCCAAACACCCCCCCAGAAGCTTTTTCCACCTGGGTCTAACATTGGGCGAGTTAGCGTAGAATAGCGTTAGCCGCTGAATAGCTTAGCGCGGGGCTAATGGACCCACGTTTGTATCTCTAATATGCACTAATGATGCCGAAATGATACCAAAGGTCTACACTAGTGTATATATAGGTTATGCACTCATAAAGCGATGGATTGGAAAGTTTGTAAGTACACCAGAAGTTTATGTAAATAACTTGCCTGCGCTGGCTTCTGCTCTCTGCTGTTGTTGTTGCTGCTGTGAGTCTAACTGCAGGTAGCAGCAGCAACAGAGAGCAGAAGAGAGCAGGCAAGTGTTCATAAACTTCTGGTGTACTTACAAACTTTCCACCATCGTTTTATGAAGTGCATATAATGTAGACCTTTGGTTATCATTCGAACGTGTAGATGAATCATCTGAACTGGCGATTAATCGTCAGCGCCTAGCGCTAACTATCAGCGCCTAACTCTCCCAATTTCCGACAGGTGAAAAAGCTTCTGAAGGTGTTGCTCGAGGTCATAGTACTGAACGTAAACTCATCGAACCATCACTTTAAGGACATTATTCTGCCACAGAGGTTAAAATGAACATTCCACCTAGTCGTAATGTTACCTAACTAATTTGTATTAAATGCTCCCAAGATATTTTACACAAAGTTGGTGCTTTTGTGAAAGTGTTGCAACTTAGTTAACGTTTCAATCTTCTCTCTATTAAGGCTGAAGCTGAGGCAACTGGCTGACATACGGAGTCTTCTATCTGGTATGTTCATGTGAATGAATGCACAACACTGAAATGACTCCAACCTATCCATAACGGTTTTCACTATGTATGCAGACTTGTGGATTTGATAGGGGGGTAATATAGTTTTACAATGGCTTGGATGTGCAAACTTTGTGCTGCTGCTGCCTTTGATAAAAGAGCACAGTTGCTTGAACACTATTGTTTGCATCACAGCAATTGTTCCTCAGTCAGTCCTTTGCCTTGTCTGTATGAAGACTATCTGCACATTTCAGTCAGTAAATGCTTTGAAAATTCACCTTATACGGTTACATAGTCTGACAGTTGTGACTAGTGAAAGTCAGGTGGGATGTGTGTCATTTATCTGTCCTGTGTGTGGATTCAAGCAACCATTTAATGATAGAAGTCTTCTTAGTCATTTAAGGACACATTTAAAACAACATGAGATGGTGCATTGCCCATTCAAAAATTGTCACTACTGTACTAATGTGTACTCTTCCTTCAATGCCCATAAAAGTAGGAATCATCCAGACTGTGATGTCTCAGATTTTAAGGATGAGATTGTCTTGACAGAAACTGACAGAAACGGCCAACCGATGCCTAGTCAAGCTGACTCTGATCAGGGTTCTCTTTCTCCTGAGCTGGATGCCCTTGAGTGCAATCCTCCTGAGTCTACAGATGACATTGGTGAATTGCGCACTCAATTGACAAACAATTTGGCTTCTTTGTTCTTGAAAATGAACAGTGTTCTTCATGTATCAGAGATGGCTATACAGGACATAGTTGAAAATTTGTCACTAATATTCTCATTGTCCAAACGTCTTGTGAAAGACTCTGTCATCAGTATTTTTCGAGAGCATGATCAATCGATCAGTGATGCCCTTCTTCATGAATTAGTTGAAGCTATCATGAAAAGTAATGTTTTTGTCAGTGCTACTTTGGAAGGTGCAGAACTTTCCACTGCCAAGAGGAGGAAAACATATGTAAGGAGTAACTACCCTCTGGTAATGCCAGTGCAATATACTGTAGATTCCAGTGGACACATAGCAGTGTATGTTCCAATACTACAGATGCTTCAAACTATGTTTAAAAATACTGATCTCCTTGACAAGATTCAAGAAACTAAACCATCACCACTTGGAATGTTCATGTCTCATGAAGATGGAACATATTTCAAAGAAAATCAGTTTTTGTCAGAAGCAGGAGAGATGAAATTGTCGCTGATTTTGTATGTCGATGACATTGAAATAGCTAATCCTTTAGGCACGTCTAGAAAGATCCACAAGCTTTGTACAGTATACTGGTGGCTGGCCAATGTTCCCAGTCAGTATAGGTCCAGCCTGCATGTCATACAGCTAGCGCTGCTGTGCAAAGTACCTGATCTACAGAGCTGTGGTTTTCAAAGTGCTCTTTCACCTTTGTTGAAAGACTTGCGCACTCTTGAGGAGGATGGCATTTTCATTGAAAGTTTTGGTCATTGTATCAGGGGCACTGTGTTGTGTGTTGCAGCTGATAATTTGGCTGCCCATGGTCTTGCAGGCTTTGTGCAGGGTTTCCGAGGACAATATGTCTGCAGATTCTGTTGCTGTACTCAAGACCAGATACAGTCTGGTGAAGTTTCAGAAGGAGAGTTTAGCATGAGAACGAGGGCCTGCCATGATCTTCATGTGCAGAATGTTGTGCAAGGAGAAAATGCATCTCACTTTGGTGTTACGGGTGAGTGTGCTCTCAGCAAGACATTGCAGCATTTCCATCCCATTACTTGTTTCCCGCCTGATATACTTCATGACCTGTTTGAGGGTATTGTGCCAGTTGAGTTGGCCTTGTGCATCCGTGAGATGATTTGTCTGAAGTATTTCACTCTTGAATATCTAAACACAAAAATTCGCACATTTCCCTATGAGCACTTCGAAAGGCTTGATAAACCACAACCTATCCCAAAGACTTTTGCAGCCAAAGTAAGCATTGGCGGGAATGGGCATGAAAATTCCACTTTGCTACGTTTGTTACCACTTATGGTAGGAAGTAAAGTACCTGAAGGGGATAAAGTATGGGCCATATTGATGGACCTTAAAGAAATTGTGCAGCTGGTGTTGTCTCCATCTTTCACTGAAGAATCCATCCAGTACATGCAAACTAAAATAAGTAATCACAGACAGGGTCTCAAAGCGGTGTTTCCAGACTTTAAGCTTCGACCAAAGCATCATTATGTTGAGCACTACCCTGAACTGACGCGGCGTTTCGGACCTCTTGTTCATTTATGGACCATGAGGTTTGAGGGAAAACACCGCTTTTTCAAAAGGGTGGTACATGACACACACAATTTCAAGAATGTCTTAAAAACTCTGGCTACCAAGCATCAGCACATGATGGCATATCACTTTCGTGCGCCATCATTTTTCAGACCCCACACACAAGCCTCAAGTGTCACCTCTGTCCAAGTTACCACACTGCCTTAAGTGGCACAAGATTTCATAGAGACAAAGACAGATAGCCAAAACATATACAGTACATCAAAGGTCTCCATAGATGGCACAGAGTATGCAAATGGCATGTTTGTTTCTGCAGGCCACACTGGAGGACTTCCAAAATTCAGCAAGATTGAGCACATAGTGCTTGTGAACAACTCTGTTTCCTTTCTATGCAGGAACTATGAGTGCTGGTACAGTGAGCATTTAAGGTCATTTGAGCTGACATCCTCAGACAATTTCTCTGTGCATCAGCTGTCAGAACTAAATGACACAGTAAGTCTCACAGCATACCATATTGACGGGCATTTGCTATTGACACAAAAAAAGATTTATTTCTATCAGAGATTTACAGGATTAAAATGTTTTTGGAAGTGGGGAACTGTACAGTCTCATCGAGCATTGTGGAGAAAATGAACTCTGGTGTAATATCGCAATCAATTTGCCACTAGTGACACCGTTTTTAATGAACTGTATACATTTTAGTTTATGATACTAATCCAAAGCAATGATATTTTTCATTTACAATTTGCTGGAAATTGCCTGAGTTTGTCTGGAACAAATCCTGATTGTGTGTTGCCAAACTAATGGTTCTTTATTCATCTTTTCTCGCATAGGAAATGGCAGCTCAAAACTTCCTACTTCATGTCCATACCTCCACTGACATTGTTAGGAAGATGACTTTATCTTCACGTCCAGAATCTGTTGATGAACTAAAAACAATGATAAAGGAAAAATTTAAGCTAGACTTTGACTTTAGCTTATCATACCAAGATCCAGACTTTGATGGGCAGTTGTGTTCCTTTTGTAGAGATTGAGGAGCTTCCACATAAGGCTGTACTAAAAGTTATAAGGTCTGAGAGTGATGTCAGTTCAGTAGCATCAGATGACACAATAATATTGCCTCATGCCCTTACACCAGACAGGACTGAGAGATGGCCTGATGTATTTCCAGTGCCCGCTTTTTCCTACGAGGTAGAGCTCATTCTTGGCGAGGGAAATGTTACATATGAGAGAACAGGGAAAACCCTTAAGCTATCTAGGGGACAAAAGCACGGCATCCTTGAGACCCTTGCAGCCAAAATGCATAGCTTCAAAGCATATCCCAATGATAGGGACATTTCAATGGTAGCTGAAGCGCTTGTCACTAAGCATCCTTGTCTAAAAGAGCCAGGATCTCGGACAGGATGGTACGGTTGGAAAAATAGTCTAAAGGTTAAGATGGGGAACTACCGCTCTAAGTTGAGCCGGGCAGGATTTAACGAGGTAGCTGTAAATTCTGGGAAGAAGAGTAGAAACAACCCAGAGAAACAAGCTCCCCACACTAACATCAAACGACCAAAGAGGGCAGAAGTAAATTTTCTCCCTAATTTCCCAAGAGGCGAAGATGGTGCAAGCCTTGAGCAATTGAGACTCCAAATTGTGGATCAAGTTAAGATGAGTGACAAAAACCTTCCCCTCATTGCCAAGTTAATGCAGACCACCTTCGCTCTGCGGCGCAAAGAGGTCATCAATGATGACCTACCTGTTGGAGAAATCTTGGAACGCTGGCCTGCCCTTAAAATTATTTTCCCATGTAGACCTATTCTAGCAGAGTATTGATGAGTATTCATTTTAATTCTTTTGTGTGACTGTCAGTAAATTCAACAATATGACTCAGATTTCCATCAACTATAGCATATGATATGGTTTAAGGATCTGCATGTTTTTCACCAAATCTGACACAGAACAAGATCAATGTTTTGATATTATTGGCGTATTTTGTAGCATATTTTGTAGGGTTGGGCATCGAGAACCAATTCCTACTTGGAATCGTTTGGAAGATTTGGTTTCAAATCTGATCATGGGTTCCAAATTTAATATGCGCAAGTTTTGGTTTCCGTAGCGACTAGGCGCTTGTTGTGTTGCAGCCGTGGAGCACAGTAAACGGTGCTCTAGTGTGGCTTTATTTTACATTGAAAAAGCCCCGTCAAACTGCAACCCACCTTTTTGAATCAAAATAAAACCTTCCTCTTATTTCTGAAATAAGCATGTGACCCATTTCAACTCCACTGCTCAAAGAATCGGAATCGAGAATCGATAAGAACCGGAATCGAAAGGAAGAATCGGAATTGGAATCAGAATCGTTAAAATCCAAACGATGCCCAACCCTAATATTTTGTTGCTATATATTTATGTATACAGTCAGACTTGAACTGATTTTTGTTTTTTACATTTCGCCAGGTCTGTGCCGAGTTTCACAGAATTGCAAACATGAACCTGAAGAACCACTTCTTTGCGGAGTTGGACCGTCATGCCCATCGTCTTCAGAGCTTGTTCAGGAAGAAAGCTGCTCGCACAGGAAAAGTTGCCGACGTTCTGGGTCAGCTCTTTAGAGCTTATGACCTCCAGGTTAGTTAGTTATGCTTCTTGGTTCTGCATAGTGATACTAAAGTAGATTTTGGTGTAACCTTTTTAGAAACCCTCAACTCCTTAGACTTGAGAAAGGTCTTTATTGTAAAAGTATTATGTAGCTATGCTGTTTAACATCCAAAGTGAAGAAATAATATGTTCTCACTCTCCAGGAACAAGTTGATGTCCATGTTAGACGCGCTGCTGTTCTCCGTGCTCTCCCTGCCTATCTAAATGAGGATGACTCTGGATTTCTGAAGCTGTGGGATGTAAGTCATATTAATTGTTTAGAAATTAGTCTGACAGTTAATCATAGAATACAATTGTTTGTTTTTGTCAAATATTTACATTGTTTCAGTTGTATAAAACTTAGAATAAATTGTGTAAAGAAATTGTGTAAAATTGTCCTGGGGTCATCATAAATGGAGCTTGATTGTGTGAGGAATAAGTCCTCAAAGATTGTATCTTCTTCTCCTGCTCAGACATCGTTCAGGTTCTAGTTGAAAGTTTTGACTATAACGATAATAATTGTAGTTATTGTAGGGTGTAAACTGTTTGCAAGTCAGAAAAAAACAACACATGCATCCACATATTCCAGAACTGTTGTATTTTCACGCTTTGAAGTTTTGAATAAGTCCACTTTGAAATTAAGATTTTCAGGTTTCTAAGTAAAAAAAAATGTGTAGCTCTGAATCATTCATATTCTCTAAATTGTACTACACTTTGACAAGCTCTGTTCAGGCTGCACTTAAAGCAACATACTGCTTTTGAAATAGTTTAGACAATCTGGGGTGACAGTTCTCTCTTCTTGTGTTTAGGAGGCGCAGTCTGATGAACCTAACATTGATGACCTACCGGTTGGGCTTCTCTTGATCAGTGCCAATTCAACAGATGCCACGTTCTTCTGCCCAGACAGGACTGCGGTTGTGCTTGAGGGTAACATAGTTATCGATTTCCCCACATTGGCTGACGCATTTGTGATGCTTTTTGCACTGATTTATGCTCTGCATTTAAGTTACCCAAAAGACTTGGCCAACACATTTGACTTTATCCAGAAAGTGTTGATGGGCCTGGATGATGGGAAGTTGAGGCCCAGGGTGTTGAGCCTTAAAAATGACCTGTTGGCAGTGGAGTAACCTAATGTGTTACAAAAACAAAGATGACAAGGTTGCCTCTTTGCTGGACTTTTTGTATTCATATGCATACCACTGTCATTTGAGCATACCATAGAACAATGAAAGTAGTGAGTTTACTTCTTTTTTTTAACATCTTATAGATGTGTTTTGGAGTGTAATTGTTCAACCAAATGTTTGATGCAGGGTTGGTACTTTATGGATGTGTAAAACAGTATGGACATTTTTTTTCCCTCTGGTTATACTGCAATACCCATATATTCATATATTATTTTTTTTAATTCTAGCTATATTAGGGCTTTATGAACCATATGGGTAGCAAGCCTTTGTTCACTTAGAGGAGTTAAGATTTTACTCAAGCCACGTTCTGTTAGGGCTGGTTATCATTCAAAATGTTTCGATTTGGGTACCCATGCCAATACAGTGTCTTCAATACCAGTTTCCGAACAATACTTTTTTCGATATCAATTTTATAAAATCCATTATAGCAAAAATAAATTACACATTACGGTACACATTTTTTGATTTTTTTTTTTCAGCTACCACGTGAGCCGTCTCAGTGTAATGTAAAGTTTTCCTGCGTATCTCTATGACGTGCAGCGTTAGGCAGCCAATCGCAGACATTATTAGATCTTGGTAGAGGCATGCTGCATGCTTATTGGCTCACTGACGCTGATGAGATTTACTCCTTGGGTATTGAAATTTGGAAGAATGGCAAGGCGTCTTTTGATACTCAGTAAGGAGGCAATAAAAAAGTATTGAATTCGGTACCCAGCCCTAGGTTTTGTAGGTGTTTTATTTTTTATTTTTTTAATACTGTGTACTGATGTCACTGTTTGACAAGTGTTTACGGATGTTTTAATGCATGGAAATGATGGTGGTATGATGTATATCCTAAATGTGAGCATATACCATAACAGGATTTTATATTGTCCACTTCAGTGATAGAAGCCCTTTGGCCATTTTCCAAGGCCCTTGCACTGTTTAATAATGTTATAAATTACTGTTTTAAATATTTTACATGTGCCAGCAAATCTTTTATGGTCGCTTAATAAATAGTGACTTGCATTTAAAGTGTCTGTTAACATCTCTTTCATAATGTTTACACAAAATATGTGTATTTGGGGATTTTGAGTTAAAGCTACTTAAAACATTTTATGTAATCAGTTTCAACAAATAATTAAAGTACTCCGTCTTGCGATTTTAAGTTTAAATTAAGCAAAGTGTTTAGCTCTATTGAACTTAAACAGTTAAGTACACAAAGTAAATATTTCCGTAAAGAAAATGTGACATTTTATGTTAATGTTAATAAAAATATTTAAGTTTGATAAACTTCATATTATTTGTACTATTAAATCAAAGTACCTAGTAAATGTACTTGAACAGGAAAGTTTGTTTTACTTACAAATTTATGTTAATGTCACTTAAATGAACATAGTAAGAGCTACTTATTGGAGAACGTTTGTTTAACTTACAAATCTGAGTAAGCAAAACTTAAAAATTTCGATGTAATCAGTTTCACTAAGCCCATTCTTGCTTTAAGACATGGTGCTGTTCCTGGGGGCTTGACCCATTCACGTTAAATAAAAAAGTGGCAAATTTTGGTACCTGTAAGTGCAAGCTTATCTGTCCTCTTTGCATGTTGACAGTAGGCCTGGCAAACTCGATTCCTTTTAAGGATTCGGGTTATTCTGAGTCACTCACTAAACTGATCCAGGTTGTGTGAGTAACCGCTAATGTAGTATGAAGTTCTGTGGATTCACTCTGTGCAGACTCACTATTTCAGATCTGATATATAGGCTTTCAATGTAGACAGAGAAACAGGAATGGAGAAATTCCTGCAGTGAATAAATAAATAATTAATTTTTTTAAATCGATCAACCTAATTTTGATATGCTACACCTATACACCAAACCTATAACATATAAGCATGTTATTTCAGAAGTGAAAGAATGGCTTTTGTTGTGGATTTGCTTTTCACCCTGACTCAAGGAGAGACTTCGCTCGCCTGCCACAGATCCACGCATGACAACATAGCCGGCTGATTCGCGCGTCCTCATTCGAGGACTCGTGAGTCATGATGATACATGAGTCCCATGGTCTGCGAGCCGAGGCGAGCTTGCAATGTTTCGGAATGTCTGCTCGACCTAGTTGCATTTTTATATGCATTTATACACCAAACCTACAGTAGGCCTAGGCTATGTGCAGAACATTGTATGTTATTTCAGAAGTGAAAGAATGGCTTTTGTTGTGGATTTGCTTTTCACCCTCGAGGAGAGACTTCACTCGCTCTACAGATCCACTCATGACAACGTAGCCGTCTGATTTGCGCAATTGACTGACTCACTTTAGGACTCATGAGTCATGATGACTCATGAGTCCTCTAGTGAGTCCCATGGTCTGCAAGCTTGCGATGTTTCCAGCTCTGAGTCTGCGGGTTGGGAAGTTCCTATAACCTGTCTCTGCTCATTCTGTCGCTTGAGTTGACTTGTGGAGTTGTGGTTGCCTACGAAATTGTAAGTTATAAAGCTTTTGGCAGCTAAGATGTCTAAGACTAGTAGTAGATAATGTTGCAAGAGGTTTGTGTGTGGCACTGTTATCATTTTAGATTGAATTGTAGCAGGACTCAACTGATCCGAGTTAATGATACTCATGAGTTAATTTAAAGACACAGGTGAAAGATCCGAGTGAGTCACGACTCAAACAGGTTTGGTTGACAGAGAGCAGGCCCCGCTCTGCTACGCACACGCAGAGGTGCGGACGGAACAAAATGACATCGCCTCTGCAGTTTGTTTAACGTTAAGTCACATTGAGTCACGGAAATGTCGGTAAAGTGGTTGCAAGCGTGGTTAGACTTTTTAAAACTCCACGAAGACGGCCTTCGCTGCAATATAATATAATGGCGAGCCGAAAGCACTATCACTCAGACAGACAGGCTGTGTTCACTATGCCCTTTTGACTGACTGACAGGCTAGAGATTGTAAGGCAAGGCAACTTTATTTCCATAGCACATTTCAGTAACAAGGCAATTCAAAGTGCTTTACATAAAACATTAAAGAGCAGTTAAAAAGAGATAGAAAATAAAAACAATAGACTGGACAGTTAAATAGAATAAACAAATACACGAATACAAGTTTCAGTGCAGTGTAAAAAAATTATAATTATTTGTTAGGTCAAATCAGGCTTGGACCCAAAATCCAGAGTGTAGCGACGAGGAGGCAGCAGGCAGAGTTGAAAGATTAAAGATTGAATTAAAAAAAAGACATAACAGGAGGTGTCCTGAGGCAGGCAGGTAGGCAAAAAGAATCCAACGCAAAATCCAAGAAAACATTTAGAAAACTAAAGACTAGAAAAGGCAAAACCACAAGGAAAGGACGTAGGGAACAGGGCTCTCAAATCTCACGCATTCACAGTGAGACATGCATTTCAACCAGTTCACACACTCACATGCCATGCCTTGTATTTCTCACGCTGATGAAGGCACAAACGCACTGAAAGCGATAATTGACTGGCCTTATTTGATGCTTCTGTTGCGCACTGCAGGCATCTGATTAGAATTGCCAACATCACTAAACCAGCAGTATTTTAGAAAAGGTATTTAAGCAAAGGTAATATACTAACCCTATCATAGTTGCATTAGTCTTTCTCTCTTGCCGGACAGAGTAGTAAAACTTCCGTCATAGGCTATGTGCTCACCGCTGCTGCAGAATTATGAACTTGATTCACACAATCATTAATATTCTCTGCTCTTGTGTTTCAACGTAAAAATTGACTGTAGAGCAGATCTCTGTGGAGCACAAGAGGCCAAGGTAGGCTAAATGTAAAATAAACCAAAAGGCTAGTGGTGATGTTAGCTAAATCTTCTTAAAATTGTAAATTATATTAATAAAACACTTATGTTGCATGGAATTGTCATGATTAAGTGACATAGATGCTCAGGTTCAAGTTCTGCAATCCACTATGTGTACAGTATTTAGCCTACTTTGAGCACTCATTTGGGGCCAAAGTAGGGGTGCAGGGGGTCTAATGAATTTGGGCTTTTATGGCCCAAAAAATTCTCCGGGGAAGCAAAACCGTGACATTATTTAATTTGATAGGTTGTAGGGATGGGTTTGGGAGGGGAGAAGGAGGTGTTGTATTTTGTGTGATGTGTAAAATGTTCTAAATAAATAACAAGATGGAAGTAAATAGGATAAATAGGTTTGGAATCATTTTTACAACTGAAATTATTTTTTGTTATTGCAGAGGGAGTACTGAAAAAAGGTACCGTTGGGTACCGGAACCGAATTGGAGGTACTGGTACCGGTACCGAAAAAAAAGTGAACGCTACACAACCCTAGTGTGAACTTCCCATCTTGGTATTCAGCTTCCCTAAGAAATTCTCTCTGTGAAGTTTTTCTAGGGGGAGGTGGAAGTAACCTTTACATTCTCTTGTTTACATAATTGTGGTCTTGAGACAGATGGCTATTTCCAGTTCCATACAGATCACTATAATCACCCTTGTGATGGTATAAAACCTTGCTCTGAATGTCGATCTTATTAGAAGAGATTTTATGACTGCTGTTAATTCTCCCTCTGTTGCGCTGTGAAATTAATCTCATTATAACCATCATTGGACCATTTCTTCTTCTAAAATGTCTAACCCTCCTCTTCTGTTTAGGTTCCATAAGCAGAGACATGTTTCTGTAAACACCCACACCTTCCACATCTGTCTGTCCTCTCTTGTTTAGGGAGTAAAGGCCAAAAGCATGTGCTGCGTCCAGAGTCATTAGAAGGGACAGATGAAGAGGACCCAGTCAGTGCTCTGGAATGGGACCCTTTATCAACTGACTATTTACTAGGTTGGACAAAATATTAACAATATCACCAGGATTTTGTTAGCTGAAGTGATTTGAATTTAAAAGGAGAAAAAAGATTTACAACAAGACCCATAGAATAGAACAATAATGTAGACTTTTGTTTTATAGTACAGTTATTGTTGGAGTGTTTTCAAGTTGGTATAACATGCTAGTAATCAAAACACTTAATCCGGTTTATTCAGTTATTGGTTATTACAAAATCTCTGTGACTATAATTGCAACTTCAGATGCTAAATGATGAACACATTGTCTCTATCACAGTGTCTAACCTCCATAATGGTATCAGGCTGGTGGACAGCGAGGCCTTGGCTTGTATCACGTCCTTCTGCTTCCCCTCAGCTGCTGCATCAGTTCAGTGTCTGGCCTGGGTCCCCTCTGCACCAGGCATGTTCATCACCGGAGGTAAAGATTATGTATTTCTGCCTTGATGTGTATACCACTACAGGTTAGACTTTACTTTTAACCTCCAACATACCAGCCAGCTGTTGCCACAGTGCATACTGTCTATGTATAGATGCATACTTGCATATTAATGAGTACATTTGGCTTCTTAAAACCACAATAATATAGACTGGGTAAACCCAGCCCGATCTGCGTCCGATTTGATTTCGCCCTGCAGCTCTGGCTAGAAACCTGTACGTTTATCTATCCTGCTTCTCTTACAATTTTGTGGGGACCAATCACAAACTGGCTTATTCACCTGGCTATTGGTGGGTTTAACATGACAACGATAGAGAAGTGACCAAACAGCTTCTTGTTTACATTCAACATAGCGCAGCAACTCGTTGATGCCATGCTATGTCACCCGGATCGTTGGTCTGATTGGTTGAAAGACTATTCAGTTGCGTACAGAGTCAATTGAACTATGCCCGTTGATCATGCCTCTTGTGCAGTAGAAAATACAGAGCAGACTCCCCAGACTAATGTTCAATCTTAAAATATTGAGCTTGGTCTGGTGATAGCCAGACTAACAATAATACATAGTATTATCCAACTTTAAGATAATTGATGGAGTTCATATGAATACCACCCATGCGTTAGGAAAGGACAGGTTTACAGACCAAGAACAGTATTCATCACATTTGCATTATGCAAGAGACCTATGAATTCTTTAAACTAATTTGTCTTTGTTTGTCTGTCAGACTCCCAGGTTGGAGTGTTGAGGGTATGGAATGTGTCTCGCTCCACTCCCTTGGACAGCTTTAAACTAAAAAAGACCGGATTTCATGCGTTGCATGTCCTCAACTCCCCTCTTGCCAAGAAAGGTAAAATTTAGGATAAAAACTTTTGACCTTACACATGTGATAAAAACGTAAACACCCATGTACAGTAGCGGTTACAAGTTGGAGGAGTTCTATTATTAGGTTGGTATCGAATCTTGCAAGTACAAGTTTATACAAAATCCAAATCTTCAGCTACCAAAGAACCATAGATGAGATTGAAATAAATACGCAGTCTGGTTATCAAGCAGCCATTCAAACACTGAGCAGTAGTACTTTTTCTCTTGTAAGGCTTCATTTGATTACAAATTACAGCACTCTGTCCCTGAACTAAGGTTGAAACAAACTGTTAAGAGATTTAAGGATTATCTTATTTAAGATTTCTAGAATAACACAACAGATATCTTCTCTTTCCATTGACTTCCTCCCCTTCTCTACAGCTCAGAGTTCCTGTTCTCCCAGTAAAAGCCAGCACACCAGTTCCACCAGTGAGGGGGGGCGCCCCCCCCCCCCCCCCCCACCCACAACGGTTTTTTTTTTTTTGGGGGGGGGGGCGTGGTGTGTTTTTCTTTTTTGGGGGGGGGGCCTCTCCTTCACACGCCCCCAAAAGGCGCCTTTTTCCCCACCTTTGTTTTTTTTAACTTCCTTTGTAAAGTCAACAGCCTACACTTGCTTAGACATGACTGAATGAACAAAGCAACAAAAGAACGTGCCTTGTACTGTTTCTGACTTGTGAATTATTTGCTCTTTCTCTTTGTTTTATATTGTTTCCAGGGTCATGTAGAGACTATCTTTGACTGTAAATTTAAGCCAGATGATCACAACCTGCTGGCTACAGCTAGTTTTGATGGAACCATCAAAATCTGGGACACAAACACACTAACAGCTGTTTACACCTCCCCCGGCAATGAAGGAGTGGTCTACTCCTTGTCCTGGGCTCCAGGTAGATTAACTCCACCTCCACACACACAAACGTGTGAAACCTCTGCAACGGGGAAAAACTGAGGAATGACTTTTGAAATCACTTGCAATTCACTGTAGGTGATCCAAA